>NC_133126.1:115984841-116343715 GCF_048418815.1 Hemitrygon akajei
TGTTACAGAAAAGCGGCATCCATCATCAAGGACCTTCACCATTCAGGCCATTCTCTCTCCTCATTATGACCAACGGGAAGAAGTACAGGAGCCTCAGGACCCTCACCACCAGATTCAAGAATAGCTATTACCCCTCACCCATTAGGCTCTTGAACCAAAGGGGATAACTTCCCTCAATTTCACTCGCCCCATCACTGAACAGTTCCCACAATCTATGGACTCATTTTCAAGGATTCTTCATCTCATGTTTTCAATGTTTATTGCTTATTTATTATTGTTATTATTATTATTATTATTATTATTTCTCTTTTCATTTGTATTTGTACAGTTTGTAGCCATTTGCACATTAGTTGTTTGTCCTTGTTGAGTATAGTCTTTCATTGATTCTATTTGGATTTTTGAATTTACTGTGATGTTTGATTTCCTTTGTGTACTGTGTTGTTTATGGTGACATATAACATATGTACTTTGATAATAAATTGAACTAGGACTTTGAACTTTAATACCAGCCAGTAAGTGGTTTAAATTCAATACTCATATTGAGGAAGTTCTTGTAGATACAACCCCCAGAATGAGGTGACATAGTGGCACATCTAATAGAACTTACAGCTTACAGCTCCAGAGAACCAAATTTGAACCTGGCATCTGGTGCTGACTGTGTGGAGTTTTGATATCCTTTCTGTCGGGTCCTGTCCAGATATTGTGTTCTTCCAGGTGAGTTGGTTTCCTCCCACAGCCTAAATATGTGTGAGTTGGGTCAAGCGGCCACTGTAAATTATCCCTAGTGTATAGGTGAGTAGTAGAAATTGGGAGAAGTTGATGAGAATATAAGGAGAACAAAATAAATTAGAGTAAAACCAATGTAAAGATGAGTGCTTCCTGGTCAGCATAGTCAGTGGGCTGAAGGGTCTATTTCTATGGTATATTTTTCTATGAATATACCAGCTGCTAAAATTAAATATAGAAATTCCCAACCTCCTCTCCAGCTACAGTAGTGCTGTAAAGTTTGTGAATCCTATAGAATTTTCTCTATTTCTACATCAATATGACCTAAAATGTGATCAGATGTTCATGCAAGTCCTAAAACTAGGTAAAAAGTACCCAATTAAATAAATAACACCAAAACATTATACTTGTTCATTTATTTATTGAGAAAAATGATCCAAAATTACATGCATTTGTTGGAAAAAGTATGTGAACCTCTGGGGTAATGCCCTCTACAAAAGCAATTTGGAGTCAGGTGTTCCAATCAATGAGATGAGATTGGAGGTGTGGGTTGTAGAGGTGCTCTGCCCTATATTAAAAAAAAGACACAAAAAGTCAGGTTACTGGTAGAGCCTTCTTCTCAAGAAAGATCTGTTTATGTGCATCATGCCTCAATCAAAACAACTTTCAGAGGACCTTAGAAGAAGAATTGAAGAGATGCATCAAGCTAGAAAAGGCTACAAAAGCATTTCTATAAAGACCTGAGTGTTCATCAGTCCACAGAAAGAGAAATTGTCTACAACTGGAGGAAACTCAATACTGTTGCTAATCTCCCTAAGAGAGGGCATTCTGCAAAGATCACACCAAGAGCACAATGTGCAATGCTGATGGAGGTGACAAAGAATCCAAGGGAAACAGTAAAAGACCTGCAGAAAACCCTAGAACTTGCTAAAGTCTCAGTTCATTGTCCACTATAAGAAAAACACTGAACAAGAATGGTGTTCATGGAAGGACAGTATGGAGGAAACCAATGCTGTCCAAAAAAAAACATTGTTGCACATTTCAAGTTTGCAAAAGACCACCTGGGAGTTCTGTAATTCTTCTGGGACAATATTCTGTGGACAGATGAGACAAAAATTGAAATTTTTGGTAGAAATGTACATTGCTATGTTTGGAGAGAAAAGGGCAATGCACACCAAGACCTAAACTTCATCTCAACTGTGAAGCATGGTGAAAGGAGCATCATGGTTTGGGGCTGCTTTGCTGCCTCGGGGCCTGGACAGCTTACAATTGTTGTGGGAACAATGAATTCGAAATTGTATTGACATTTTACAGGAGAATGTCAGGGTACCAGTCCATCACCTGAAGCTTAATAGAAGCTGGATAATGTAACAGGACAATGATCTGAAAGGCAAGAGTAAATAACAAAAAAAGAAAATTTGTGTTTTGTAATGGCCGAGTCAAAATTCTGACCTTAATCCTATAAAAATGTTGTGGAAGGACCTGAAGCGAGCAGTTGATGCAAGGAAGCCCAACAACATCCCAGGGTTGAATTTGTTTTGTAAGAAGGAGTGTTCTAAAACTCCTCCAAGCTGATGTGCAGGACTGATCAACAGTCACCGGAAACGTTTGGTTGAATTTATTGCTGTACAAGGGAGTCACACCAGTTACTGAAAGCAAAGGTTTACGTACTTTGTCCAATATGTAATATTGGATCTTTTTTCTCAATAAATAAATGAACAAGTATGTTTTGTGTTATTTATTTAAATGAGTTCTCTTTGTCTAGTTTTAGGACTTATATGAAGATGCGATCATATTTTAGGTTATATTTTTTCAGAAATAGAGAAAATTCGACAGGGTTCACGAATTTTCTAACTGTATGTACTCAGCATTCCTTTCTAATAATCCTACTAGAGCTGACAAATCTGTGGATGTGCTGTGCCTAGCATTAGATCCTTAAACACCATCTTGAAACAATGACTGATTATAGATTTTAGGATATTGCTTTGAGAAAAATTGACTGCATTTCAGAAGCAATTATATATTGTAAAATACTTTGGGATGTCTTTGCTTATCAAAGCTGCTAAAGAAATATAAGAGCCAGAAAATGCTGGAAAAAGGGAATCATGTAGGGATTCTTTAATTCCCCTGTCTCCACTGCACCTGCTCTCAGGATAAGGCTTTTCATTCTAGGATGAAGGAGATGTCCTCCTTTTTAACAGATAGGGGCTTCCCTTCCTCCACCGTCGATGCTGTCTTCAACTGCATCATTTCCATTTCACACATGTCTGCTCTCACCCCATCCTCCCGCCAGCCTACCAAGGATAGTGTTCCTCTTTTCCTCACCTACCACCCCTCCAGCCTCTGCGTCCAGCACATAATTCTCCATAACTTCTGCCACCTCTAACAGGATCCCACCAACAATTACATCTCCCCCCCCCCCCCCGCCCCACCTTCTGCTTTCCACAGGGATTGCTCCCTATATGACTCTCTTGTCCATTCGTTCCTCCCCACTGATTTCCCTCCTGGTGCTTATCCTTGCAAGTGGAACAAGTGCTACACTTGCTACTACACCTCCTCCCTCACTATGATTTGGGGCCCCAAACAGTCCTTCCAGGTGAGGTGTCACTTCACCTGTGAGTCTTTTGGGGTCAAGTACTGTGTTCGTGGCTCCCAGTGTGGCCTCCTGTATATCGGTGAGACCTGATGTAGATTGGGAGACCACTTCGCCGAGCATCTACGCTCCGTCCGCCAGAACAAGTGGGATCTCCCAGTGGCCACCCACTTTAATTCCTCTTCCCATTCCCATTCTGATATGTCTATCCATGGTCTCGTCCACTGTCGGGATAAGGCCACACTTAGGTTGGAGGAACAACACCTTATATTCTGTCTGGGTAGCCTCCAACCTGATGGCATGAACATTGATTTCTCAAACTTCCAGTATTTTCCACCAACTCCCCCCCCCCCCCTTTCACCATTTCCCATCTCCGTTTCCCTCTCCCACCTCATCTCCTTCCCACTCATTGCCTCCCTCTGGTGCTGCTTCCCCCTTTTTTCTTTCTTCCATGGCCTTCTGTCTGTCTCTTTCGTCAATCAACTTCCCAGCTCTTTTCTTCATTCCTTCCCCTCCAGGTTCCACCTATCACCTCTCTTCCCTCCCCCCACCTTTTAAATCTACTCCTCAGCTTTTTTCTCCAGTCCTGTTGAAGGGTTTCGGCCCAAAACATCGATTGTGCTTTTTTCCATAGTGGCTGCCTGGCCTGCTGAGCTCCCCCAACATTTTGTGTGTGTTGCCCACCTTTCATGTCTCTTGCCTCAAGCCTGTGTTTACTAGTCCCTTGGCCCCCTGCTCCTGAAGCTCCTCCCCTTCCCGTTTTGTTGGTGGACAACAGGTTAGGCAACTATTGGACTCTCGTTGTGTTCATGGTGAGACGCAATACCTCGTAGACGGAGAAGGTCTGTGGCCTGGATGAAAGTTGCTGAGTTCCCTCTCAGGTCATTCTGGACACTCAGTTAATGGACTTTCAGCATCGGAGGAGTGGCCAGCCCTCATTCCAGAGCCCTCCATTCGAGTTCTGTGCAAGCCACTGTTCTGTAGGCTGGAGTCCCAAGTAACTCTTAGTTTGACTCATACCTGCGTTATTCTTTGAAAAAGCCTTCTGTCGTGATGGTTGGCAGGACTGGGCCCAGGTGTGGAGAAACGGCAGACTTGGTCACGGAACGCACTGACAACAAACCAACCCACTTGTGGAGGAATGGCAGACTTCTGTGTAGAGAAGGAAACAAAAGGTTATTCATAGGAAAGCCAACAAAGCATCGGAGGCAACACTGCAAGACAAACCATTCTCCACAAAGCGCTAAATGACTGGTCACTGGCAGCCAATCAGAAAAGGCTCCCTTTGTTCCCACTCTTTGCCCCCCGCCAATCAGCCACTGCTCTATCCATGCTAGCACCTTTCCTGTAATACCACGGGCTCTTAACCTCATGTGTGGCACCTTGTTAAAGGCCTGAAAATCCAAGTACACAACATCCACTGATTCTCCTTTGTTTATTCAGCTTGTTATTTTCTCAAAAAATTCCAACAGATTTATCAGGCAAGATTTCCCCTTAAAGAAACTATGCTGATTTTGGCCTATTTTATGATGTACCTTCAAATACCCCGAAACCGCATCTTTAACAATCAACTTCAACATCTTCCCAACCTTTGAGGAAATTATAACTGGCTTGTAGTTTCCTTTCTTCTGCCTTTCTCCCTTCTTGAAGAGTGCAGTGACATTTACAATTTTCCAGTCCTCTAGAACTATGCAAGAATCTATTAATTCTTGAAAGATCATTACTAATGCCACAACAATTTCTTCAGCTACCTCCTCAGGACCCTTGGGTGCAGTCCATCTGGTCTAGGTGATATATTTACCTTCAGATCTTTCAGTTTCCCAAGTACCTTTCCCTAGTAATAGCAACTGCACTCACTTCTGTCCCCTGACACTTTCAAACTTCTGGCAACTGCAAGTGTCTTTCACAGAAAAGACAAAACAAAATGCTTATTCAGGTCATCTGCCATTTCCTGGTCCCCCATTACTACCCCTCCAGTGTAAGCTTCCATTGATCTGATATCTACTCTTGCCTTTTTTTATTCATTATTTATCTAATAAAATGTTTGGTATTCTCTCTGATATTGTTCATATGTCATCTTTTCCCCCTTAAGATTTCTTTAATTGCCTTTTGTTGGTTTTTAAAATCCTTTAACTTCCCACTAATTTTTGCTTTATGATATGCTCTCTCTTTTGCTTTTATGTTGGCTTTGACTTTCCTTGTCAGCCACGATAGCATCATCCTGCCATTAGACTGCTGCCTCTTCTTTGGGATGTATCTATCCTGTGCCTTCTAACTTTATTCCAGAAACTACAGCCACTACTGCTCTGCTGTTATCCCTGCTCATGTCCTCTTCCAATCAACGTTGGCCAGCAACTCTCTCCTGTCTCTGTAACTCTGTTTACTACATTGTAATACTGATACATCTGACTTCAGCTTCTCCCCCTCAGATTGCAGGGTAAAATTGATGATGCTATGGTCACTTGTTCCTAAGGGTCCTTTTACCCTGACCTTGCAAATCAAATTTGGTTCATTGCACGACTCCGAATCCAGAATAGCTGATCCTCTAGAAGGCTCAACAAGCTGCTCTAAAAAAGCCATTTTGTAGGCATTCTACAACTTCTCCCTCTTGGGATCCAACACCAACATAATTTTACCAATCTACCTGCATTTTGAAATCCCCCGTGTCCGTTATAACACTGCCTTTTGACCTGCCTTTTCCGTCTCATGCTGTAATTTGTAGTCCTCAACCTGCCTACCGTTTGGAGGCCTGTAAGTAACCCCCATCAGGGTCATTTTACCCTTGCAGCTTCTTCACTCTACCCTCAAGGATTCTACACTCTCTAATCCTATGTTACCTCTTTCTAAGATTTGATTGCATTTTGTACTAACTGAGCCACTCCACCGTGTCTGCCTAATGCCTGTCCTTGGATGTTAAGCTCCCAACAATGATCTTCTTTCAGGCAGAACTCAGTGATACCCACAATTTCTTACCTGCCAATCTCTAACTGCACTAAAAGATCATCTACCTTATTCCATATACTGCATGCATTCAAATATTCAGTCCTGTATTTGTCATCTTTTTCAATTTTCTCACCCTTTTACACTGCAATTCGTCTCACTGATGTAACCCTTCGGATCAGCCAGCATGTGCTTGTCTAGGTGAAGACAGCCACTGGCCCAGCCAAACTGGGAAATCTTGTTTGTGTGGATGCTGCTTGATGTGTTGCCCGGTTACAGATCCGCACTGCAAAATGTCAGACAGTACACCATATGCAATTAAATAATTGAACTTTATAAATCTTAATCTGAATATAGGGTTAGTAAACGAAATAAAAAGAAAAAGGGCCCATTTTAATGTAACAGTCTAATGTGTACATTGGAGATCACGAATTTGTTCATTTGTTCCCCTTTCGACCTCGTCCGAGTGTCGCTGACTGGCGGACACTCACTCCTAGTCCACTCTGTCCAGTGGTCTACCAACTCTCTCCACTCGCGTCTTCTCTCTTCATCTCTCGCCAACAAAAGACCATGAAATCCCTGCTCTCAGACCCACAAGAAAGAACAACATACCTCTCAATGGATAGCACACATTCCAAAGCCCCCATTATCTCTAATAGTAACCCAAACATTGCTTCTACAGAGAAACCATTACCTCAGCAGTGAAACATTACAGAGGAGCTATTACATTAGCAGTGAAACCTTATGGTGCATTATACTCTCCCCTCACTAAATTTAGTCATGTCCTCATGATGTTGAGATAGTTTGCCAACCCTTCCTAAAAAGCACAAAGTCCAACCCAGGTGTAAAAGGCAGTAACATAGCTCCCCAACACAGTAGAGGTCACACTCTGTTCCCCCGGTGCTACATTGGCCAGCCTATCTGGTGGTCTCCTAATTCTCTGAGACCTCCTCAACCCCTCACCTAACTCTTCAGGTTCAGACACTATTAGGGATACTTCTGGTCTACCTGCAAGGCCTTCCCCGACCTATCACTCGTGCCCACCTGCAACTTGGACCCCTCTGTCCCATGACCAAGCCCCACTTCATCCCTTGCAGGGTCCTGCTGCAACCCAGGCTGTCCACAGACAGTGACCCCCCCCACTTCACCTGATTCAGTGGGAGGAGGGCTGGGAGTCTCTTCCTCAATCAATGGGGAGTTAGCAAAAGGGAGCATATACCACACATCCAGGTTCTCATCCTCCAAATCAGTATCCCTCTCAGAGATGGGGACCGGCCTAACCTCACCTGCTGTGGGCCCTGCAGTCACCTCGCATTTCCGCAGAGTCCTCTTACTAGGTGTAGGCTCCAAGTCGGGCTCTGGGTCTACCTGCACCTCTGGGTAGCAGATGGTTCCGAGCCTGCCTTTGTGATGAGTGGGACAGAGAACTTGATGGAGGAAGTTCAGGAAGAATAAAGGTGATCTGAAAACCATCTCCTCATCTGTGGTTGGTTTCTCCATTTTAGTGAGACCACAACGTGAGCACCTAATACTAAACAGGGAGAAGAGTGAGTGAGTGAGTGTTAGGGTTCCAGATGATGCAAAGAGAAGAGGTGAAAGGATAGACATTCAGACTCCTGTGGTTGAATAAGCAAGGGTTAAGAGAAGGGGAAAAATTGGTGGAATTGGAAAAAAGGATCAGGGAGGCACTCTCTGCACCCTTTCCAGTGTAATCTCATTCTTCCGGTAAGCAACCACTTCTCCAGCTGCGACCTACTAAATGTTTCATTTAGTTATACCATCAGCTTCCTGATTTACAGTCTATAACCTCTCGTACACCACAGGCCACAGATGCCAGTTTCAGATTCAGATCCTCCACTATCAGCTCTGCCTCTTGGACCCCATGTTTGGTTAAGATGGTGCCATTAAGGGACGACTGATTGCATGCAGCTCCGATGGGAATCATCAAATATTTACATTTAGGAATACTACAGATAAAATCTACAGTCACAGCAATGGGTACTTTAGTAAGCAGCATTGTTTTAAGACATTTCAAAAAATCTATCAATACTCAAAATCGACAAACCTTGGACAGCAGACTCAGATTGCGAATGTAGTTCCCCTTTTAAAAAATGGTAGCAGAGACAGCACACCAGTCTGTAAGTATGAATGAAACTCAGAAGCTTTAGACACCCTGCCCCCTACTCCCAACTATCCTGTTGGTGAATGTACAGTCTCTAGAAAACAAAATTAAAGACCCCAGAGCAAGATTGCTCTACTAGAGGGACATCAGGGACTGCTGTGTACTTTGCTTCACAGAAACGTGGCGACCTCCCACTTTCTCAGACACTGTGCTGCAGCTCGATGGCTTCACTATGTTCCACTAAGACAGGACAGATCAGTCTTTTAAAGGCAAAGATCCCTGTGAATTTCAGGGGAGTGTAGAAATTGTGGCTCCATTACTTTCAGGGTGTGCAGGAACCACTTCTTGGTGAGCCAGTTGTTGAACTATTAAGATTTCTGAATAGTTGGATAGCACATTATAAATATGTATTTTAATAACAGTCACTTTTCTGATATTCTAGCTATTACCTATTCCTAATTTAACCAGAAAAAAAAAGAGAATAATGGGCCTTTCCATTGAGCTGTGTGATTTTTCTGGATGCTTAATTGGCTGTGGCAATTCCAACAGCGGTTACATTTCAAAAATATATTGTACTTCTTTTGAAGTTATGCTAGATAAATCATAGTTGTCCTTTCATTACAAGGCACTCGTGTTAACTTATGCCTTATTTCCAGAGCAGAAGGAGCCTGAGTTTGGCTCCTTTCTGAGCCTGTAAGCTAACACTTGAAGTTTGTAAATCAAAAAAAAGACTATAGGTGCTGAAAGTTTGAAATGTATACAGACACTGTCAGCAAACAGCAACTTAGCAGGTCAGGCAGTATCTGTGGAAATAAACACAGCTTTAAAGTTTGAGGCTGGAGACCCTTCATCAGCGGTACCAGTTTTTACTAGTATTCTGCAATTTTAATCCATCTGTTGTTTGATTCAAATCATAAAATGTTGAGTAGGTTATGAAAGTCAGTGCCAATGAGTCAAATTCTGCTGCTTTTCATGCGTGAATTTCTGACTGGATCAAGTCCTGGGTTCACACGTCATCAATTATGCTTTTGATGACTAGATGTCAAAATGTGAGTGAAGGTTGGTGATAAGAATGACTAATTCATTAATATTGTTAAATGGAATATAATTTCTGTACCTGTTATCTTTGTTTCTGTCCTTCTTTAGTAGATTTGGAGAGATGTAAACAGAAAAGGAGGCCATTTGATCCATTGACTCATGCTGGCACTTTGAGACAGCTCTATACTCAATCCCACTGCTATGTTCTTTCCATGGATATAATTGTCACTTAAAATCTGCTTCATCCTTATTGTTCTTAGTTTGCCTTCAGAAGCAATTTATATTCTGAGTGTCCAAAACAATGTCCCACCATCCACTGTTACAAAGGTTTTTCTTAAATTTCTCAGCACACTGAAGGAGGCCATCTGGCTCAGTGAACCTTTGCCCTCTCTCACAGCATTACCATCCTCTCACTTAATTTTCCATACCCATCATATTCACCCTGATTTTCCTACATTAGGGGTAATTTACAGTCATCATCCAACCCATCCTTTGGAATTAGTGGTGGTAGAGGAACTGGAGATTCTATGGGCAGAAGCAGGGTGGTGAAGGACCCACGAGGTCACAGGGGAAATACAATCCTTATAAAAAAGGAAAAAGGACAACCAGTTGCCTTGCTTTCTCAGGACAATTTCTAAAGAGGGTATCCTGGTCTCTCATTATGTTTAAAATGGATTATCATTAACACCTCTGATGAAATGACAGCTAAATAGATAATTTCTACAAAGAATGAATCAATTTCCATAGAAATTCAAGGATATTCTTGTTTTGTGGATGCTAGTGTATGTACATGTGCAAAGGTATGAAAGTATGTGTGTGCATGTGTATGTATGTAAGTGCCCCTCATAGAGACATTGAGTCAGAGAAAAGTACAGTGTAGAAACAGGCCCTTCAGCCCATCTAGTCTATGCCAGACCATTTAAACTATCTACTCCCATCCACCTGCTCCAGGACCATAGCCTCCGTACCCCTCCCATCTATATATCTGTTGAAACTTCTCTTAAAAATTGAAATTGAGCTTGCATGCACCTCTTGTACTGGCAGCTCATTCCACATTCTCACAACCCTCAGTGAAGAAGTTTCCCCTTATATTCCTCCTAAACATTTCACCTTTCACCCTTAACCCATGACCTCTCATTGTAATCCCATCCAACCTCAGCGGAAAAAGCCTGCTTGCATTTACCCTATCTGTACTCCTCATATCTCAGGAACCACTGATCCGTGAAGATAGACATTAAAGTTGAAAATCACCACTAGCTTCAATGCATCATTTGCTCAACTGAGGGAAAGAGGGTTTGAAGATGTAGTTCTTTGACTGGATGCAAAACCCTAAGTCTACTGGAAAGCATTGATCTCTGTCCTATGTATTTTTGAGATCTGGATTACCTGCAGCATAAATCCCATTTTGGTGGAAGGACACCACCAATAATCTCTCTGTGACATTGAAAGGATAAGTGGGTTGTGTTATTATGTGTGCATAAATAAAACTTCAGTTCTCAGTGGGCAATGTGGGTGGTCCACTCAGAACCAGAAGCTTCGATGGTCACATGTCCTCAGTGTTGAACAGCTGTTGAGCTAGAGCTCAGCCATAAAATCGTTCCCACACCAAATTTGTCTTTATTAATAGCAAAAGTAACATGGGTTAACATAAGTGTTCTTTGTCAGGTGAATATCCCCTGCATTGCAGTCCTATTCCACCTCACTGGCTATGCTGGGGCACGGGGTTCACATGTCTGATACTAGTCAATCCTGGAAAGTCCAAAACACTCCATTCTGAGCTTTGTCATGGGAGCAAAGAGGACAGGTAAAAAAGAATTACGATGTGCTTGAACTTCCCTGAAGAAGTGCAGTATACCCACTGACTGTTGGCGATCCCCAGCCCTTGTAAATTCAAAGTGGAGAAGATACATTCAGGATGGCATTGAGAACCTCGAGCCTGTGTATTGGAGGATGCAGGCACAATATGGAGTGGCAGCAGGAGAGCACCCCCTGACAAATTACAACCACAACAGCCCCTGCCCCCCGGCCCAATCCGCCAGCCACCTCCTGATCCCATCAGCGGCAGAATCTGGAGTTGTCCCACTGACCTCAACAGTCATCTCAGGACTCACAGAACTATCATACTTCACCTTGGAGGAACCACTTAGGGATAAGAAGAAGGACGAGAACATGAGTTGCTGTGCATTGGGATATCTATGGTTAGTTCTTTTATGATGGTATATTTCTGTACACAAGTATGGAAGTGTTTATAGCCACCAAGGAGCGAGGCGTTGGAGTCGATACATTGTGGCGTCCAGGCTGGCTCCCTGTGCTGTCCCACTGTGTTCGCTCGGCAGAAGTCAAGCTGTATTGTGGTCAAATGCAGATTTCTGCAACATTCATGAACTCAGAGTCTTTGGACTATGGAATTTTTGTATGGTGGTATTTCACTGATACTTTACATGTGCTATATATGCTTCATGTTGGTACTGCGATTTGCACCTTGGTCCCGGAATAACGCTGTTTTGTTTGGCTATATTCATGGTATTCATGTCCGGTTGAATTATAATTAAACTTAAACTTGAACTTTCATGAGGATGCATTTACATGCATGAGGTTATATGATGAAGCCTGTGTGCAGCGTGAGTATATATTTATCTGAGTACATGCCTTTTGTGTGCACTATATGCAGTACGCCTGTGTTTGAATGCTGTGTGATTAATAAAAGCTTTTACCTTTGGAGAAATGATTGGCAGGGGTGGTGCTGTATTCAAGGCCATTAATACCCCCAATTTCCTATCTTGCGTCAAAGCCCAAGGTCCTTTCTGAATCCTAACTGCCTTCCTGCAAGAGTACAGGAAGGATTCCTGGATTAATCACTACCTGATAGTATACAGGAATGGTGGGGTGAGGCATGGGGGAGAGAAAGAATAAGGAGCAATACTGTGGCTTACTAAACAATGCTTGGTAACTGCACTGAATGTGGGGAAGAAGATGAAAGCACAAAGCAGCATTTTGTGATTGTACTCCCAGATTTATTCAACACTGTATCTAGCCCAATATAGCTTTAAGTGGATACTTTTTTATGGGCTGATAGCTTCTGTTGACCTTTAGAAGTATCCCTGCCTGCCTTCAGAATAATCATAGGTCAATGCAGCCCAGCACAGACATAATCGGTTTGTAGATACCACCCTTGTACCTCCATTATCTCGCTAATAAGCTGATCCAGATCTCACTTCCCAAATTCACAAGCAATAAAAAGAAACTGTGTGCTGATTTCAACGGGGAAGTGAGTCCAGGCAGGAGAATACCTTACTCTTCATGATAGTCTGGTTATCCAGAAGATACAACACTTAGGAAAAAGCATCCAAAAATAGACAATTTGGAAGTATTCCGTGTCTAATCTGTTACAGTGTTTGTTCCCCACTCTGTGCCTGAAATAATACCACATTACCAATGATTTAGAGTCTCATTAACTGCATAGCAGGAAAAGAAGGATTACATTTATATAGCATCTTTGAAGGTGCTAGGAGGTTGAATGGTGCATGACATACATTGAGCTACAATTCATACTTGGTCACCATAGTAATACAGGAAATTCTGCAGCTAGCCATAAATACTGATATAGTGGTAATGTGGCGACCCACTTACTAGCACACTCGAACCGGCTCACAATTAGCCAGCGTGCAGGTACAAAGGCCAGGTCCGCAACAAAGGGAAAAAGCCTGCGGGGGATTTGAGTATGTGTCTTTTGGACCATCCGCTCCCAGGGAGGGCAGGATGAGGGAGGCTTTAAAGCAAGGCTGTGAAGTTCGAATAAAATATTCTTTGGTTGCAGTTTACCGACTCCGTGTCGTTATTTTAGCGCTGCGTGTAGCACACCGCTACAGTAACTAAATTCTTTCTTTCTCTAAAGTTGGTTTGGGGATAAGCCCTAAAATAATGAGACCCCAATGATTAATCCTAGTTCAAATCTACTTGACTCTTTTTCCATAGAATGATTCTGATCCTTAGAGAAGAACCTGCAGCTGTGTTAAGCAATGTTAAGATAGTCATGGGGGATTTCCATATGCACGTAGATTGGGAAAATCAGATTGGTGCTGGATCCTAAGGAAGGGAATTTATAGAATGCCTATGAGACGTCTTTTTAGAGACACTTGCGGTTGATCCCACTAGGGGGAAGGCAAACACATGAGAGTGGAGCTGGCTCAAGTTGATTGGAAGGGGACACTAGCAGGGATGACAGCAGAACAGGAATGACTGGAGTTTCTGGGAGCATTTTAGAAGACGCAGGATAGATTCTTCCCAAAGTCGTATCCTTAAGGTTGGATGAGGCAACCAGTGAGTAGTGGTGTTCCACAGAGGTCAATGTTGGTTTTTGCTTCTTTTCCTGTTACATGTCAATGATCTGGGTGATGGAATTGATGACTTTGTGGTCATGTTTGCAGACAATACAAAGATAGGTGGAGGCCTAGGTAGTTTATGCAGGGAGTCTGCAGAAGGACAGATTAATAGAATGGGCAAAGTGTCAGACAGAATACAGTGTAGAGAAGTATATGGTCATGCACTTTCGTAGAAAGAATAAAGGTGTAGAACTATTTTCTAAATGAGGAAAAAATTCAGAAATCAGAGGTGCAGGGATATGATGCTGAGGCTTTGTAAGGCACTGATCAGACTGCACTTGGAGGATTGTGAGCAGTTTTGGGCCCCTTATCTAAGAAAGGAAGTCCTGACAATGGAGAAAGTCCAGAGGGCATTCATAAAAATGATTCCAGGCATGAAAGTTACAACATATGGGGAGTGTTTATGACTCTGTGCTTGATGGACGCTATGTACCTGGTGGAGTTTAATAGGATGAGGACAGATCGCATTTAAATCTTTCAAATATTGAAAGGTCTAGATAGAGTGGACGTAGAGAAATTGTTCCATACAGTGGGGAAGCCTAGGACCAGAGAGCAAAGCCTCAGAATGGAAGGACACCTTTTTAAAACGGTGATGAGGAAGAATTTCTTTAGCCAGAAGCTGGTGAATCTTTGGAATTCATTCCCACAGGTGGTGGTGGAGGCCAAGTCATTGGGTACATTTAAAGTAGAGGTTGATAGATTCTAGATTATTACGGGTGTCAAAGCTTACAGGGACAAGGCAAGTGAGTGAGGTTGAGAGGGTTAATAAATCAGCTAAAATGGAATGCCAAAGCAGTCCCTATGGACCAAATAGCCTAATTCTACTCCTTTGTCTTCTGGTCATATGGCCTCATTATATCACCATTAACCAATGCCACACCATCCAATTTGCACAGACCACCACATTAATATTTCACTACATGGGAAAGTCAGAGGGATGGTATCCTGTGGTGAGTGATTCACTTCCTGATATTGCAAAGCTCTTCCACCAATGACAAGTGACATGATGGAGTGCTCTCCACCTGGAGCTCCAACAACATTTGAAAATCTTCTCATCTTTCAAAGCAAAGAATTGAATAAGTTCAAGGGTCTGATGGTCTGATCGGTGTCTATTGTATTGGTATTTGCTTCTTATTTTCATATGGGCTGAGATACAGTAAAAAGCTTTTGATCTGCATGCCATCTAGACAGATCATGGCATACATAATCATGTCAAGGTAGTAAAAGCAGAAAGCGAAAACAAAAACAAAAATGTTAGCTGTGACCAAGAGTGTTGCCCTTAGATGAACTGTTAAATCACAAGCCATGTTGCATGACTTAGGGGGAAACCTACAGATGATAGGGGCCTTGTTTTTCTTAAATGGAACTGATTACTGGTTTTGGAGATACTGCCAAAGCAGTCTGCAAAATAATGGTAGTGCATTTTCTGAATGGTGCACACTGCAGTCTCTATGGACCTCACAGTGGAGAGAATGGATAATTAGGGCTGTCAATGAGAAGGAACAGGCTGTATCATTCCAGGACAGGGGCTGAAGTGCATTCTGGATATAGATGACTGGATTGTGATTTGGAGCTATTCCCTGTAAACAGTGTAAATTATGGAATACTGTAGTACTGTAATAATGTGATGCTGTAATCACTGAACAAACCTCCTTTGAAAAGGTGGAAAATATCCCATTTTATTTTCCCTGTTTCTATCAACATTTCTCCCCCCCCCCCCCCCCCCCCCCCAGATTCTCTAACTCTCACCTACACACTTTAACTCAGCAACGCTTTGGGATCTAAAATAAAGCAGAAAATGTGGAAAGCACTCAGTGGCTTGACGCCACGCAGAACAAAGCATCACGGTTGATAGGCAGCCCGACTACAGTTATTCAACGTCAAAGCAGTTTGTACCATCTACATGAGGCCCTACAGCAACTCAGCAAGACTCCTTAGAAAGCAGCTTCTAAACCCACAGCTTCTAACAGTGAGATGCACCAGAGTGGTGGAAGTATGTGGACACCACCACTTGGAAGTTCCCTTTGAAGTTCGAGGTTCCTGATATGGGAACCGTTTCCATATCACCATTCTTTCACTGTAACGAGGACAAAACCTTGGATTTCTCCCCCTGTTGGTATTGCTGGTACACCTGCACCTCAAGAGGGCGGTTTGCCATCACATTCTCAAGTGTAACTATGGATTGTCAGTTAAGCGCTCTGTTAAGCTCGAGCATGAGTGTAAAAATAAGGTCAGGCCCCATCTTAGGGAAGAGAAGCAGAGTTAACACTTCAGGTCAAAGACCTTTTGTCAAACCAGAAGGAGGAAAAAAGGAGCAAAGGTGGGGGAGAGGAAGAGTAATTTTTTTTTCATTTCCACATCTTTGTTATACGGGAGAAAATTGGTACATTTCTGCTGTCCAATCACCCGCTAATACGATCGATTCTTACCTGTCTTTTCAGCTCAGGAACGGACAGTAAATGTTGGCATTGTCAATGACAGATACACCTAGTGTATGAACAGATGAAACACCTGAGTAGCTGTAAGACACTTCTTTAGTGAAAGTAATGACAAACAGAATGAAACAAAAATAACCTGCCTGATGGAAACTGAGGGACCAATCAGTAATCCAAAGGAGATAGAAGAGTACAGCACAGGAACAAACCCTTTGACCCACAATGCTGTAATGGGTTAATTAAACTAGTAATTACATAAACTAGTAAATTAATAATTAAAGGCCTCAATAAAATTATCTCTACTACCCACACAACATCTATTTCCCTCCATTCTCTGCACAGTCTAAGAGCCTCTTAAATGCCTAATATTTGCCTTCACTACCACCCCTGTATTCCAGTGACCCACATTCTGTGTGAAAACATCTTGCTCTGCACATTTCCTTTGAACTTAGACCCATTCACCTTAAATGCATGACCTCTTGTATGAGATATTTCAACCCCGGGTAAAAAAAGATACCAGATGCCTCCTCTGTCTCCTGTGCCCTCTCCGAAGCTTCCACATCATTCCTATAAAAGGACAGGTAGAATTAAATGTTGCAGACATGGCCTAATTAGTTTTACAAAGTTTCTGCCTAGCTTCCCAGCGATAAAACGCAGTGCCTTGACTAATAAAAACAGACATTCCGTAGGCCTTCTTTACACCTTATCAGCTCATGAAGCCACTTGCAGCGAACTATGAATGTCTATCCCCGGATCCCTTGGTACATCAACACTGTTAAATTAACTGGATAGGTCCAAGGACACCAAAATTAACAACGAGTAATGGACACTTCACCTGCAAAAATAAAGATGTAAACTATGAGTTATACTCACTTTACTAACTCAGGATGTCACTAACTGACAAATTAATAGACTTCCCCTTGTCCTTACCTAAAACCATGAGCTTCCACATCCAACACATCATCCTCTGCAATTTCTGCCATCTCCAAAAAGATCCTACCACTAAACCTCACCCCACCAAACCACCCCCACCCCCAACTTTCTGCCGGGATTGCTCCCTCCTCGATTCCTTTGTCCATTCATCCCTCCCCACTAACCTCCCTGCTAGCATTGAATTGAATTGACTTTATTTCTTACATCCTTCACATACATGAGGAGTAAAAATCTTCACGTTACATCTCCATCTAAATGTGCAATATGTAATCATAGTAATTTATGATAATTTATAATAAATAGAACAGTCAATGTAATATAGAGTACACTCAAATCAGCGTGAGTTCATCAGTCTGATAGCCTGGTGGAAGAAGCTGTCCCGGAGCCTGTTGGCCCTGGCTTTTATGCTGCAGTGCTGCTTCCTGGGTGGTAGCAGCTGGAATAGATTGTGGTTGGGATGGCTTGTGTTCCCAGTTATCCTGTCCTTGTAAGTGTCCTGAATCATGGGAAGTTCACAACTACAGATGCACTGGGCTGTCCACACCACTCTCTGCACAGTCCTGTGATTAAGGAAGGTACAGTTGCCTTGACGTCGCACGTTATGAAGACCATGGAGCGGCTGATAATACAGAATCTGAGGCCACAAACCAGGCACGCCCAGGATCCTCTTCAGTTTGCGTATAAGGAGAAGGTGGGAGTGGAGGATGCTATCACGTATTTGCTGCACAAATCACTCTCTCACCTAGAGGGGGTCAGTTGTGCTGTGAGGATTACATTCCTTGACTTCTCTAGTGCCTTTAACACCATCCAGCCCAAGATCTTAAGGCACAAACTAACGGAGATGGGAGTAGACTCTCACATGGTGGATTGGATAGTGGACTACTTGACAGATAGACCTCAGTATGTGCGGTTGGGAGACTGTAGGTCTGACACGGTGGTCAGCAGCACAGGGGCGCCGCAGGGAACCGTACTCTCTCCGGTCCTGTTCACCCTGTACACATCAGACTTCCAATATAACTCGGAGTCCTGCCATGTGCAGAAGTTCGCTGATGACACGGCCATAGTGGGGTGTGTCAGGAATGGACAGGAGGAGGAGTATAGGAAACTGATACAGGACTTTGTGATATGGTGCAACTCAAACTACCTGCGTCTCAATATCACCAAGACCAAGGAGATGGTGGTGGACTTTAGGAGATCTAGGCCTCATATGGAGCCAGTGATCATTAATGGAGAATGTGTGGAGCAGGTTAAGAACTACAAGTATCTGGGAGTACAGTTAGACGAGAAGCTAGACTGGACTGCCAACACAGATGCCTTGTGCAGGAAGGCACAGAGTCGACTGTACTTCCTAAGAAGGTTGGCGTCATTCAATGTCTGTAGTGAGATGCTGAAGATGTTCTATAGGTCAGTTGTGGAGAGCGCCCTCTTCTTTGTGGTGGCGTGTTGGGGAGGAAGCATTAAGAAGAGGGACGCCTCACGTCTTAATAAGCTGGTAAGGAAGGCGGGCTCTGTCGTGGGCAAAGTACTGGAGGGTTTAACATCGGTAGCTGAGCGAAGAGCGCTGAGTAGGCTACGGTCAATTATGGATAACTCTGAACATCCTCTACATAGCACCATCCAGAGACAGAGAAGCAGTTTCAGCGACAGGTTACTATCGATGCAATGCTCCTCAGACAGGATGAAGAGGTCAATACTCCCCAATGCCATTAGGCTTTACAATTCAGCCGCCAGGACTTAAGAACTTTTTAAAAGCTATTATTAATGCTTTTTGAGATAGTGATTTAGATGCATATCATATTTTTTACTGAGTTAAGTATTGTATGTAATTAGTTTTGCTACAATAAGTGTATGGGACATTGGAAAAAAGTTGAATTTCCCCATGGGGATGAATAAAGTATCTATCTATCTATCTATCTATCTATCAGTTCCCATATCAGGCGGTGATGCAGCCAGTCAGGATGCTCTCAATTGTGTCCCTGTAGAAAGTTCTTGGGATTTTGGGGCCCATATCAAACTTCCTCAACCATCTGAGGTGAAAGAGGTGCTGTTGTGCCTTTTTCACCACACAGCTGGTGTGTACAGACCATGTGAGGTCCTCGGTGATGTGGATGCCGAGGAATTTGAAGCTGTTTACCCTCTCAACCCCAGATTCATTGATGTCAATAGAAGTTAGCCCTTCTCCATTCCTTCTGTAGTCCACAACCAGCTCCTTTGTTTTTGCAGCGTTGAGGGAGAGGCTGTTTTCTTGACACCACTGTGTCAGAGAGATGACTTCTTCCCACCTCATTGTTGTTTGAGATAAGGCCAATCAACCCTGCAACCAGCCTGGGTGCTACACCTGCCCATACATCTCCTCCCCCACATCCATTCAGGGTCCCAAGTAGTTCCAAGCCAACACTTCGCCCGTGAATCTGCTGGGGTCATCTATTGTGTCCTGTGCTCTCGATGTGGCCTCCTTTACATTGGTGATACCCGTTGTAAACTGGGTGACCACTTCATTGATCACCTCCGCTTCATCCGCCAGAAGTTGAACTTCCCAGTGACAAAACATTTTAATTCCGTTTACCATTTCTGGTCTGACATGTCAATCCATGGTCTCCTCTTGTGCCAAGATCAGGCCGCCCTCAGGGTGGAGGAGCAACACCTTATATTCCATCTGGGCAGCCTCCAACCTGATGGCATGAGTATCGATTTCAACTTCCTGTAATATTTTTTCCCCTCCCCTGTTCTATTCCCCACTCTGGCCTTTCACCTGCCCATCACTTCCCCTGGGGTCCCTTCCTCCTTTCCTTTCCCCTATGGTCCACTTTATTGTCTTGTCAGATTTCTTCTTCTCCAAGCCCTTTACCTTTCCCACCCACTTGGCTTCATCTATCACTTTCCAGCGAGCCTCCTTTCCCTCCCCACACCTTTTTATTTTGCTGTCTTACCCCCCCCCCCTTTCTTCTCAGTCCTGATGAAGGGCCTCAGCCTGAATTCCTGAGTTCCTCCAGCATTTTATGTGTGGCGCTTTGGATTTCCAGCATCTGAAGACTTTCTCATGTATAGAAGTTACTAGTATAGTGGTTATATTACTCAGCTACTGATCTACAGCTTCATATTAATAAACTGGAGATTTATCTCATAGTTACAATCCAGCAGTTTCATTGGTTGAACTTGATTAAAAGAAAATTGCTAGTCATACTCCTAGTGACCAAAGCAATTTCATAGTATTTTAATTATCCAACCAGTTCATTATTGTTCTTAATTGAAGCACTTACTCATATGTAAATGTAACTTTAGCCCCAAACTACAGTAGTTGACTCTTAATTTTGTTTGCCAAATCAGGGATGGTTAATAAGCTCTGGCTTTACTAATGATTTCCACATCACAAGAATATTAAAAATTACTGCAAAATTTAAAGTGTAGCTAATTCTACAGGGAAGTTGACAGGAACGTTTATCATTTGTTATTTCAACAATGCACCAAGCATAATAATGAACATCAAAGACCATTCACCAGAAATCAACTGCATTACTGAATTAAAATGCTGCTGGAAGGTTAATAAAGGCCATTTATATATAAAAAAATATATTCCTTCGACCACAATCCAATGGAGAAGAAGTTTATATTAGAAAAAAACACATAGCATATTCAACAGGACACAGATAGCTGAGTTAGAAATGAATACTCAGCAGGTTCGACAGAGAGGGGCCTTTAGTTAACTCCACTGAATTGTAATCAGTCGTTCACATTCCATCTAAGGGCAGAAGCACAATCGTCTGTCATCAGATCAGTTTGTTTGCAATGTTTCTGTCATTTCACATAACACATAAATTCTCAACATTCTGAATCTACATGTGTGTCTGGACAAAATGTTAAAATACGCACCCTGAGACTCAAGCCACACTTGCCTCAATTCTGCTGAAATATACTTGACCTGAAAGTTAGCGTTGTTACTCATTGCACAGAAAATGGCCTGATCTGCATTTCCAAAACTTTTCACTTTTGTTCTTCTTCTTGTTTCATTTTCTGCTGTTAAGTAAGGTTTGATTATTATAACGTAATAGACCAGATATAAAAGTTAGCTAGCATCCTATAGAGGTTATGTGAAAAGTGTGCATATATGTCAGTGTGGCCAGTTCTTTGGTGTGAAGTACTACTCAAAAGGGAATGGATTACAAATGAACAGGACCAGGGCCAATGAGCTTTGGGGAATGTCACGGATCTGGTCGATGGAAATTTAAACCACATTGGCAGAGGGATAGGCTCAAGTTTTGGCTGTAATATAAAAGAGAGGCCAATCCCTCTGTCAAAAGAGTAAGTAGCACAAGTGAAGCCAACTCTTTTCTCCAAAGCATTTATGGAAGTAGTCTTTTAAGGCAGAACTTGATAGCTCTTGAAAAGAGATATACAGAATCAGAAAGTGAAGCTGTGTTTACAATATGATGGATCCAGATCTTACTCAATGGTGGAGCAAGCTCAAAGTGCAGTCTCCTTCTCTGAATTCTTCTGTTAATATGTCCCTGTGTCCATTCAATGGCTATAGAGTATATAATCTCAGTGGCCGGTTTATTAGGTGGCTTTTACACCTGCTCGTTTATGCAAATATCGAATCAGCCAATTATGTGGCACCAACTCAATGCAGAAAAGCATGCCGGCATGGTCAAGAGATTCAGTTGTTGTTCAGACCAAACATCAGAGTGAAGAAGAAAGGTGATCTAGGTAACTTTGACCATGGAATGATCGTTGGTGCTAGATGGAGTACTTGGAGTATTTTCAAGCACAACAGTCTCTAGAGTTGAAAATGAATGGTGCAAAAACCAAAAAATACATCTAGTGAGTAGCACTTCTGTGGGCAACAAGACTTTGCAAATGAGGGAGGTCAGAGGAGAATGGCCAGACTAGTTCAAGCTGACAGGAAGGTGATAGTTACTCAAATAACTACACATTACAACAGTGGTGTGCGGAATAGCACATCTGAATGCACAGCGCGTCAAACCTTGAAGAGGACGGGCTACTGTAGCAGATGACAATGCACTCAGTGGCTACTTTATTAGTTAAAGGAGGTACTTAATAAAGCTGCTACTGAGTGTAGAGTAGTTTTGTTTGCTGGTTCCACTTACCCAGATTTTGAATGGGATAACAGTGGAGTAAAGGGAAAGGAAGAAGTCTCGGAAATATGTTAGGTACAGCAGAGCTTCCTTGGTTAACTTGTTCTGGCTTAACTAGGAAAAAAGGTGTTAGAGCATATTCTGGCCTTAGAGTGTATAGCAAAACATTAACTTCAGCCACTAATTCTCAGCTCTCAGTATAGACTGCAAATTAAAGTTAAATGCAGCTCTGGACAATGAGTTCCTAAGAGTCATGAACCACAGTTAACTGGACGACCAGACAATGCTGATGTAACATTTATTTGGGGTGTCTGTAGTATGGGTGCAAAGAAGGAAGTGTGAACGTTATATGTAATTTAAATGACATATTGTAGATACCCTGTAAATATAGATTTGTCCTTTGATCTTTAGCATATAAAATGTCATGTAATGTTGGGTTGAATAGGCCTCTTCATCCGGGTCTCAATATGATACCGGCTGTGTCTCATTTTGTCGAATCAAAGACTACTCCATATCTACCAGGTACATCTCTCTGGTGACCTTGTTCATATTACTGCTCAGTCTGGTGCAGGGGATTCAGATGGTGCAAAGCTGATAAAGATCAATAGGAGAATACTTGGGAACGAGTGATCATTTTATCATAAGGTTCAGAATAATAAAGGAGAATAGCAAAGAATAATCTGAGTTACAGCTTCTGTATTGGAAGCAATGGTTTGAAGCAAATCTGGCCAGCATAGAAATGGAACCAAAGCTGGCAGGTAATGGAACCAATGACAATCTAGAAGAAGATGTTTTTGATATCGAATATTTCTGAGGAGAGGGAAGTTTCTCAGCCCTGGAAACAGTCAGGTAAATCTCACTGCTCCAGGAAATAAGGATGGACAATAAATGCTGGTATTGTCAGTGACACCCAGAAGAATAAAAAAAGGAAACAGCAATGAAATGATGCCCAAATTACCAGGTTATCTGGTTAAGGGGTGGATATTGGTCCAGGAGATGAAATGAATACAAACTGTATTAGCATGCATCCATTACAAAATAAGAACATAAGTAGATAGAAGCAGGAATAAACCACTTGGCCCCTTCAAACCTGATCCACTCTTCAATATAATCATGGCTGCTCTGCATCTGGCCTCAACTCCTCTTTGCTGCTAGTTCTCCACATCAGGAAGCGTCCAATTGTTCTCCTTCAAAACACCTGTGTGAGCTCCTTTGTGCGAGGACTGGGTTAGTGGAGGTTTGGTTTGAAGGACAAAATCTCTGAAAGACAGCATCTCCAACAGCTCACGACTTTGGCATTGCACTGGAGGGTCAGCTGAATCTCTGGAGAGGAACAATGACTTAGCAACCTTTCTTCATCTCCAAATATTTTATTATCAAATATTTATTGTCCAACATATGTTCCCATTTGTCTGACTTCTATGCAGTATACTCACTAGACAATATGTACACACTTGATAATACACATTATACATTACTATCAACCATGTATTCTCCCTTCACAACAGCTATTCTAACTTTGTCACATATCTTATTTTGGTACACCTACCACATTCTATATAACAGCAGTTCTCTGAAATCGCATGACAGGTATCTAATAGCTCTTTGGACATCTCTCAACGGATAGCGGATATAACAAATTAAAGAGAGTATTTGACTTAATATCTATTTGATTTGTTGGATACTGGAGACAGATCAATACAAAACTTTGTATTACTGTATGACCATTACTTAGTAACAGCAATATTAAATAGGAGTAGGAGTAAGTAACTTGACCCCTGTAGCCTGTTCCACCATTCAATATGATCATGGTTGATCTGTCCCAGATTTGTGCCTGTTCCCCATGACCCTCCACATATTAATAAAATAAATAAACAATAAATTACAAATTATAGATAGTAAAAATAAAAGAACTGGCACACAAAATATATAATCATAGTTCTCTCACACGTAAGTTATGAGAAAGCTGTTGGTAGAGCCAGGGCCTCATAGCTCTAGAAGCCAGTCTCTGACGCTGTCTGTGTGGAGTTTGCATATATCCCTGTGAACACAGGGGTGAGCTTGCATGGAATCCATTGCATTCCAATTCCCTAGCTGTTTGGATTCTTTCCACATCCAAAAGATGTGCAGCTTGTACTTTAATTTACTGTTGTAGATTGGCCCTAGTGTGCAGGTGAATGGTCAGGTCCGGATGGAGTGTGTGGGGTGAACAAAATGAGATTAACATAGGACTAATGTGAAGGTGTTGTTGAATCACAAATGAGAAAATCTGCAGATATGGAAATCAAAGCAACACACACAAAATTCTGGAGGAACTCAGCAGCCCTGACAGCATCTGTGGAAAAGAGTAAATAGTCAAAGTTTCAGACCAAGGCCTTTCATCAGGATTGGGGGAAAAAAGATGAGAAGTCTGAGTAAGAAGGTGGGGGAAGGGGTGGAAGAAGTACAGAGTGGTAGTTGATGGGTAAACCCGGGGGACAGGTGAAATGAAGAGCTGGAAAATCAATTGGTGAAAGAGATAAAGGGTTAGAGAAGGGGGAATCTGATAGGAGAGGGCAGAAGACCATGGAAGAAAGGGAAGAGTGAGGAGCACCAGAGGGAGGTGATGGGAAGGTAAGGAGATAAGGTGAGAGAGAGAAATGGGGATGGGGAATATTGAAGGGGGGAATGCCAGAAGTTCAAGAAGTCGATGTGGTCAATGGTTGGCATAATTCAATGAGCCAAAGGATTTGTTTTTGAGCTGTCTATCTCTATGAATCAGATCCATTCCTATTGTTTGATTATCTTCAGCCAAGTACTTAATATCCATGATGCAAATTGAATGAAATTAAAGGAAGAGGATCAGGGGGTAAGGTAGACTTGATGCCAATGATTCAAGCCATAATCTTATTGATCAAAGTCATGATCTCAATGAATGAAAAAGCAGATTTGAGGTGCCACTGTGCATTCTGTTTCTTTAGATCTCATCTTATTGTTTGATCTTATTTATATCTTATATGATCTTATCCTTTTTTTGATAGGTTCAATTTTTATCATTAATGTCAACTTCCAGCTTTCAGAATTGAGTAATCTAACGCTACTCATCAAAATCAGAAAGTCACGGATTAAGACCTAAGTGAGAAGACTACAAGATACAAACTAAACCGGCTGCAGTTTCAGAAGTGTTGTTTTCTGAATGAAAGACTAAAAGGTGCACAAATAGTACCTCATTTTTATTAAGAATGTTCTACATATGATGACATAGCAGATGCCTGCAAAAATTTGAATTTCTTCTCAGAGTTATAAATCAGATGTTGTAAGTTCAAGTAACAGATTTTGTAGTAAAGAGAAAGTTTGCATTTATTTTCATTAGTATCATTCAGAAAGGAAAATGAAAATATGTGCTGTCCATTTGGGTGCAACCATATTTATTTTTCCTCGACTACTTCTTCTTCATTCTCCCCCTGCTGGTTAATTGCTGCTAAACAAGCATTATGAAAAAATAAAAGAGAAACACATAAAATCGCACAGCTCACACTGACCTCACTTTCTGTGCATGTTTAAGAGCAGAATGCATGAGAGAAAAGGCTATCATGTTGTAAGAAAATATGGAAAAATAGAAGGAGGTGGATGAGAAGAATTATTTGGAGTGAGGAGGGATTTGCATAACTAGGGCTGTGGATAGGGCTTTATTCTGAATAATAGGGGTGGGTTCAACAGATTGATGGATAAAGTAAAAGAGAAAAGTGTAGATTAAGCTAAAGTAAAAACAAAAGATAAAAAAAAGAAAAGTAAGAGTGCAGTAAAGAAAAGTCAAGTGCAAAAGAGAAAAAGATTACTAGATTTTAAAAACACAATGAGTGCAAGGGCACTTTATCTGAATGCCCATAGTATTTGAAACAAGGTCAGTGAATTTGTGGCACAAATTAGTACAAAGCGGTATGATATAGTGGCCATTACAGAGATGTGGTTGCAGGGTGGAGATGACTGGGAATTAAATATACAAGGATATCAGGTAGGATAGGCAGGAAGACAAAGGTGGTGAGGTAGCACTCTTCATTAAAGATGAGATCATGGTGTTAGTGAGAGATGATATAAGATCTAAGGAGCTGAATGTTGAATCCATCTGGGTAGAGATTAGGAATAGTAAAGGGAAAAAAATACTAGTGGGAGTTGTCTATCGGACACTGATAACATTTTAGTGGCACAGGCAAAAAACAGAGACGTATCTGAGGCATGTAAGAATGAAACAGTAGTTACTGTGGAGGACTTTAATTTGCGCATAGATTGGGTGAATCAAGTTGGTTGAGGCAGTCTTGAGGAGGACTTCATAGAATGCATCCATGATAGCTTTCTTAAACAGCACATTACCGAACCTACAAGGGAACGTGTTATCTTAGATTTGGTCCTGTGCAATGAAACAGGTAAAATTAGTGATCTTGTAGTTACGGATCCTCTTGGAAAGAATGATCACAGTATGATTGAGTTTTTTGTACAAATGGAGGGTGCAATAGTTTGATCTAAAACCAGTGTATTATGCCCAACAAGGGAGACTACAATGAGATGAGGGAGGATTTGGCTAGTGTAGACTAGGAAAGCAGGCTATATGGTGGAACAGTTGAGAAACAGTGGAAGACTTTCAAAGAGATTTTTCATGGTGCTCAACAAAAGTATGTTCCAGTTAAAAACAAGGACAGTAAGGGTGGGGAGAGCCAGCCTTGGATAATCAAGGAAATAATAGAGGCATCAAACTAAAAGCTCATGTATACAAAGTCACCAAGAGTGGTGGGAAACAGAAAGATTGGGAAAACTTTAAAAAACAACAAAGAACCACTAAGTGAGCAATAAAGAAAGGGAAGATAGATTATGAAAATAAGCTAGCACAAAATATAAAAATGAATAGTAAAAGTTTTTATAATTATATAAAGCAGAAAAGGGTAGCTAAAGTGAATGTGCGGCCCTTGGAGGATGAGAAGAGGGAATTGATATTGGATAATGTGGAAATGGCCGAGGCTTTGAATGACTACTTTGTGTCAGACTTCATGGTGGAGGACTCATCTAACATGCCAAAGAGAGATGATATGGATGCGATGGGAGGTGAGGACCTCGATACAATAGCTATCACTAAAGAGGTAGTGCTGAGCAAACTTGTGGATAGATAAATCCCCTGATCCTGGTGGAGTGCATCCCAGGGTACTGAAAGAAATGGCCGAAGTTAATAGTAGAGGCTTTCATGATAATTTACTAAAATTCTCTGGACTCTGGGCAGGTTCTGGCAGATTGGAAGAAGGTGCCACTGTTCAAAAAAGGATATAGGCAAAAGGCAGGTAACTATAGGCCAGTTAGTTTAACATCTGTAGTTGGGAAAACGCTTGAAGCTATCAGTAAAGAAGTAGTGAGGCATCTGGAAGGAAATGGATCCATCAGGCAGATGCAGCATGGATTCAGCAAAGGCAGGTTCTGTTTGACAAACTTATTTGAGTTCTTTGAGGATATAATGATCGCAGTGGATAGAGGGGAACGGGTGGATGTTATTTACTTGGATTTCTGGAAGGTATTCGATAAGGTGACACATAAAAGACTTAACCATAAGATAAGGATGCATAGAGTAGGAGGTGATGTATTAGCATGGATAAAGGATTGGTCAACTAATAGGAAGCAGAGAGTTGGGATACATGGGTGTAACTCTGGTTGGCAATCAGTGGTGAGTGGTGTGCCACAGGGGTCAGTCCCCTGCAACTGGGCCTGCAACTGTTCATGATATACATTAATGACCTGGAAGAGAGGACCAAGTGTAGTGTATCTACATTTGCTGATAACATCAAATTGAATGGAAAAGCAAATTGTGCAGAAGATACAGAGAGTCTGCAGAGAGCTTTACATAGGTTAAACAAATGAACAAGGGTCTAGTAGATGGAGTACAATGTTGGTAAATGCGAGGTCATCCACTTTGGAGGGAAAAATGGAAGAACAGATTATTATGTAAATGGTAAAAGATTGCAGCATGCTGCTGTGCTGAGGGACTTGGGAGTACCCGAGCACGAGTACAAAAGGTTGGTTTGCAGGTGCAGCAGGCTATCAAGAAGGCAAGTGGAATGTTGGCCTTCATTGCTAGAGGGATTGAATTTAAGAGCAGGGAGGTTATGTTGTAACTGTACAGGGTACGGGCAAGGCTGCGTCTGGAATATTTTGTGCAGTTCTGGTCTCCTTACTTGAGAAAGGATAGCCTGGCTTTGGAGATAGTGCAGAGGAGGTTCACCAGGTTGATTCCAGAGATGAGAGGGTTAGAGTATGAGGAGAGACTGAGTTGCCTGGGACTGTACCTGCTGGATCTCAGAAGAATGAGAGGAGATCTTATAGAAACATACACAATTATAGAAACATACACAACTAGATAAAATAGAGGCAGGAAAGTTGTTTCCACTGGTAGGTGAGACTAGAACTAAGGGACACAGCCTCAAGATTCGGGGAGTAGACTTAGGATGGAGTTGAGGAAGAACTGCTTTTACCACAGAGTGATGAATCTGTGGAACTCTCTGCCTAATGAAGCAGTGGAGGCTACCTCAGTAAATATATTTAAGACAAGGTTGAATAGATTTTTGCATAGTAGTAGAAAAGGCAGGTAGGTGGAGCTGAGTCCATGGCCAGATCAGCCCTGATCGTATTGAACAGCTGAGCAGGCACAAGGGCCCAGATGGCCTGCTCCTGCTCCTATTTCTTATGTTCTTATGATATACAGTTTAAAAGTCAGTATTGATCTGTTGGCTGTAAACCCTACATTTTTATTTTAAGTTCCTGTCCTGTCAGGAAGGACAGGAGGTGCATTGGATGTTCAAGTACCCCTTTCAGCTTAATGCCATTCTGAGGTGGAAGCATATTTCATCAATAATGCAGTCTAAATCAGAATCAGATTTATTAGCACTGACTTAAATGACATGGTGTTTTAAACAAGAGAAAGTCTGCAGATGCTGGAAATCCAATCAACATAAAGTTTGTTGTTTTGTGCTGGGCAGTACAGCGCTAAGGCATGGAGTTACTATAAATTACAGAAATAAGTAGTGTGAAAAAACAGTAATGATGCAGCGTCATGGGTTCAGGGGCCATACAGAAATCTGATGGCAGAAGGAGGGAGATGTTT
Organism: Hemitrygon akajei; assembly: GCF_048418815.1. NCBI lineage: Eukaryota > Metazoa > Chordata > Chondrichthyes > Myliobatiformes > Dasyatidae > Hemitrygon > Hemitrygon akajei. The sequence continues at coordinate 116,014,221 of NC_133126.1, forward strand.
ATGAATGTGTGTCTTTGGACTTCAGTGTCACCTACCTGACGGTAGTAATGAGAAGAGGACATGTCTTGGATGATGAGGATAATTAGTAATGAGATGCTGCATTTCTGAGGCACCACCTCTTGAAGATGTCCTCAGTGGTGGAAAGGGTTAAGCCTGTGATGAAGCCGACATATGGAAAATTCCATAGGCATTATTGTATCGCATTTGGAATTCTGTGCTTTTGGCTAGAATCACGTTAGTGCTATATGATTCAAAGAAGTAATCGTTTTGATGAATTGTGCTGGTTAAGCACTCCTGCCTGGTTCTTACAGCAGTTCCAAAGCTTCTTCATGGAAGTGATTTCCTTCTATCCCTAGGTATGTCTCTTTCCACAGGATGCAGCCTGGCAGGGCATTCCCAAACAAAGGTCCAAGATGGAATGAGTTGACTATAGAATTTCAGCCTGGTGGGATGATGCTGACAGGTGAAGTGAGATGAAGGGGATAGAGATATAACAGAATAAGTGAACAAACTTGGGAATTTAATGCAATGATTTTGGCAGGAAGCTCCACATTCTGGCGTAGAATTTGGTTGCATAGTTCTGTAACCATACACACAGTCCCACCCCTGCAAATGCAAATGAAGGACTGATGACAGCTCATTGTGTGTAAAATATTGCAACATCACTTAAGGGCACGGCTTATATTTCAACACTATACCTGCTCTGGCACGATGTATTTATAGGAAAATTGCAGGAAGCACAATGTTTTCACCCACTCAGTTATTTTTCAGTTATGCAAATTTATGAACACAAGTTTAGTGAAGGGAATGAATCCTTGCATTCTAATGAAAAACATTGTTAGTGCATTCAGATTGTCTATTGGCCACTTTCGGATCACATCTCTTTTCATCAGTGATTTGAAGTTTTCAAGAAACCTTTGTCAAAAATGATGCATTCAAAATTAAAGCTACTGAAAACATACAGTCTGTAGTAAAGTATATTTATTAAGTGAAAATCCTTTTTGGTACTCAGGAATATTCAGACAAAAATATACAAAGATACTGGTAAAAATATACACAGATACAGACAGAAACATCTGCACAGTAATACATCTGTACTTTTAAATATACATATCACCATGCAATAACAGTCAGAAAAGGGCACATAATTATCAATACATTGAAATGTGTATACACACACACACACACACACACACACACACACACACACACACACACACACACACACACACACACACACACACACCACATGTACACTCATACACAAATATTGACAATTAATACATATATACGGACATACACTAAATACTTACACACACAAATATATGTACAGGCATTCACAAACAGGTTCATTTAATATGTTTGTTTGAACTGGATTGTCTCAGAGTTGTTTGTTGATCGTGTGTGGTTGGAACAGGAGTAATTCAAATAGTTTATCACCTGCTTTGGCTGGGCTCCGAAAAGTTCTGGTCTGCAGGAATGTGCTCTGCCCTCTTATCTTTCATTCCATATTTATCTTTGAATAAAACAGGAAACCGACAGATCTACTTAAAGCTCAGGCTTGCTACCTGAAATAAAAGGAAGGTAAATGCACTTGACACTGCAAGCAAGAGAGTGGCCAAAAAGCTGGAAGCAGAGCATGAGTCAGTCAGCTTGCATCAAGAAGGCAAACCGGCTTGAAGGGTTATTTAACCCGTGAATGGTGGGAAGTGAGAGAATAAAATGGAGTGGCTCCATTTACCACCAATTTTTGATTCTAATACCATTTCTCTTGGTGGCCACTGGATTCAGGAGAAACACTTTCTCTACCAACATCTTCCAACCCCGTCATCTCTCCCGCCTAGCAGGACAATGGGTGCATCGACATACAAGTTTCCCTCTCAATCATGCACTGGTCTGATGTGGAAATACTGTACATTCCTTCAGGGTCACTGAATCTGAGTCCACGAACCTGCTACCTTCACAAAACATATCACAGTTTGCCACCACTACGTTCTCAAGTGCCCAAACATTGTGACACCCACAACTGCAAAATTAAGAAGAGTAAACCCGATAGCTGGGGCCCTCTGATGAAGGACCTCCTGTTGTATTTAATCTGGGTCCTCAAGATAAGGAAAGGGTTTGCAGACAACTGATGTACTGCAAACACAGGTACAAGGTATTTCTGCATTGGACAAGGGAGATTGAATTTGCTTAATTAGTCCCACAAGGGGAGCATGGGCTTCCATGCCCAGAATCAAAGTTCATTGCTCGACCTTGCTTGTCGTAGGCTGAGCCCTCAAGTCCTCTCCTGCTTCCCTTCATGCTCTCGTTCCTGTGTCCTACTTTGGTCCGGCAGCAAGCTCTGCAAATGTATATAAATCTACAGGAGTGAAAAACCAGAGCTAATTGATGTATCGCTGACAGCAGACTCTCTCCCTCTCCTCCATCTCATTCCTGATGCCTCTTGTGGTTTTTCACTTCCTGAAACCCTTACCCATGCTCTCCAGCTGCTCCAATATTCCACTGACCAACTGTGTGGGATTAGTACCTGGAAGTATAATATCAGCATGGACTTTGTGGGCCGAAGGGCTTGCTTACATGCCAGATGACTCTATGACATATCCTTCCTTTCAACACCTTCAAAGTTCTTCTACTCATAGGCTAATCCAACTCATTTGAAAACACTTCCATACTGAATTTCCAGTCAGTAACATCTGCAGTCAACAGTTCTCCTCACTTCTTTCACTCTGTGAGTGATGCCTCTGCAGCAGCCTCAGGAAAGTTTGTACTCTCTAGTACCGAGCCTCCCAACTCCCCACCACCAGTAGCCTTTAGCTACATTGTCTTTGAGTTCTGAAATTTGCCTTCAAAACTTCCTTATCACTTTGTTCTGACTTGCTATTAATTTAATATGCAACTTTTATCTGAACTGCTCTTGGACACTGTATTATGATAAAAATAATTTTTAAATGCTATTTGTTATTTTTGTCTGACTGCCAAAACCACTCATTTGCCTAGAAATGACACCCATTTGCAGAATTTTTAATTGCACGAAAACCAGTTTGCACACATTACTTCATACTTGATTGTATCACTGATGATATCCTGAACATAGATTTGTCTGCAGAGTGAGAGATCGTGATGTGAGTTGGAGACAGTTTCTTGTGGACTTTACACGTCAGCTTTAAAAAGCCAGCAGGGTTTGTCAGGACTTGTCTGTGGAGTAAGTGGTCACGGAGTGAAGGAGTGAGTTGGAGACAGTACCTTGTGGACCTTACATGCCAGTTTTAAAAAGCAAGCAGGGGCCTGTTGGGGCTTGTCTGCAGAGCAGGTGATTGCATGGGTTAGTAGGAACTAGGGTTAATTAGCAAGGGCCATTAAAAGAAGCAGGGTTTGAGCAGAGTGGCCATTGTATGAGGGGACAGTGTTAGAGTGGTCAGGCTTGGGTGAGAACAGGCGCAGACTAGTTTAAGAAGTTAGAGGCATGACAGCTGTTGGCAGGATGGTAGTTCAGGTAGTGCAATGCTCCTCACGTGTGATATTGGATTTCAGAGTACCTAATGGTCTCCCTGATGACTACATCTGCAGGAAGTGCGCCCAACTTCAGCTCCTGATTGCCTAGGTCAAGGAACTGGTGCTGGAGGTGGACACACTCAGGACTATCTGGGAGGCTGAAAACTTCAGAGATGAGTCTATTACTGAGGTGGTCATGCCCAGATGGGTGACCACCAGGAGAGGTAAGGGGAGTAAGCAGTAAGTACAGGGTTCCCCAGTGGCCATTCCCCTCAGGAACAAGTATACCTCTTTGGATACTTCTAGTGGGGATGCCCTATCAGGGCACAGCAGCTGCAGCCAGACCAGCTTCACTGTGGCCGGCTCTGAGGCTCAGCAGGGAAGGGTAACGTCAGGCAGAGTGGTAATGATAAGAGACTCTATAGTTAGGGGGATGGACATGATATTCTGTGGCCACAAAGAGAAGTCAGGATGTTGTGTTGCCTCCCAGGTACTAGGATTCAGGATGTCTAGAGCGGTCGCCAAAGATTCTCAAGAGGGAGGGTGAGCAGCCAGAGTTTATCGTGGTGTACAATGGCACCAATGACATGGGTAGAAAGGGAGAAGAGGTCTTGCGCGGTGAGTATGGAGGGTTAAGCAAAAGGTTAAAGAACAAGATCTCCAAGATTGTAATCTTTGGATTACTCCCAGTGCCCTGTGCTAGTCAGGGCAGGAATAGGATGATAGTACAGATGAATGAGTGGCTGAAGATGTGGTGCAGGGGACAAGGTTTCCAATTTCTGGATCACTGGAATCTCTTCTGGGGGAGATATGACCTGTACAAAAAGGATGGGTTACACCTGAACTCGAGGGAGACCAATATCCTTGTAGGCAGGTTTGCTAGTGCTGTTGCGGGAGGGTTTAAACTAAGTTGGCAAGTGGATGGGAGAACTGAGATGGGGCAGTTGGTACACATTGATACAGTGTGTCATGAATCTTTGAGGATGGACAGGGAGATGATAGGGCAGGGATGATGACAGAACAGCATGGCCGGAGTGTCTAGGGGCAATTTGGAAGGTATAGGATTAAAGCAATAAAGGGAGCACATAATATTGCAAAAATTAGAGAGTTGGGAAGTTTTCTAAAACCAGCAGAAGGCAACTAAAATGACCACAAGGAGAGGAAAGATGAAATATGAAGGTAAGCTAGCTAAAAATGCCAAAGAGGATAGCAAAGGTTTTATTAAATAAAAGAGAGGTGAGAGTAGATATTGGACCTCTTGAAAATGATGCCAGAAAGGTAGTAATGGGGGATAAAGATGATGAGTATTTTGCATCTGTCTTCACTGTGGAAGGCACTAGCAGTGTGCTAGAAATTCAAGAGTATCAGGGGGCAGAAGTAAGTGGAATTGCTGTAACTAAGGAGAAGGTGCTTGGAAGCTGAAAGGTCTGAAGGTAGATAGGTCACTTGGATCAGATCGACTGAACCCCAGGGTTCCAAAAGAAGCAGCTGAAGAGGCATTCGTAATGATCCTTCAGTAATCACTAGATTCTAGAATGGTTCCAGAGGAAAGGAAAATTGTAAATATCACTCCACTCTTTAAGAAGGGAGGGAGGCAGAAGAAAGGAGATTATAGGCCAGTTAGGCTGACGTTAGTGGTTGGGAAGATGTGCAAGCCCATTATTAAGGATGAGGTTTTGTGGTACATGGAGGCACATGATAAGTAGGTCAAAGTCAGCATGATTTCCTTGGTCAGATTTACCCATGGCTGAATATAGTGTAGGGAAGTGTATGACCATGTATTTTGGTGGAAGAATTAAAGGCATATACTATTTTCTAAACTCAAAAATCAGAGATACAATGGGACTTGGCAGCCCTTGTGCAAGATTCCCTAAAGGTTAATTTGAAGATGGTAAGGACAGCAAATGCAATGTTAGCATTAATTTAGAGAGGACTAGAATATAAAAACAAGGATGTGATGCTGAGGCTTTATAGGGCATTGGACAGATTGTACTTGGAGTATTGTGAGTAGTTTTGGACCTCTTATGTAAGAAAAGATGTGCTGGCATTGGAGAAAGTCCAGAGAAAATTCTCTAGAATTATTCCGGGAATAAAAGGGTTAATGTACGAGGAGCATTTTATGGCTCTGGGCCTGTACTTGCTGGAATTTAGTCGAATGGGGGGGGGGGGAATATCATTGAAAGCAAACAAATGTTGAAAACCCTAGTGAGGGTGGATGTGGAGAGGATGTTTCCTATTGTGAATGAGTCTAGGACTAGAGGGCATAGCCTCAGAATGGAGGCTGGAGGAATTAGAACAGAGGAGGAGGAATTTCTTTAGCCGGAGAGTAGTGAATCTGTGGAATTCAATGCCACTGATGGCTGTGGAGGCCAAGTCATTGTGCACATTTAAAGCAGAGGTTGATAAGTTCTTGGTTAGTCAGGGCATCAAAGGTTATGAGGTGAAGGCAGGAGAATGGGGTTGAGAGGGATCATAAGTTAGCCATGATGGAATGGCAGAGGAGACTCAATGGGCTGAATGGCCCAACTCTGTTCCTCTGTCTTATGGTCTGACATCCAGATCAACAGGCAGCCTTGGGGTACTTGGCCAGGGCTCCATTTCTGCCGGGAAGGACAACAGTTTGCCTGCTGATGTTGCTAGTGGTCACACAAAGTGCACTCTACCCTTGTTGGCAGAGACTGGAGCTTCCAGGTAAAACCAATAACCTCTACTGCCAGCTCATAAAGCTGTTTTATTAGTTATCCAAAAGGCTGGTCTAACAATCAGCAGATCTGAATTCAAATCTCATGACTGCAACTGTGGATTTTAGATTCAGCTAATGATCTGGTGTTTAATAAGTGAATTATAACTTGCCTTGGTAACGGTGAGGATAAAATTACCGATTGTTATGAAAACCCTTTCTCCTGAGGACAGGAAATCTACCTCCTTGATTGAGTCTGGCTTGTCTGTAAACTCAAACCCATCTGTATGTTTAACTCCTAACAAGCTACTCAGTTCAAGATCACTGATAAATGAACAATAGAACGTTTGCCTGGCCCAGATATTAAACAATAACTCAATACAAAGAAGAGCAGGAACATCTCTCACAGGGTACAGGAATGAAATGGCAATTAACAGTGACATCAACAATATGCCTGAAGCACCTGTCTGCCTCATCTCATATTGGCCAGTGCATGTGAAGTAGATTGCTGGAACTTTTTCACTAATAACAGCTTTTGTTTAGAAATTCATTGTGATTATCAAGTGATTTCAGTCTGTGAAGCCAACATTTGAGCAGCCTTCAGGAGGGTGAACCCACTAAAAGCATCCAGTGCAGATGGGGGACCTCGCCAAGTATTAAAAACCTGTGCTGATCAACTGGCTGGAGTGAGATCTTTCCCCTCTCGCTTCACCAGTGTGTGGTACCCACTGCTCCAAGCAAGCTTCAATTATACCAGTGTCCAAGAAGAGCGTGGTGACCTGCCTCAGAGACTATCGCCCAGTAGCACTTATATCCACTATGATGAAGTGTTTTGAAAGGCTGGTGATGAAACATATCAACTCCTGCCTGAAAAGCAGTTTGGATCCACTCCAATTTGTCTACTGGAGCAACAGGTCCACAGCAAATGCAATCTCATTGACTCTTCACTCAACCCTGGGGCATCTGGACAGCAAAGGTGCACACATCAAGATGTTATTTATTGCCTACAGCTCAGCATTCAATACCATCATCTGCTCAGAACTATTGTTACGGTACGTCTCCAGCAACAATGCAAGAACTGTTTTTTATAAACAAATAAACATTTATTCAACTCTGCTCAACAAAAAATGAAAAGTAAACAAATGACTAACTTAACTGGAAGTTAACTGCCATGCGGCAACTCTAACAGTTCTTAAAGTGGTAAATGCGAAAGTCCAAATGATTCATACAGTCAATTAGGAGAGACTTTCCAGAAGTAACGAATTCCTCGACAACGTGATGTTACTGCTGATCCCAGTCGAGATATGCCTTGTCTGAAAGACTCATGATGAAGGAAATAAAAACGGCTTAAAGGGACTGACCTTTTCCTTGGCGAATAACACTGCCCCAACCCTTTCTGCTCTTACAGGCAGGGATTATCTTGGATGCAGGTTACTATTTCCTGAACGAAGATCCAATAAGGTCGATCCTGTATTGAACCGCTAAACAACACCAACTTTACTCGATCCTTCGGGTTTCTGTACTTAGATAAATTCTTCACTCTCCAACTGAATTGCAAAGGTAGATCAAACCAAAAATGGCAGCGTTTGGCAAAACTGCCGGTAATAACCTTTGAAACTTAAGATTGAAAGTAAAACTCCACTTTAAAACAAAACTGCGTCATGAGATGAATACGCAGCATAACGGAGTAACTGACGAAGTAAACAACAAACTAACCTGCGTCACAGCAGGGCTTTCCCGTTTTTTACCTGTTGGAACAGGCCATCACCTGACCTCACACTGGTGGGAAAATTATATCATGTGACCTCACACTGGCAGGAAATTACATCACCCCACCATCACAAGACAATTACATCATGCTTACCAGATAATCAATTACATTATAAGACAGTCACAAGATACCCATGGGGTATGTAACACTATTCAATAAGCTTCAAGACCTTGGCTCAATACCCCCTTGTGCAATTGGATCCTGGATTTCCTCACTTGCAGACCTTAGCCAGTTCAGATTAGCAACAACATCTCCTCCACAATCTCCATCAGCACAGGTGCATCACAAGGCTGTGTGATTAGTCCCCTGCTGTACTCATTTTTAAACTTATGACTGTGAGGCTAAGCACAGCTCCAATGCCATATCCAAGATTGCTAATGACACTACTGTCTTCGACCCAATCAAAGGTAGCGATGAATCAGCATACAGGAGGGAGACTGAAAATCTGGTTCAACGGTATCATAACAACCTCTCACTCAATGTCAGCAAGACCAAGGAGCTGCTTTTAGATTTCAAGAGAAAGAATCCAGAGGTCCATGAGCAAGCCCTTACTGGAGGATAAAGGTGGGGAGGGTTAGCAACTATAAATTCCTAGGTGTTATTATTTTGGAGGACCAGTCCTGGACCCAGCACGTAAGTGCAATTACGAAGAAAGCACGGCATCTGCTCTACTTCCTCTGAAGTTTGTGGAGATTCAGCATGACACCTAAAACTTTGACAAACTTCTGTAGATGTGCGGTGGAGAGTATACTGATTGGCTGCATCACAGCCTGGAATGGAAACACCAATACCCTTGAATGGAAAATCCTACAAAAAGTAGTGGATTCAGCCCAGTCCATCAGGGGTAAAGCCCTCCCAACCATTGAACACATCCACATGAAACACTGTCACAGGAAAGCAGCATGAGAGACTCCCACCACCTAAGACATGCTCTCTTCTCACTGCTGCCATCAGGAAGAAGATACAGAAGCCTTAGGATTTGCATCACCAGGTTTAGGAACCTCTCAAACATCAGGCTCTTGAATCAGTGGGGATAATTTCACTCAACTTCACTTGCCCCATCATTGAAATGTTCCTACTATCAATGGACTCACGTTCAAGGACTCTTCATTTCATGTTCTCGATATTTATTGCTTATTTATTTATTATTATTATTTCTTCCTTTTGTATTTGCACAGTTTGTTGTCTTCTTCACTCTAGTTGAATGCTCAAATTGGATGGTCCGTCATTGATTCTGTTGTGGCTACTATGCTATACACTTATTTAGTATGCCCACAAGAAAATGAATTATCAGGGTTGTATATGATACACATATGTACTTTGAAAATAAAATTTACTTTAAACTTTGAGCGCTGTGCTGTGATAACTCACCTGTTTAAGCAGCAAACAGCTCAATGTCGCAATGACAACTTGAGGAATGGGGTCAGATGTGAGGGTACTCTGATACAAAGTCATCTCCCTCTCCCCACTATTCTTCTTTCCTGCTGTCGTTCCTCTAACCTAGGGGAATTTCTTTAAGCACCAGTGTTCTGAACCCCAGTACTGCAAGTGCCAATGACAATTGCCAAAATCCTATTTTAAGCATGAATTGGTGCGCAAAATACCAGGTAGTCACTTTTAACTCATTTTTATCTAGCTGTGAAATTGTGTTCAGGAAAGCTGAATGCTTTATATTGCTACACAGTGCACATGTTTGACGACCTATAAGAGGTTGAGGTCAGCTTTCTATGCAGAGTCACAGGTGCCGCACAACAGAAATAGGCTCTTTGGCCCACCATGAGCATACCAGCCATCTGTATTAACCCCACTTACCAGCATTTGGTTCATAGCCTTCTACACCTTGGCAAGTCAAGTTCTTGTCTGGCTATTTCTGAAGTTTTTTAGGGGTCATTCATTTCACAATGAGTACGTGGTCAATATCAGTTCATGGCCTTCCCTTTTGCCACGATGAAGCTATGCTCAGGTTGGGGGAGTAACACCTCATATTCCATTTGGGTAGCCTCCAACCTGATGGCATGAACACTGATTTCTCAACTTCCAGTAATTCCTCACACTTTCCCCTTCCCTATTTTACCAGCCCCCATTCTGGTTCCCCTTTCACCACTTCTCATCTCCTCTCTGTTCCCCTTCCTCCCCTTTCTTCAATGCTCCACTGTCCTCTCATATCAGACTCCTCCTACAGCTCTCCACCTCTTCCACCTATCATTTCCCAGCTTTTACTTCATCCCCATCCCCCACCCACCCACCTTCCTCCTCACCTAATTTCACCTATCATGTGATAATGTGTTCTCTTTCCCCTCCCCACCAATTTCATAATCTGGCTTCTCCCCCTTCCTATCCAGTCATGATGAAGAGTCTCAGCCTGAAGTGTTGACCCTTTGTGGGTATTGTTTGAGAGTTCCAATATCTGCAGAATCTCTTGTGTTCAGGACCAGGGAAGATTTCATGTTACCTGAACTATAGCTTTCCCTGTACATGTGACAATAATAGACCAATTACCGGAGTTGACAGAGCCTTCGACCATACCCTGTCAGTTTGCTTCAAAAGTGGAAGTGGAATCAGAATTGGTTTATTGTTATCACTTGCACTGAAGTACAGTGCAAAGCTTGTTGTGCATACTGTTTGTACGGATCAAATCATTACACAGTGTATTGAGATAGAACAGGAACTCTGTAGTATAAAGTGTAACAGCTACAGAGAAGATGCAGTGCAGGCAAACAACAAGATGCAAGAACAGAACAAAGTAAATGAATTTCAAAATTGCTATTGAAATATTTCAGTCCAGATAGCACCTGCGTACAACAATCCTTTGGTCAACGTCTTCTGGATAGATCATGAAACCATCTTTCTCACTTCCTTTATGTCTTTTACGCTTGTTTCTCATCTTGAATGTGATCCTGAAACTGTCGGAGCCTGTGTATTGCCGTTTGCAGATCGTTTGGGTGTTCCAGCGCTTTGCAGTCTCCGAGGATTCAGGAGGCAGAGGCAGCGTGAATGAACCTTGTGGCAAGAAGGTTGCAGGATGGTGCACAAGGCGCCGTTTGACCCTGTTTTGCTGATTAAAGCGGTGAGGGCAATTGAACCATCAAGGCAAGTACGGAAGTCTGGAGATCATGTGGGTGTTCCAGAACTCTGCAGTCGCCGAGAGGATTCCGGGAGGCAGAGGCAGCGTGCACGAGCCTTTTAGCAGACAAGCTACAGGGCAGGGCGCAAGCCAATGCTTGGCTCCATTTTGCTCTTTAAAGCTCCAATTGTTCGCTGATTAAAGTGACAAAGGAGATTGAACCTTCGAAGTGAGTACAGAGGGTGAGCCTTTTGAGTGATTGCTCTGTACTGGAGAGGGGAGAGCCTGCTGCTGCACCCGAAGAGTGCTTCCCACGTTCTTTCTGCTTTCTCGATTTGGACTTTGGACAATAGACTCTTTTTTTAGTCTTATAATTTTTATATTCGGTGATGTTTTCGCCCAGTCTTTTTGGGGGGTTTTTGTGCAGGGAGAGGGATTTGGAGGTCGATGTGCTTGATCCTTTTTGTTTATTTCTGTCTGTGTGGGAAGAGGGATTGGGGGTTGATATGCCTGATCCATCTCGTTTGTTCTTTTCTGCGGGAGGAAAGATTTGGGGGTTGATAAGGCTGATCTGTTTTGCTCAGTTTTTGTGCAGCAGGAGGGATTTGGGGGTTGATAATTGTACAGCCTTTCTTTTTGTTCTGGGTTTCATGGCTACCTGGAGAATTGAAGAGTTGCAGAATTGTATACGTTGATACTAAATGAACCTTTGAACTTATCTGTCTTCATTGAGAGTTGACTCCTGTGGTTAAGGTTGGGTTCCACACTTCCCAAGGACTCCTCGTGAATCTGCATTGTTAGAGATTAGTATCATATAGAAGGCGGCATGTTGTTAGGGGACCGAAGCCATGCACTTCTTGGCAGTAAGGTCCATCTCATTGAATAAATCAGCAGTAATTTGGAGCTGTTGCTCAGCTGCTGGAGTTGAGGCTTCTGAGAACTGGACCATCTCTAGAAGGCAGTGTATTGATACCATTAATGTTGTCTACACAAATCCTCCAAGTCCACTGGAATAATAAACAGCCATCAATGCCATCACCCAGGCCAAATTGCCAGTGTTGGGTCCATGTTGAAATTGGCCACTTCTGTTGGCTAGGCATGTGAAAGGAACATGCTGTCTGACCTGCAAGGCATTTGGCCCCAGGTCCCTACAAAGCCCTGCCAGGACTGCTGAGAGAGTCATCGACTGGGGTCTCGCTTCCACTCATGAGAGGTATTTATCAGGAGCAGGCCCCTTAGCATTGTCAGTGATCCCTCCCACCTGTCTAACAATATCTTTGACCCCCCTACTATCAGGTAGGAGGTATCATAGCATTAGAACAAGAACTGTTGGAAGCTGGGGGGGGGGGGAGGGGGGGTACAGCTTCCTCAGCCAGGCTGTAAGACTATTGAACTTCCTGCCACCACCCAGGTCTCATCACGTATGAAGCGCCAGTGGTGTTATACATTTACTTTTTAACTTGTATCATATATGCACCTTATTATTTGTTAATTTATTTGTGATAATATTACCTTATGCATTATGTGTGTGAGTCTTTTTTTTCTTTTTTCAGTCTTTTTATTGATTTTTTTAAAAAGTGTGTATACAAACAAGAGGAGATTATCGCTGGTATATATGTCAACAGCAGTACATACAGAAGGTAAAATAAACAATATCAGAATCACACATAGTGTTGATCTACAAAGTATAAATTTGATACAGAATGTATAATTCTCCTCTTATCAATTTATAAAGAAAGGAAGGACTATTAGAATTTTTTATATAAAAGAAAAGAGAAAAAAAAAGGTTTGGGCAGTCCACCCTGAGAGAAAAACCAAGAGAAGAGAGACTCTGATCAAATCCAAGCTTCTGAAAAAATCAGACCATATGAAAATATTGAATAAAAGGTCACCAATGTGTGAGTCATATATACTGTGTTGTGCATACTGGTCTGGAGGGACGTTATCTAGTTTGGCGGTACGTATACAAGTGTACAATTGAATGACAATCTTGAACCTTGAACTTGAACTTGAATAACTGCAACAATAGTTATTTTTATTCTCGATTCCAGCATCTGCAATGTTTTATTTCACTTTTATTTGCATTGCCTGACATGAAACATCTGAAACAGATACTCTGTTTCAAGATCTGCCTTGATCAGGAGGACCATAGAAAAGATTTAAAGATATGCTCAAACCCTTCTTTAAGTAAAGGTAACATTCCTGTGAATGTCTGCCCGGTAACCTCACAATGAAGAGCATGTGGGATAGTACAGAGAATCTCAGGGTCATGCAAAGGGAGCACTCAGGCAGCAATGGAATGTGCCCTCAAACTTTCCCCTCAAAGCTACCCCTCCACTCCATAGGCCCTTCCAGCCCCATCTGTGGCAGAGTCTGCAGATCCCATATTGGCCAATCAGCTCAGAAATCACGAAACCTGAACTGAATCAGGTTATCCTATATGAAACTGCCCATGGAGAGGAAGAGGATTTGTCTAAGTGTTGTTTATGGGAGTTTAGTGTGTGCCAGTTGGCTGCTTTCCTGTATAGAGAACTCTGCTGCAAAATAAAAGAGCTTAATTGGCATATGTGAATTCATGGAAAGTGTACAGTAAATGCTTAAAGAGAAGTGGAAGGTATAGCTCTCAGCAGAACCTTGAAAAATCAATGACCTTCCATTCCCATGTATCAACCAGCTTCCGCATTCCATCTTTTATCCTATAGTCTCTTCCCAACTCCTGCTGCCTCTTGTGATCCTTTCTGGATGATTCAGCAGCACTAACAATACCTTGCAGTTATATTGCACTTGTGGACATAGCTCAACACAGAAAATAGCTTCCCATCCATGGACCCTGACTATACTTCTCACCGCCTTGGGAAAGCAGCCAGCATAATCAAAGTCTCTACCCACCCTGAACAAGCTCTCTTCTCCTCCTTCCAATCAGCCAGAAGTTACAAAATACTAAAAGCATATATCACCAGGGTCAGGGACATTATCTATCCCACTGTTATAAGACAACTAAATAAGGTCTTTCAAAATACAATGTAAACTTATTGTCAAAGTACATTTGTATGTGTCACCATATACAACCCTGAGATCCACTTTCTTGTGGACATACAGAGTAAGTCCAAGAAACACAAAAGATTCAATGAAAAACTTCACCTGAAAGGACAGACAAACAACCACTGTGCAATAGACAACAAACTGCAAGTACAAATGAGAAAAAAAGTAATGATGATAAATAAATAAGAAATAATTATCGAGAACATGAGATGAAGAGTCCTTGAAAGTGAGTCCATAGTTTGTGCGAACAGTTCAGTGATGGGGCAAGTGAAGTGGAGTGAAGTTATCCCCTCTGGTTCAAGAGCCTGATGGTTGAGCTGTTCCTGAACCTGGTGGTGCAAATCCTGACCTTCTTCCTGATGGCAGCAGCGAGAAGAGAGAATGGCATGGGTGGTGGGGGTCCTTGATGAAGGATGCTGCTTTCCTGTGACAGAGTTCTGTGTAGATGTGTAGAATGGTGGGGAGGACATTACCTGTGATAGACTGGACTGTATCCACTACTTTTTACAGGATTTTCCATTCAAGAGCATTGGCATTTCCATACCAAGCTGTGATGCAATCGGTCAATATACTGTCTGCCACACATCTATAGCAGACTGTCAAAGTTTTAGATATCATACTGAATTTTGGCAAACTTCTAATGAAGTAGAGGAGCTGCCCTCTTTTCTTCTTAATTGCACTTACAGTACGTGCTGGGTCCAGGACAGATCCTCAGAAATGATAACACTGAGGAATTGAAAGTTGTTGAACTTCTCCACCTCTGATCCCCTGATGAGAACTGATTCATAGACCTACAGTTTTCCATGCTGTAGTCAATAATCAGCTCCTGGGTCTTGCTGATATTGAATGATAGGTTCTTGTTTCAGCACCATTCAGACAGATTTTCAGTCTCCTTCCTGAATGCTGATTCATCACCACTTTTGAATCAGCCCACAACCGAGGTGTCATCAGCAAACTTAAATATGACTTTGGCCTCACAGTCATAAGTATAGAGTGTGTCGAGCAGGGGGAAAACCACACAGCCTTGTGAAATGCGCAAGTGCTGATGGTAATTGTAGAGGAGATGTTGTAGCCAATCTGAACTGACTGGGATCTGCAAGTGAGGAAATTGAGGATACAATTGTTCAAGGAGATATTGAGGCCGAGGTCTTGAATCTTATTGATTGGCTTTGAGGAGATGAGGGTACTGAATGCCAAGCTGTAGTCGATAAAGAGCATCCTGATGTATACATCCAGATGTTCCATGGTTGAGTGAAGAGCCAATGGTATGGAATTTCCTGTGGACCTGATGTGCTGCTAGGCGAATTGGAGTAGATCCAAGTCACTTCTAAGGTAGGAGTGGATACGTTTCATCACCAACCTCTCAAAGTGCTTCATCACTCTGGACGGAAGTGATACTGGACAACAATCATTGAGGTGGGTTACCATGTTCTTCTTAGGCATCAGTATAGTTGAAACAGGTGGGTACCACAGACAGCCCAAGCGAGAGGATAAAGACATCACTGAACAGCTCCAGCCAGTTGATCAGCATAGGTCCTTAGTACTCGGCCAGGTACCCCATCTGGACTTAATGCTCTCTGTGGGTTCACCCTACTGAAGGATACTTTCACATCGACCTCAGAGATTCAAATTGTTATGTTTTATAACTCAAGAATCTAACCAAAAGGAAAACACAGGAGCTGGGATATTTGACTACTTGGTTTTTTGTCCTGACTTTTATTAGAGTGCTCACACCTGACGTGGTGACATAATGACCTATGCCATTCACGTACTTAATACATACACTCTTCTAAGGCTGACAGCTGGGTACAGGTATTGATCTTAACTGACATTTCAGTGACTAACTCTGCCAACTTTATCAAGGTTGATGCTTAGGCATGTCTAGTCCAGTGGTATGGAGACCCCATCGTCCCCTGCCCCCACTGGTTAGTCCTCATCCAATCAGGTTTCTGTTGTCCCGCCTTGCTTACGTTTGAATTTCAGATCTTACTTAGAGCTTCTTACTCTAGTTATTACTCTAGTTTTATTTCAAAGGCTTCCTTCTCCTGGACTAGAAATGCCTAGGCATCATCCGTGATGAAGGTGACAGAGTTCGTCATCAAAACGTCAGCTAAAATTGATACCTGTAGCTGGCTGGAAGCCCAGGAAGAGTTTAGTCGTCATATACACTGGGAAAGCACTAGATTTTTTTCCTTACATAACTCATACTGAATTGTGTAAACAAAGAATGCTTAATCATGCAATATATTATTAATTTTACTCAAATATCACTGAAATTTTAAATGCACTACATTCTGCAGGTGCAGATGCCACTCCAAAAATAAGCCTATTATAGTGATAAAGCCCTATGTGAGTGTTTATGCTGAGAAACACTGACTCTTCTTCCTTCTCCATTTCTAGGTTGGTCCATTTTGCTGAAGCATTTCCCTCCAGAATAATTTGCAAAGATATCCTCTGTCCCGGGCAGAGGGTATTGATATACAGTTGAAGTCAGAAGTTTACATACACCTTAGCCAAATACATTTAAACTCAGCTTTTCCCAATTCCTGACATTTAATCCTAGAAAACATTCCCTGTCTTAGGTCAGTTAGGATCACAACTTTATTTTAAGAATGTGAAATGTCAGAATAATAGTAAAGAGAATGATTTATTTCATCTTTTTTTTCTTTCATCACATTCCCAGTGGGTTAGAAGTTTACATACACTTTGTTAGTATTTGGTAGCATTGCCTTTAAATTGTTTAACTTGGGTCAAACATTTTGGGTAGCCTTCCACAAGCTTCTCACAATAAGTTGCTGGAATTTTGTTCCATTCCTCCAGACAGAACTAGTGAAACTGAGTCAGGTTTATAGGCCTCCTTGCTCGCACATGCTTTTTCAGTTCTGCCACAAATTTTCTATTGGACTGAGGTCAGGGCTTTGTGATGGCCACTCCAATACCTTGACTTTGTTGTCTTTAAGCAATTTTGCCACAACTTTGGAGGTATGCTTGGGGTCATTGTCCATTTGGAAGACCCATTTGCGACCGAGCTTTAACTTCCTGGCTGATGTCTGGAGATGTTGCTTCAATATATCCACATAGTTTTCCTTCCTCATGATGCCATCTATTTTGCGAAGTGCACCAGTCCTTCCTGCAGCAAAGCACCCCCACAACATGATGCTGCCACCCCCATGCTTCACGGTTGGGATGGTGTTCTTCGGCTTGCAAGCCCCACCCTTTTTCCTCCAAACATAACGATGGTCATTATGGCCAAACAGTTCAATTTTTGTTCCATCTGTCCAGAGGACATTTCTCCAAAAAGTAAGATCTTTGTCTCCATTCGCATTTACAAACTGTAGTCTGGCTTTTTAATGGCAGTTTTGGAGCAGTGGCTTCTTCTTTACTGAGCAGCCTTTCAGGTTATGTCGATATAGGACTCGTTTTACTGTGGATATAGATACTTGTCTACCTGTTTCCTCCAGCATCTTCACAAGGTCCTTTGCTGTTGTTCCGGGATTGATTTGCACTTTTCGCGCCAAAGAACATTCATCTCTAGGAGACAAAATGTGTCTCCTTACTGAGCGGTATGACGGCTGTGTGGTCCCATGGTGTTTATACTTGCGTACTATTGTTTGTACAGATGAACGTGGTACCTTCAGGCGTTTGGAAATTGCTCCCAAGGATGAATCAGACATGTGGAGGTCCATAATTTTTTTTCTCTGAGGTCTTGCCTGATTTCTTTTGATTTTGTTTGTAAACTTCTGACCCACTGGAATTGTGATATAGTCAATTAAAAGTGAAATAATCTGTCTGTAAACAATTGTTGGAAAAATTACTCATGTCATGCAGAAAGTAGATGTCCTCAACATCTTGCCAAAACTATAGTTTGCTGATATGAAATCTGTGGAGTGGTTAAACAATGAGTTTTAATGACTTCAACCTAAGTGTATGTAAACTTCTGACTTCAACTGTACTTTCAGTACTGGGTTGATGGCAACCTTAAAATCAGCACAGGTCCTGACAGACTGATTTCTGACTGCAACTCAAGGGCATTTCTGGGTGCTGTTTCCATTGATGCAGCAATTTCAACTGCTGTTTTAAATGTGAGTTGTGCTTCAGTTAGGAGCCGTTTTTGAATATTTTCTTGTAAGGTTCCACAGACTAAGTGGTCTCTCAGTGCATCATTAAGCCCATCACTGAACTGCCGATGCACAATTTCTTCAGTTCAGTCATATAAGCTAAAATGGATTCCACTTCCTGTTGATTTTGCTTATGAAACCTGAAGTGTTCTGCAATCTCCAATGGTTTTGTTTCTAAACGTTTCTGCATTACATTCACAATATTAGCAAAGCTCATTTTGGCTGGTTTGGTTGGAACAGTTAAACTTCTGAGCAAACTGTGTGCTTTTCCACCTTTTGCACTCAGCAAAACTGACACTCGTTTTTCATTGGCTATTTCATTTGCTTCAAAATACTGCTCAATTAATTCTATATACCACACCCAGTTACCTATTGTGCAAATGAATGCATCTATTTTTTTCAATATAGCCAGTCACTTCTGCATTTTTTATAAATTTATGATTATTATCACCTAGTACACTCTGCTTATGACACCATAAATTTTGTCTGTTTTCTGCCTTTTACTAACTTGACCATCTCCATCCCCTTCCGAAGAAACGTGCTGCACTTTTTTTTAATTCAGAAGTCTCTCCCCTTTCTGAAGAAAAAGATGTGCTGAGTTTTTTAACTCAAATGTCTCGCTGTACTTCAACAGGTTGGTAGTCATCTCAGGTTTATTTTAAAACTTCCTTGTTGCTAATGTTATGTTTTGTAACTCCAAAAATTAATTGAAAGAAATACATAGGAGACAGGGACAACTTATGTATGTTTAGTTTTACTTTAGTGAAACGCGCACTTATGATGTGATGTGGAATGACGTATCCATTCACGTACTTTAACATATAACCCATAATGAATTATGTACACAAAGAATACTTAATCAAACAATATACTTACAATATTACTCAAATATTAAATACTCAATAGGTGTAGCATTTTTATTTAACACTATATTACCCTTGATATGTTTGAGTTTTCCAATGCCAGCCTTAAACACTGCTGTGGCATCATATCAGCAAAGCTCATTTCTGGTGATTTGGTTGGAGCAGTTAAACTTCTAAACAAACTGTGTGCCTTTCCACCCATTGCACTCAGCAACACTGGCACTCGTTTTTCATCAGCTATGTCATTTGGTTGAAAATACTGCTCAATTCGTTCAGTACACATCTGTTGTGCAATCAAACATGTCTGTCTTTCCGATATAGCAAATCATTTCCGCTTTTTTTTAAACTTAATATTATTATAATCACCTGGTACTCACTGTTTGTGAACTCATGGCTGTAATCGTTGCTTGTTAATTTATCCATTTTCTGTCTTTTTTCTAACTAGCACGGATTTCTGTCCTTCCAAAGAAAGATGTGCTGCGTTCCAACAGGTAGGTAGTTCTACTATGTCAATAAAAAAATGAGAGAAAAAAACTAAGTAGACAAGTATCCCGACATCTGTGATTTGCTTTTGATTAGTTTTTGGAGTTACAAAATGTAACAGTGGTGATGAGGAACTTTTAAAATGAACCTGAGATAACTACCACCCCTCCCCCTCCAATCTTGTAACTATGACCCTTCATTCAAGATTCACGCAGCAGTGTAAACATCTCAACATCTATCCTGACAAGCCTCCTTGGAACCCTATATGTGTCAATAATGCTTTTTTATCATCTTCAGAAAATATAGAACCAACCTTTTTATCAGCTGATAAAAAAACTGCCTCCTGTTCCAGGAATGTAGAATAGTGAGCTGAATTTGCTGACTGAGGAAACTGAGGACCAAGTGGAACAGCTTGAAATGAATGGTAGCTCTTTTTGGTCTGAATTGAGAAGAACTGACTTCACACAAAAGCTGGTGAACCTTTGGGATTCTCTACCCCAGATTCTTAGTTATTGTGCTTATCTAAAGCAGAGATGAACAGAATTGAGGAGATTAAAGGAAAAGTGTATAGTTCTGTTTCAGCGTGCATCTTAATGAAAGGTAGTTCAAATCTCAAGTTTATTGTTATATGTACACGCACAGAGAGATGTGGGTACAATGAAAACTTCTTTGCTCAGCATCACAGGCACATGGGTCCAGGCAACACATAGAACACAAGCTACATATAAATTCTGCATAAAGTGAAAAAAAGACTGCAAAGCAAGACATTAATCTGAAAAGAAGAGAGAAACAAGTGCATGGAAGTGTGAGAGGTGTTTCATCGATTTCTGTTCATGCAATAGCATTAGGGGTGTACAGGTTGGGTCAGAAACCTGATGGTTGTAGGAAGATAGCTGTCCCAGAACCAGGTGCTGTGAGACTTTAGGCTTCTGTGCCTCCTGCCTGATGGTAGCTATTAGCTGTCAGAAAAGTGCATATTCTGGATGGGAAGAGGCTGAAAGATCTGCTCCTGATCCCAAGCTTGTGGCATTGCCTGTTAGATCCACCCGGGGAGGAGTCGCCAGAGGCAATACGGAAAAGAACGGAGTCCGTGCTGTGTTAGGGGCTGGCCCCCGAAGGCCGGTTCTCCTGTCGATGATACTCCCTAGTGTTCTCTCCCTGGAATAGCAGCAGGATTTCCTTCACATGCAGCTGACCCAGCGTGAGACCTCCTGATCTGCCTTTGTCTGCGGCCTACCCAGTGCAAGATGAGGAACTGCTGCATGCTTGATCTTGCAGAAACATGGCTCCAAGACTACATCCCATGCACCACTTATCTTCAGGCCATGCCACTCAGGAATGTTTGCTAATGGTATTTTGTGATGCTATGTGACTCACAACTATTGGTGCTGTGTGTTGTGCTTGACTGTGGGCACTGTGTTTTGCACCTTGGCCCCAGAGAAACGCTGTTTCATTCAACTGTATACATGTGTCTGGTTGAACGACAACTAAACTTGAACTAGGACTAATTTGGAGGGACATTTAAGAGGGACTAAAGGTCCTCTTAGGGTCTCAGGTCTCAGGCTGAAACGTTGACTGCTCCTTTCAACGGATGCTGCCCGACCTGCTGAGTTCATCAGAGTCTCGGCCCGAAACATTGACTGCTCATTTCAACGGATGCTGCCCGACCTGCTGAGTTCATCCAGCTTGTTTGTACATGATTGTACACCACAGCATCTGCGGTGTACTTTGTGTTTATGAATCTAACAACGTTGTGAGCGGCAATTGAAATCCTGGTCAAATAAGTGACTGCACAGAGAGGAAGGGAAGAAGAGGGAAGTGGAGGTTTAAAGAGTAATTCCAGACCCTGATGCTTTCAATGGCGAATGGCTGTGCAAAGCAACTAGGTGAGTGTTGTGAACAGCTGTCCGCAGGCCAGTGGAAGTCCAAAAGATGGGAGCGGTGAGATCATGGGAAGATTTAACCCCCACGGACAGCTACGGTTGACTGAGGTGTTTGATAACTTATCAGAAGCATTCTCTAACATCCAGGAATGGGTGTAGCACAGCAGTTAGCATGATGTTACTGAAGCTCAGGGTGTCTGCGTTTGGAGTTTAATCCTGGTGTTCTCTGTAAGGAGTCTCTGTACGTCCTCCCTATGCAATGTGCGGGTTTTCACAGGGTCCTCTGGGTGTCTCCACCGTCCAAAGACATACTGGTAGATTAAGTGCTCATTGTAAATTGTCCTGAGAATTGGTTAGGGTTAAATTGGGATTGTCGGAGGTTGCTGGGCAGTATGGCACAAAGGACCAAAGGGCCTGTTCCATGCTATATTTCTAAATAAACAAACAAACAAGCAAATTAATAAATAAATTAAACTTCAGAAGAGGGAAAACATATCATAGCTCAGGCTCCTCCCTCCCCTTTCTTGTTTGCCTCCAACTTTCACCCTGCCCTCAAATTTACCTGGTCCATTTCCGACACCTCCCTCCCCTTTCTTGATCTTTCTGTCTCCATCTCTGCAGACGGCTTATCTACTAATATCTACTATAAGCCTACAGACTCTCACAGCTACCTAGACTACTCCTCTTGCAAAAATGTTATCCCCTTCTCACAATTCCTCCGTCTCTGCCGCATCTGCTCTCAGGATGAGGCTTTTCATTCCAGGATGAAGGAGATGTCTTCCTTTTTTAAACAAAGGGGCTTCCCTTCGTCCACCATCAACTCTGCTCTCAAACGCATCTCTCCCATTTCCCACACATCTGCCCTCACCCCATCCGCCCGCCACCCCACTCAGGATAGGGTTCCCCTTGTCTTCGCCTACCACCCCACCAGCCTCCAGGTCCAACGTATAATTCTCTGTAACTTCTGCCACCTCCAACAGGATCCCACTACCAAGCACATCTTTCCCTCCTCCCCTCTTTCTGCTTTCTGCAGGGATCGCTCCCTACGTGACTCCCTTGTCCACTCGTCGCCCCCATCCCTTCCCACCGATCTCCCTCCTGGCACTTATCCTTGCAAGTGGAACAAGTGCTACACCTGCCCTTACACTTCCTCCCTCACCACCATTCAGGGCCCCAGACAGTCCTTCCAGGTGAGGCGACACTTCACCTGTGAGTTGGCTGGTGTGGTGTACTGCGTCCGGTGCTCCTGGTGTGGCCTTTTATATATTGGTGAGACCCAACGCAGACTGGGAGACCATTTCGCTGAACACCTATGCTCAGTCCGCCAGAGAAAGCAGGATCTCCCAATGGCCACACATTTTAATTCCACGTCCCATTCCCATTCATATGTCTATCCATGGCCTCCTCTACTGTCAAAATGAATCCAAACTCAGGTTGGAGGAACAACACCTTATATGCTGGCTGGGTAGCCTCCAACCTGATGGCATGAACATTGACTTCTCTAACTTCCGTTAATGCCCCTCCTCCCCTTCCTACCCCATCCCTGACATATTTAGTTGTTTGTTTTTTTTCTCTCTCTCTGCCCATCACTCTGCCAGTTCTCCATCTCACTCTGGTGCTCCCCCCTCCCCCTTTCTTTCTCCCGAGGCCTCCCGTCCCATGATCCTTTTCCTTCTCCAGCTCTGTATCACTTTCGCCAATCACCTTTCCAGCTCTTAGCTTCATCCCACCCCCTCCGGTCTACTCCTATCATTTCACATTTCCCCCTCCCCCCACTACTTTCAAATCTCTTACTATCTTTCCTTTCAGTTAGTCCTGACGAGGGGTCTTGGCCCGAAACGTCGACAGCGCTTCTCCCTATAGATGCTGCCTGGCCTGCTGTGTTCCACCAGCATTTTGTGTGTGTTGTTTGAATTACCAGCATCTGCAGATTTCCTCGTGTTTGCTCATAGCTCAGGCAATGACTATAGTAAAAAAATGGAAAACTGAAAGAAAAACAGAAAATCACCAGGCCAGGTGGCATCTGTGGAAAGAGAAATTGCGTGCAATTTGTGACAATAATGAAAAGCAACAGAAACACGAGATTGCAGATGCTGGAATTTGGAGCTTGCTGGAGGAACTCAGTGGGTCGAGCAACATTCACAGGGAGGTAGCAACTGTCGAGAGTTCTCCAGCTGACAGAGAGGAGATGAGGTAGTTTTCAGGACGGAAG
The DNA here is from genome assembly GCF_048418815.1 of Hemitrygon akajei. Lineage (NCBI taxonomy): Eukaryota > Metazoa > Chordata > Chondrichthyes > Myliobatiformes > Dasyatidae > Hemitrygon > Hemitrygon akajei. The sequence goes on from NC_133126.1 coordinate 116,037,832, forward strand.
GAGCTGTGGGGTGGGGCGAGTGATGTAAAAGCAAAGGAATGTCTTCGTAGGACAAGTCAGAATGGTTTAATGGAACCAAGCAGTTGCTCAGGGGAAATATTTGTGTTTTGAAACTGTTAAGATGAACTTGGAAACATTTCACATTGCAGAGTGCCCTTAAAATTAAAATTAAAGTAACTCTCCCTGAAGTGAGAGAGATTAAATTACTCCCTCCCAGCTCCCTCGCATTACTTATTTCGACATTCATCAGCCTTACCCCCTCCTCCCTATCTGGGTCACTTTGGAGAAGCCTACGTATCATATGGAGATTCAGTGTCCAAATAAAAAGCACGGCTGCAGTTAATAGGAAGCTAAACAGCAGGCAATAAATAAAGAAACTTCCCATTTAGCTGTGAAAAGGTATCCTATTAAGTACGTATAGCCACAGGCGAGTCTCTCTACTTCCCAGACCTTTCTGGAAATTGCTCTGACAGTTCGAGGTGCTGTGGAGTGGTATCCAGGACAATTACAAGGCCTCCATTCAAGCATCTGTGGTGATGGTAACTGTTGATAAGGTTTAAGGAGAATAATGGGGAGGGAGGCAAGTGATAATAGGCTGTTGAATGGATGGAATGATGTATCATTGCTTAGTGCCTCCAGACAGTGCAGGTAATTCAAGGTATTTTCTCTATCTCTCATCACATAAAAATATTCCACGTTTGCACTTTCAAGGGATGTCACGTTTGCTCTTGGTTAATAATAGGTTTGTGATTCAGGCATTTAAAAGAGAGAGAGAGAGAGAGAGAGTGAAAAGAGGAATTTTCTCGACTTTGTGCTATATGAAATTAAGGACCTTGAACTGGGCTTCAATTAGTTTTGGAAATTACCAGAAAAAATCAGATTTGAAAGCTATAGATTTCTAATTCATTTGTTTTTAAAAATCTGACTTAACCTCACACATTTGATTAGAACAGATACAAGTTTAAATCACTTAACACATTGTGCCTGAGATCCACAGATCGAGTCACCTTCCAAAGCAGGGAAAAATGACTCTCTTTAACAGATCCTGTTATGACATCCCATTGTGTAATCAAGTCATTTTGGAGTGTAATCACTACTGTTGTGATCAAAGGTGTGCAGCAGCAAATTTATGTTAATTTGGATAATGAGAACACAGCAAGTGTGATGTTGTGAATAACTGGATAATTAGTGACAGGTAGCAGAAAACGATTGGTTAGGACATAGAGAATCATAGAATAATTAAGGCTTGATAGTTAGCATATACCCTGTGGACTGAAAAGCTTAATTAGGTGCTGGTATCTCCGTGACAATCACAGATTGTCACAGAACGCTACAGCACAGAAACAGATTCTTCAGCCGATCGGTCTGTGCTAACCATCAACTGCACATTTACACTCAACCTCCCTGATCCCAATATTTCATTCTCCCGACAGATTTCACGACTCATCTACATATTACAGTGGCTAATTCATTTAAATGGCCAGTGAGAGGAGACCAGAGAGCCCATAGGATGTCAAAGCGAGAATATGCAAGCTTTACATACAGTCAGCACCCAAGCCTGGGATTGGACTTGGGTCTTTCGAGCTTTCAACACAGTCTCTCTTATTATCAAATAATCATACAACCAAGGCAGAATCTGCAGATGCTGAAGCAACTCAGCAGGCCAGGCAGCACCAATGGACAAAAAGTACGGTCGATGTCTTGGCCCGAAACGGCATCTGTAATTTTTTCCTATAGATTTTGATCTGTAATTTTTTCCTGTAGATGCTGCCTGGCCTGCTGAGTTTCTCCAGCATTTTGTGTGTGTTGCATAAATTATAAAACCCTGAGATTTGCTTGCTTGCTGGCAGCCACAAAACAAGAATCTCGAAAGAACCCAATTAAAGAGAGAAAAAGATTAAAAGAGCAACACACTATGCGCAAGGGAAAGAAAAAAATAAAAATCATGTAAACAATTGAAGTGAACAACAGCATTCTGAACCAAAACTGAATTCTCAGACCCAAACCCTGGAGCAGCCCAGAGTAGGCCCAAAGCCTAGCTTGTCAGTTCATCATGTTAGTGAGCATGCAGCACAGCAGCCTCAACGACACCCTGATGACCATCGTGAAGAGAGAGTGAAATTGGCTTTCGTCCTGACTGACATCCTGTCATTTCAGTCTATCTGGGCCAGCATTTAAATTGACCCAACAACAGAACAGTGAGAAGCTCCGCACCCTGGAGGGAGGGAGGAGTGAAGATCGCGGAGAGCGAGCGAAACCTGCTCTCTCCTCTGATCTGCACCCTGGAGGGAGGAGTGAAGATCGCGGAGAGCGAGCGAAACCTGCTCTCTCCTCTGATCTGCACCCTGGAGGGAGGAGTGAAGATCGCGGAGAGCGAGCGAAACCTGCTCTCTCCTCTGATCTGCACCCTGGAGGGAGGAGTGAAGATCGCGGAGTGTGAGCGAAACCTGCTCTCTCCTCTGATCTGCACCCTGGAGGGAGGAGTGAAGATCGTGGAGAGCAAGTGAAACCTGCTCTCTCCTCTGATCTGGGCCAGCGATTAAATTGTCAAAGCAGCGTAAGGTATCTCACACTAGAACCCGGCTACTGCGAAAGGCTCTGGGTCTAGACCACGCCATCCAGTGACTCTCTCAAGGCCCAGATTTTGTCGCTCAGCCCGAAGGCACTCTCAATCTCTTGAGATCAGCTTGGCACTCAGGGCAATCCAACCTCGTTCCCTGGCCAGTCGAACGAACATCGGAACTTCTCTGCCTGGGACCCGACTCCTCCTTTCGGCAACCAGTGCAATCCAACCTCGCTCCTGGGGCATCAGAACTCCATCTACAATGATTCTGCAACACACCACCTCAGCTCATTCCCCGAATTCGCTTCACCACCACTTGCCCCTTTGCGGCAATAATTTAACCTCAGTAGAGTTATTTTTAGTGATGTTTAGTTGGATTTCTTTCCCTCAATGCAGTGCCCTGGGATCATTCACTACTCCATGAGAGGGTAAACGAAGCCTCATTTTAACTTTTTATCTAATAACAGAATTGCCACACATCCTGTTGAGTCCATACAACTGGAGGAGCACGGCGAGTCAGGCAACATCTGTGGAAATGAATAAACAGATGACGTTTCGGGCCGAGACGCTTCTTCAATTGAGCACATGCTGACTCACGGCAGAGCAACAAAACAAAAAGTGTCAGCCGGTCAGGCAGCCTCTGCAAAGGGAGAATCATATTTACGATCTTTTGTCAAAGCTATATCATAATTTCCAGCACATGGAGTGTTTTGCTTCAGTGCCTACGGTAGTGAGTTCCATCCTGCCACTCTGTCCCCATCACCTTGCAAACTCTTCTTCCCCAAGACCCTGTCTAATTCCCCTCTGAAGGCACTGATTCTTCTTCCACCATCCATCTGTAACCATGTTCTGTGCAAGGACTTCTTTGTACCTCAAATTCTTTTTTGTACCTCCGGTCCTTAATTTTATATTGGTCTTTGCAGTCCTGTCTGTAATGAGAATAGCTTCCTTCTACTTACCATGTCTATACCAGTCATTATCTTCTACACTTCTGTCAAGACTCCTCTTTGCTCCAAGCAAGCTGCCTCAGTTTTTCCAGTAGCTGTAATCCCTCATCCCTGGAATCATGCCCGTAAATCTTTCAGGTACCCTTGCATCCTTCCTAACATGTAGTGAGCAGCATAGGACACATTTCTGAAGCAGTGGTCTAAACAGTGTTTTATACAGATTTAACGTAATCTTTAGGATTTTAGGTTTCTGTTTTAGAACCCTGGGACTCTGTCTCCTTTTCTTTAGTCTGTTTTTAAAGCCAACAGCTCCGATACTGGTGTTTTGCACCCGAGTTTTAGGAGATATATAAAAGCAACAAACGTTTGTCCAGCTCTCCTTTTGTAAAAACAATTTCTATCTTCGTTCCACTCAGTCATATATATTGAGTTATTGGGGGCTTCCTTTCCATTCTGCCACTAACAAGTGAGCCCCTGACTGTTGTGATTGCTCTCTGCAGCCATCAGTACTGAGACCGGGCTACCTCCACTGTGTTCCCAATCCCTGCCCGGAGAGAGAACATAACTGGAACGCCTTGCACAGTCTGTGCATGCGTCCAGATAAGGGACAGATCATTTAAAATTGCTGTATGGAGAAATTTCTTTTTGCAGAGAGTAGTGAATCTCTGGAATTTTCTACCCCAAAGTTAGTGAAGTCTGGATCGTTGGTGCTATTTAAAAAGTTTGCTGATATTTTTGTTATGGATTAATTACAAAGGGATCTGGTGCTGTGGCAGAGACAAGAATTGGAATAGATTAGCTGTGATCAACACCATCGTACTACTGGATCCTTGACTTCCTCAGTGGAAGACCACAGTCACCAAGGATCAGTAATAACATCTCTTCACTGACAATAAACACAGGCACAACTCAAGGATGGGGTGCTTAGCTCACTGTTCTACTCTCTCTACACCCTTGACTGTATGGCTAGGTAGAGTTCAACTGGCATCTATTGATGAGAACATTGTTGTTGGCAGAATCTCAGATCAGAGCAATGAGATAGATTGGTTGGTATGGGGGATTTATAGGACTGGTGGGCACCTCAGGGTGACAGTGATGACTGTGCAATAATTTGAAACTATAGTTAACATGTAATATTGTGTGACATCTTGTTGGTGTGACATTGTAATCATTTGAATAAACTTCTGTAAAATTATTAGATTGGCTGGTTGAGTGGTGTAGCAACCTTATACTGAACATCAACAAGTCCAAGGAATTGATTGTAGACTTCAAGAAGGGGAAGTAGGGAGAACACACTCAATTTCTCATTGAGGAATCAGTGATGGAAAGGCTGAATAGCTTTAAGTTCCTGGACATCAGCATCTGGGAAGATCTACTATATCTTGAGCTCAGCAGATTGATGCAATCATGAAGAAGTCACACCAGTGGGGTTACGTCATGAGGAGATTTGGTACATCACCAAAGACTCAACCACTACAGCCTAGAAAGAAGAAAGTTGATAGCAGGATATAAAACAGAAGGAATAAAATACACCTACAATGATACTGTACGTCAAGACAACAGATAGATGTGGCTAAACTGAGATTACTGTCCAGTTAAGTTGCTAGAAATGCTCAGCTGGCTGTGCAGAACTGAAACAGTAACTCTCTCTGCAGACGCTGACTGACTTGCTGAGTACTAACAGCATCTTTTTGTTTTTATTTTAGTTTCAACATCTGCTGGATGTTTTTATGCTTTTTTTAAATCTGCAGAATTAGCAGAAATGTTTCCCTAGTGCTGATAGTGCCCTAGGTGTAAACTGAAAATCTGATGGAATTGTAGAAGTAGGGTAATAGAGGAACTTGGAGACCAAGGATTTTGATAGGAAAGTTAGGATACTGCCAAGGTGGGCTTCAGCAGAAGAAAACATGCTTCAGGGCTGAGTTTTAAAGATTGCTCAGAGTTTTATATATATTGGTGGTAGGTGGTACACAAGAGGATGGGTATTAGTTCAAGCAGTAAATTGGTAAATTAGTTTATTATTGTCACATGTACAGAGCTAGAGAGAAAAATGTCTTGCATGCCATTCATACAGAGCAATTCATTGATACAATGCATTAAAGAAATAGAAGGTTAAAAAAAACAGAGTACAGTAAAATGGTTACAGTTACAAAGAAGTGTTATGCAGGCAGATAATAAAGTATAAAGTCACAATGAGGTAAATTGTGAGGCCAACTGTTTATCTTCAAATAGTCTTATAGCGGCAGGATAGAAGATGCCCTTGAATTTGGTGGTACATGTATTTAGGCTTTGATGTAAAGGCGGAGGGGAGTGGGAGTTTTGATTACACTGGCTGCTTTACTGAGACAGCAAGAAGTTCAGACAGAGCCCCTGGAGCCTAGACTGGTTTCCATGATGTGCTGAGCTGTGCCCACAGCTCTGCAGATTTCTACAGTCACAGGCAGAGTAGCATGTATAGTCAGCCATGATGCATCCAGATAGGATGCTTTCTCTGGTGCAGTGATAAAGATCAGTGAGAGACAGAGGTGACATGTCAAATATCTTTTGCCTCCTGTGGAGGCAGAGACACTGGTCAATGGGGGTGAAATATAATGTGCTATTGGTGATGTTCAGTCCGAGGAACCTGAAAATTTTCAAATCTGGACCTCAGTATCATTGATGTAAGTAGAAGCATATGCAATATGCCCATTCCAGAAGTCAATGACCAGCTGACATTGAGGGAAAGGCTGTTGTCATAATGCAATGTCATTAGGCTCTCTACTTCCTTCCTGTGTACTGACTCATTGTTATTTGTGATCCGACCCACTATGGTGGTATCATCTGCAAAGTTGTAGCTGGAATGAATGGGAGCAGAATATGTGCACGCAGTTGTGCGTGTGTAGTGAGCAAAGGAGGGGACTGAGCATGTAGTCAGCTGTACAGACAGGCTGTAGTTACCTGTGCTACACAGTATTGATGCCCATCGTCCGTTGAAGCAGAATGCTCCCCACCCTGCCACCCACCTCCATGATTTCAATATGTACGCAATTTTTAAAAAGCTTGAAATAAAAACAAAATGCGTCAGATGGCATCTGACATCTGCAATCATTTATTACCATGAACTCACAAAGCTTGTGCATTGATATTTCAGCAGAAACTCCCTATTAATTGTATCACCACAATCAGTATGTGTTAAGCTGTGTCAAGCAGGTTATCCGTTTAATGTTACCTGCCTATTTTGTGAGGTACTAATGAATTGTCAGTTTCTGTTCTCTAGAATAACTCAGTATTTACTGAGTTAATGGGATTCCAGATAGAAATCATGTGTTTGAACAAACACTGTGCATGCATCTGCTTGTAGTAGCTGTATTTCATACATAAAAATGTTCTCTGGATGATAGATAGGATTCTTATCTATGGATAGTAGCAGACAAATTCAGTCAGATGTGCTACATGCAATTGTTTGCTGAGACAGATATTACCAGACTCTTGGAGATGAACACCCGATTGAATCTATTTGTCAGCGGACACGGGGTTCTGGGTATAAAACACAAATGTCAGAAGGTGATTTATATTGCAAATGGTGAATCTTTTACGGCTTCACAATAGTTCACAGATTTATCATGCAGTTCACTGTCTCCAATCTCTACCCTTTTCCTTTCCAGCTTTCTGTCTTTCACAGGCACCAGCCCTTCTTCCAGAAATTCTTGACTGTGTATGAATCCTGGATCTGTTCTACTGGGGGTATTTGGGGATGTGGGGGTTACAATGGTTAGGTAAGGAGAGGCAAGTAACAATCAGTCCCAATCCTCTTTTTATCCATGATCTGCACTTTTGTGCCTCATCCAACTCTTGGAGATGCTAAATGGTCTCTGCTGATCCCTTGGGATGGGTGTAAGAGCTCCCTTGGAAATTCTTCAGAAAGGAGCAGGAAAATTTCATTGGTGTACTGACCAAATTATCTGCAGCATTTTCTACAGCACAATAACATTGTGAAATACTTTGTTCGCTATTGTGTGAAATGGTGCAGTTAGTACAGCCACTGTATCACAGCTCCAGAGTCCCAGTTTTGGTCCTGACCTCAGATGGGTGCTGTCTGTGTGGAATTTACTAACTCTCCCTCTGACTTCACGAGTTTCTCTGGGTGCAGTAGTTAGTTATCACATCCCAAAAACGTGCAGGTTGATAAGTTCATTGGCTACTGTAAGTTGCCCACTGAAAGAGGGAGAATATAGAGACACAGCACAGGAACAGACCCTTCAGCCAGCTAGTCTGTGCTGAACCATTAAAACTGCCTGCACCCATTGATCTGCACCGGGATCATAGCCCTCCATACTTCTACCGTCGTCCATGTACCTGTCCAAACTTCTCTTAAACATTGAAATCGAGCTCGCATGCACCACTTGTGCTGGCAGTTCATCCCACACTCTCACCATCAACTCCCCCTCATATTCCCCTTAAACCTTTCACCCTTAATCCATGACTTGTAGTTCCATTTAACCTCTATGGAAGAAGCCTGCTTGCATTTACCCAATCTATACCCCTCATAATTCTGTATACCTCTATCAAATCTCCGCTCAGTCTTCTACGTACCAAGGAATAAAATCCTAAACTATTCAAACTTTCTTTATAACTCAGGTCCTCCAGTCCTGGCAACCTCCTTGTAAATATGGGGTGAATTAATGGGGATGTGAGGAGACTAAAACGATATCATACAGAACTGATGTTGATGGCTGGTTAAGGGTTGATGTAGACCCTTAGTCTAAATCAGTCAAGTGGCCTGATTCTGTGCTGTATAACTCAGTATCTCTAAGACACTGCAAAGTTGTGAAAGCATAAAATGCAAGTTACTTCTGATAAAGCGAATGGAATTAACCATAATGTGAAACTTGGGTAATTTCTTATTCCTTTTCAAAACCCAGGGACACGGAAGTGTAGAGATGAATTAAAATGTCAAAAGCTTTTCTCCATCAATCATTGCAACATTGTAGGTGAATGGGATACAGGAAGACTTAATAAATTTCTGCCCATTATAACCTGTCCTCACACTTAAGTATACACACCAGAAATGATGTCCAAAGAAAAGTATGTGGGTTTCCATAACTTTATTAAACAAAATGTTCCAAATATTATCCACCACCCCCTGAATTTTCACTCTCTACACTCTGCTCTGTGAGTTTCACTCTCTACACTCTGCTCTCTGTGATTTTCACTCTCTGCACTCTGCTCTCTGTGAGTTTCACTCTCTACACTCTGCTCTCTGTGATTTTCACTCTCTACACTCTGCTCTCTGTGATTTTCACTCTCTGCACTCTGCTCTCTGTGAGTTTCACTCTCTACACTCTGCTCTCTGTGATTTTCACTTTCTACACTCTGCTCTCTGTGATTTTCACTCTCTACACTCTGCTCTCTGTGATTTTTACTCTCTACACTCTGCTCTCCGTGATTTTCACTCTCTACACTCTGCTCTCCGTGATTTTCACTCTCTACACTCTGCTCTCTGTGATTTTTACTCTCTACACTCTGCTTTCTGTGAGTTTTACTCTCTGCACTCTGCACATGAAGAACACATTTTTCATGGTGTGGAAGTGCCATAGTGGTTTATTCACTCAGCTAACAATCCAGAGATCTAGACTGAGAAACCTTAGTTCTAATCTCTCGTTAGTAGCTGTCAAATTTAACTTAGGTTAATCATCTGGAATTTTTAAAATAAAGACCAGCTAGTCTTAGAAGTGATATGCATAATACGACTGAATTGTAAGAGTCTATCTAATGTCCTACAGGAGAGTAAATCCACCCTCCTTAACTGGCCTGCTTTAAACATTTCTCCAGACCCAGCATACGGTCGACTCTGGAGACACGAGAGACTGCTGATGCTGGAATCTGGAGCAACAATCAATCTGCTGGAGGAAATCAGTAGGTTGAGCAGCATCTATGTGGTGAAGAGAAACACTGATGTTCCAGGTTGAAGCCCTGCATTAGGATTGTGACTGAAGGATTATGAGCTTTGGGAAATAAATACTGTTCTTCTCAGCAATGGTCACTTCTGAAAAAAAGGAGAGGGAGATTTGTACTTGAAGAGTGTCTTTCACAACCCTTGGGTATCAAAATTAATGTGGGATCCAAGGAAATGCATTTAAGATCATATTTGAACACAACAAGGCTTTGGAAACCGCATTAGCTCAGTGAGTTGATCAAACAGCAGAAAATGTTGGGAAAACTTATCAGATCAGGCAGCACTGGTAAAAAAGAAACAAGGTAATTTTCATTGGAAGTTAATGCGCATTGGGTATGTTGTTTTCATATTGCAACAGACACTATACTTCAGAAACAATTCAGGCTCAAGACCCTGATAAGAAAAGAGTGTCTGTGAACAGCTCTTTATGAACCACACTACACATCGCTTCAGTTCCTTATCTGTATAAATATGCTATGAACCTGTCAAAGCTTAAGCTGCAGTGAACACACACAACTTACACTATTGTCTTCTTCTAGAAGATGACCTTTCATTATGACCATCGGACTCATGTGCAGTCTCTCCCTTTAGCACAAGCTCCATGTTCCCTGTAGCCCTGCACCACCTGCAGAACTTGCATGGTTGGCACCAAACACCATGCAGATCCCACCTCTTTGCTTTCCTCAAAGTCATGCACAGAGCCTGGACCAGAGCATGTAGCTGTAAGAATGAACTCCATTGTCATCCTCACCTTGTTGATCCTCCGAATGCCGGTTAGCATAACACTTGTGTATCAACAAGTAGAATGGAGAAAGGAAGGGTTGAAGAGCAGGGGATGGGGGGAAAGCAAGAGATCCTAAATGTTTATTATTGTTACATGCGCCGAGATACAGTGAAAGTATTTGTTTTGCACACCATCCAGAGAGAACATTCCATACATTTAAACTTCACATAGTAATTCTGCATAACCAAGTCTGCTTCCCAGTGAAATATCATTAAATTCTACATGCCTAAATTACAAAATCCACTATGGGCTTACTCAGCTATGATGACGGGACTCCACTCTTGTGAATACGTAATTGTAATCAACGGAGAAGTTTACCAAAGTTAAATGCAGCCATTTGTGTCCATTTGACAGTTCCATAAAAACCTTCAGCTTAGTTTGTTGTCTAACTGTAAATTTTAAGTTGTTTGGTAGGAAAGGTGTACACTCGATTAGACACGCCTTTGAGCAAGAAATACTGAATGATTTATGTTCAGAAACAGGTCTACAGTGTGTTTCTGGCTATAACAGAAATTGGACTTTCAGTTACAAATAGCACATTAGGGGTCTAAATCTGCAATTGTGTTTTTCAATTTAAAATTATTTAGAGTGGATGTGGAAGGCCTTGTATAACAGTGAGCCTGGTGATAAGTGTTTTCAAGGTTTTGTATCTCCTGCCCAGCAGAAGGGACTAGAAGAAAGAAAGATTGAGATGGGAGGGTTCCTTGATTATGTTGACCCTTCCTCTGCTCAGTGGGAAGTGTGGACTGGATCGACTGAAGGGAGGCTGCTTTGCATGATGGACTGGGTCGTGCACACCATTTTCCCATATGTCAAGGGGAGAAAAGAGATGACCATGTGAATGTGAGTAGCAGGGCTTATTCAGAAACAATGCCATCATGGATGGTCAGGCTAGAGGAACACCACACCAGCTCCTGCTGTATTAGATAATCTAGTCATATTTGTCTTCTCTTGATTTGCACCTACTGCTTCCAACTCTTTGTCACCTTGACCTTCAGGAAAGAAAGATAATCGTGGATTTACTAAAGGAAACACACATAACCATTGTTATAGTAACAGAGAGAGGACTGATTAGGGAACTGAAGATAATAGGTTTCCAAAAGGCATTGGAAGTGAAGCTACTAATGAATTTGTAATAAATGCTGACATAGAAGGAGTTTTGGCTACATGGATTGAGAATTGGCAAAGTGAGAAGAAACGGAGTGTGAGTTATTTTACCTACTGGAGGGAAGTGAAAAGTGGATTTTCCCACTTAACAGTGATTTGTATTAGGACCACTGATTAATATGTATTAATAACAGACTATAATATACAGGACGTTCCCTGGTTATGATAGGGTTATGCTTGTATGAACTGTTTATAATCCAGTTTAAAATTGAAAAATTTTACCGCGGATTTTGTGGGAGACATTGGAACGTTTAGAGGGAGACAGTTTAATAGGAGAGAACAGGAGCAGACAGCACACTTTGTGCACCACAGTTCCCAAGGAGACATTGAATTGTGTAGAGGGAGAGAAAGTTTAAAAGAAGCAGGTAATTGGGTGACCGTCAGGAGGGGAAAGGGGACAGGCAGGCAGTATAGATTACTCCTATGGCTGTTCCATAATCAACAGGTTATGTCTAACCAATCTCATAGAGTTTTTCAGGAAGTTACTTGGAAAGTTGATGAAGACAAGGTAGTGGATGTTGTCTACATGGACTTTAGCAAGGCATTTGGCAAGGTCACGCGTGGGAGGTTGGTTAAGAAGGTTCATTTGCTTGACATTCAGGATGAGGTAGTAAATTGGATTAGCCATTGTTTTTGTGGGAGGAGCTAGAGAGAGGTAGTAAATGGTTGCCTCTCTGACTGGAGCCCTGTGACTAGTGGAGTGCTGGATCTATTGTTGTTTGACACCTATATCAATGATCTGGATGATATTGTGGTTAACTGGGTCAGCAAATTTGTGGATGACACCAGGATTGGGGTGTGGTAGTCAGTGAGGAAGGCTTTTATGGCTAACAGAGGGAACTGCATCAGCTCGAAAAATGGGATGAAAAATGGCAGATGGAATTTATGCAGACAAGTGCAAGGTTTTGCATCAGGGTAGGTCTTACACTGTGAATGTAGGGTGCTGAGGAGTGTGGTAGGACTAAGGGGTCTGGGAATACAGGTCTAAAATTCATTGAAAGTGGCATCACAGGTAGATAGGGTCTTAAAGAAAGCTTTTGGCACGTGAGCCTTCATAAATCAATGTACTGAGTACAGAAGATGGGATGTTATGTTGAAGTTGTATAAGATGTTGGAGCGGCCTAAGTTGGAGCGCACTGTGGGGTTTCGGTCTACCTACAGGAAAGATGTAAACAAAATTGAAAGAGTATTGAGAAAATTTACAATGATTTACAATCCTCTCGGATTGTGATCTCAGGATTGCTACATGTGCCACATGCTAGTGAGTCCAAAAATAGGAAGATCCTACAGTTTAATATGTGGCTAAGGATGGAGAACTTCAGAATTTTGGATCATTGTGCGCTCTTCCAGAGAACACAGCACCTGTACAGAAGGGATATTTTGCACCAGAATTGGAGAGGGACTAACATCCAAGTGGAAGGTTTGCTGTTGCTGCACAGGAAGGGAAGTTTAAACTACAGTTGCAGGGCAATGGGAACCAGAGGAGTGCCAGAATAGATACTGGAGTGGTGTGGAGACAGATGTTGTTAAGACAATATACAAAGTCAGGAATCAAAAGATTGAGCATGATGGAACTGATGTTCTCAATTGCATGTATTCCAATGCAAGAAGTATTGTATTAAAGGCAGATGAGCTCAGGGCATGGATCAGCACATGGAATTATGACGTTGTAGCCATTAGTGAGACTTGGTTGCAAGAGGGGCAGGGCTGGTGGCACATTGTTTCAAGGTTCCTTTGTTTTAGACTTGATAGAGTCGGAGGGATTAAAGGGGAAAAGCGTCATTGCTGGTCAGGGAAAATTTCAAGGCAGTACTCAAACAAGACAGACTGGAGAATTCATCTAGTGAGGCTTTATTTGTAGAAGTGAGGAATAAGAAAGATATGACCACATTATTGGGATTATATTATAGATCACCCAACAGTCTGTGGGATTTAGATGAGCAAAGCTGTAGAGAGAACACAAACTGTTGCAAGAAACTGAACTTTGTGATAGAAGGCAATTTTTACTTTCCACATATTGACTCGGACTCCGATACTGTGAGAGGGCTGGATGGGAAAGAGTTTGTCAAATGTGTTCAGGAAAGTTTTCTTAATCAGTAAATAGAAGTCCTAGTGACAGAGAGTACAATACTAGATCTTCCAACTAGTATTGAACGAGACAGAGACGGTGACAGAAGGTTGTGTAGGGGAACACTTTGCATCTGCTGATCACAATGCTCTTACTTTTAAAGCAATTATGAAAAAGGATAATTTCCATAATCCATTATGGTCCTTGAGTTGAGATTATAAATTGGAGAAAGGCCAATTCTGATGGTGTCAGAAAGGATTTGGCAAGTGTAGATTGGGAAAGGTTGTTTTCTGCCAAGGGTGTATTTGGTAAGTGGGAGGCCTTCAAAAGTGAAATATTGAGAGAATTGTATGTTTGAGAGAACATATTTGTATGTTCCTGTCAGAATAAAAGGCAAGGATAACAGGTTTAGGGAACCTTGGTTTTCAAGAGATATTGAGGCCCTGGTTAAGAAAAAGAAGAAGGTGTGTATCAGGTTTGGGCAAGTAGGAACAAATGCGTAACTTGATGAGTATAAGAAACATAAGAGAACACTTAAGAAGGAAATCAAGAGGTCTAAAAGAAGGCAGGAAGCTGTCCTATCAGACAAGGTGAAGGAGAACCTTAAGGGTTTCTACATGTATATTAAGAGCGAGGACAGAATTGGTCCTCTGGAAGATCAGAGTGATAATCAATGCGTGGAACTGAAAGAGATGGTGGAGATCTTAAGTGGATTTTTTTGCATCTGTATTTACTTGGGTGATGGGCACAGAATTTGTAGAAGTGAGGGAACATGATGGCGAGCTTGTGGACCCTATAGATTACAGAGACCATAAGATCATAGGATATAGGAGCAGAATTAGGCCAATTTACCTCTCGAATCTGCTCCACTATTTTGTCGCAGCTGATACATTTCCCTGTCAGCCCCAATCCCCTGCCTTCTCCCTGTATCCTTTCATGCTGTGACAAACCAAGAATCTAGCAACCTCTGCCTTAAATATATCTAAACACTTGGCCACTACAGCTGTCTGTGGCAATGAATTCCACAGGTTCACCACTCCCTGGCTAAAGAAATTCCTCCTCATCTCTGTTCCAAAAGGACACTCCTCTATTCTGAGGTTGTGTTCTCTGGTCTTAGACTCTCCCACCATACGAAGCATTCTCTCTACATATATTCTATCGAAGCCTTTCAAGATTTGATATGTTTCAATGAGGTCACCCCACATTTTTCAAATTCCATTGAGTAGAGGCCCATAATCATCAAACACACCTCATATGGCAAGCCTTTCAATCCAGAAATCAGTTTTGTGAACCTCCTTTGATCCTTCTCCAGTTTCAGTACATCCTTTTGAAGATAAAGGATCCACAATACACCATGAGACCTCACCAGAGCTTTATAAAGTTTCAGTATTATATCCTTGCTTTTATATTCTACTCATCTTGAAATGAATGCTAACATTGCACTTGCCTTCCTCACCACCGACTCAACCTGCAAATTAACCTTTAGGGAATCCTGCATGAAGTCCCTTTGCACTGCAGATTTTTGAAGTTTTGCTCAATCTAGAAAATAGTCTACTCTTTTATTTCTTCAATCAAAGTTCATGACCATTCAAATCCTGGGACTGTATTCCATCTGCCACTTCTTTGCCCATGCTCCTAGTTTGTCCAAGTCCTTTTGTAGTCTCTTTACTTCCTCAAAACTACTTGCCTGTCCACCTATAGTATCTTTGTATGGTAAACAAACCTGGCCACAAAGCCATCAATTCCATCATCCAAATCATTGACACATAACGCAAAAAGAAGCAGTCCCAACACAGAACCCTGTGGAACACCGCCAGTCACCAGCAGCCAACAAGAAAAGGCTCCCGTTGTTCCCACTCTTTGCTTCCTGTCATTCAGCTAATGCTCTATCCATGCTCTTTCCTGTAAACCCATAGGCTCTTAACTTGTTAAGAGGTTTCACGTGTGGCGCCTTGTCAAAGGTCATCTGAAAATCCAAGTACACAACATCCATTAATTCTCCTTTTTCTATCCTGCTTGTTATTTCTTTAACGAACTCTAAAAAGAGGAGCAGATGTTTGCTGTCTTGAGGCAAATTAGGGTGGATAAATCCCCAGGGCCTGACAAGGTGTTCTGTTGGACTCTGTGAGAAGCTACTGCAGAAACTGCAGGGGCCCTAGCAGAGATATTTAAAACATCCCCAGCCACGTCAGCGCTGAGGTGCCAGACGTTTGGAGGATAGCTAATGTTCCTTTGTTTAAGGAAAGCTCTAAGAATAAGCCAGGAAGCCTGACATCAGTGGTAGGAAAGTTATTGGAAGGTATTCTAAGGGATGAGTTATATAAGTATTTGGATAGACAGGGACTAATTAGGGATAGTTAAGCATGGCTTTTAGTGTAGTGGGTCATGTCTAATCAATCCTGTAGAGCTTTTCGAAAAGGTTACCATGAAGGCAAGTCAGTGGATTTTTCTACATGCAATTGAGCAAGGCCTTTGACAAGGTCATGCATGGGAAGCTGGTCAAGAAGGCTCAGCCCCTTGGCTTTCAGATAAGATAGTAAATTAGATTAGACACTGGCTTTGTGGGAGAAGCCAGAGAGCGTTTGTAGATGGTTGCTTCTCTGACTGGAGGTGTGTTGCAGGGATTGGTGCGGGGTCTGTTTGTCATGATATGGATGATAATGTGGTAAACTGGATCAGTGAATTTGCAGTGGGATCTGGTTCAGCAGGAAAGATGTGCTGAAAATGGCAGATGGAATTTAATGAAGAGAAGTGTGAGGCATCGCACTTTGTGAGGACCTTATACAAAGATACCCTCACTTTGTGAGGGTAGGTCTTACATGGTGTGGGGTAGTTCTAAGGAGTGTTGTAGAACAGAGGGATCTGAGAAAACTGACCCATATTCCTTGGAAGTGCCATCACAGGAAGATAGGGTCGTAAAGAAAGCTTTTGTGACATCGGCCTTCACAAAATCAATGTATTGAGTTCTGGAGTTGAGATGTCATGTTGAAATTTTGTAAGAATTTGTTAAGGCTTGACTTGGAATTGGGTGGGAGGTAACTATTAATAATTAATAATTAATAATTAACAATGTCGTCCACAGGGCCGCATCCCGGAGATTCCACCTTCCAAGCCGCACTTGGAGAAGGTTGGAAAACAGCCGGCCAATGAACGCCAGGAATGGAAACCCATCCACCATTAAAAAAAACGCAGTTTATCTCTTGCTGATCAGGACCTTGATAGAACTGCAGCTACCTTGAAAAGGTAAAAAAGAGATAAATAAGAGAAAGGAATTTAAGCTGTTTTCGCAGATGAGCTTGAAGAGGCGGTCATTTGTGCCATCTTACCTTAAGGTAAGGCAGCACTTCTACTTTCTTAGAAGTTTGCAAAGATTCAAGATTCAAGATTGCTTGTCATTTCCTTTACACAAATGTAAGGAATACAAAATAATTGTTAATCCAGATCTGATGCAGCACAAACCAAACACCCAAAAGATAAAGAATACAGTAATAATACTAAAAAACACACATAATATATATAAATAGATAACTTATACATAGTTTGATTGTATGTCCATAGAGTGACACTAAGCTTTACATAAGGTGACTGATAGGAAACAATAAAGTAGTGAAGGAGTTAGTGGTGGAGGTGTTGATCAGTCTTACTGCTTGGGGAAAGTAACTGTTTTTGAGTCTGGTGGTCCTGGCGTGGATGCTACGTAGCCTCCTCCCTGATGGGAGTGAGACAAACAGTCTGTGAGCAGGGTGGGTGGATTCCTTCATGATGTTACCGGCCCATTTCTGGCACCTTGCAATATACACGTCCCTGATGGCAGGTAGGCTGGTGTCAGTGATGCGTTGGCATTTAGTGTCATCCAAATCTTTGACAAGCCTCTAAAGATGCATGGTAGAGAGTATGCTGACAGTTTAATCGTGGCCTGTTAGAGATGACACCTGTGTGCAACGTTCCTTCTGTCGACATCATCTACACAGATCATGAAACCATGTATTTCACTTCTTTTATGTCATTTGTGTTTGTTTTTCATCTTGAATGTGATCCTGGGACTGTTGGAGCCTGTGATTTGCTGTTTGGCGATCGTATGCGTGTTCCAGCACTTGGCAATCTCCGAGAGGATTCAGGAGACAGAGGCAGTGTGCACAAACCTCAAGCCAATGTTTGACTCTATTTCACCAATAAAAGCTTTCATTGTGCGCTGATTAAAGTGACGAAGGAGATGAAACTTCGAGGTGAATGCAGAAGGTGTGAGCTGGCTGCCTGTCTTTTGATCACTCTGCTACCGGAGAGGGCAGAGCCCGATCCTGTGCCCGGAGAATGTTGCCCAGATTTTCTGTGGTTTGGATATGGACTTGGACATTAGACTTTTTTTTCAGTCTTGTGGTTCTTTTGTATTCTATGTTTTTGGCCTGATCTTTCTAGTTCTTGTGCAGGGAGCAGGATTTGGGGATTGATGTCCCTGTTTCATTTTTGTTCATTTTTTTTGTGTGGGGAGGTCGGATTTGGGGGTTGATAATCGTGCAACCTTTCTTTTCTTTCTCGGTTTCATGGCTACCTGGAGAAGAAGCATTTCAGAGTTGTATACTTTGACAGTAGATGAACCTTTAAACCTTAGAACAGAAACGTAGTGGATACAGTCCAGCACATCACAGGTAAAGCTGTCCCTACCATTGAGTACATCTGCAGGGAGCGTTGCTGCAGGAAAGCAGCATCCATCATCAAGGAACCCCACCATCAGGCCATACTCTCTCCTTGCAGCTGCCATCAAGGAGGAGGTATAGGATCTTTAGGTACCACACCACTAAGTTCAAGAACAGTTATTGACCTTGAACCAACAGACTCCTGAAACAAACTGGATAACTTCACCCCAACACTGAACTGATTCCACAACCGATGGAATGTCTTTCAAGAACTCTGCAAATCCTGTTCTCTTTCTTTCTTTGTCTGTCCATCCATCCATCCATCCATCCATGCATCCATCCATGCATTTATTTATTTATTCATTTATTGATTGATTGATTGTTTTGCCTCTGTTGCCTTTTGCACTTTGGTTGTTGCCTGTCTTTGTGTGCAGTTTTTCACTGATACTGTTGTGTGTCTCTGTATTTACTGTGAATGTCCACAAGAAAGTGAACCGCAGGGTAGTATATATATGTATACAGATAATAAATTTACTTTCAACGTTGAACTTTGGTAAAACATCATTTTACACAGCTGCTATCTAGCATTGGTGGTATGAGTGGATTCAATTGCACCATTCAAAGGGGAGACTGAAAAGTGTGCGACTAGGAAGAAATTGTATCTGAGGCTAGTTGAAGATCTGGAAGGATGTAAGACTTGTAAGTGCATAAACTGAACTTGACCACGCTTGTATTCAAATCCTCCATACCGTTTGAGAATTTGTTTAGAAGATCCCCTGCCCTTTATAGATACAGGATATCCCTCGGACACTAGGGGAGGCAAGTGCAGAAATTGCCGGGGCCCTGGCAGAGATACTTAAATCATCCTTAGCGACAGGAGAGGTACCAGAGGATTGGAGGACAGCCAATGTTGTTCCATTGTTTCAGAAAGTTTCTAAACATAAACCAGGAAATTATAGGCCGGTGAGTCTGACATCAATTGTGGGAAAGTTATTGGAAGGTATTCTAAGGGACTGGGTATTTTAGAATTTGGATAGACATGGATTGATTAAGAATAGTCAGCTTGGATTTATGCGTGGAAGCTCACGTCTAACCAATCTTTTTTGAGTAAGTTACCAGGAAAGTGAATGAAGGCGAGACAGTGGATGTTGTCTACATGGACTTTAGCAAGACATTTGACAAGGTCGCACATGGGAGACTAGTCTAACTGTCTGTCTGTTTGTTTGTTTATTATTTATTTTAATTTGCACAATTTGTTGCCTTTTACACTTTGGTTGTTAGTCCATCAGGAAGGTTGAGTTGTGAGGCATTCAACATGAGGTAGTAAATTGGATTAGACATTGGCTTTGTGGGAAAAGCCAGAGAGTGGTAGTAGAGGGTTGCTCTCTGACTGGAGGCCTGTGACTGGTGGTGTGCCACAGGGATCAGTGCTGGGTCCTTTGTTGTTTGTCGTCTATATCAATGATCTAGGTGATGATGTGGTTAATTGGATCAGCAAATTTGCAGATTGAGGGCGTAGTGGACAGTGAGGAAGGGTTTTATGGCTTACAGCAGGAACTAGATCAGCTGGAAAAATGAGCTAAAAGATGGCAGAAGGAATTCATTGCAGACAAGTTTTGCACTTTGGTAGGACCAGCTAAGGAAGGTCTTACGTAGTGAACGGTAGGACACTGAGGAGTGCAATAGAACAAAGGGATCTGGGAGTATAGGTTCATAAGGTAGATAGGGTCATAAAGAAAGCTTTTGGTACATTGGTCTTCGTAAATCAAGCTACTGAGTAGAGGAGATTGGATGTTATGTTGAAGTTGTATAAGACGTTGGTGAGGCCTAATTTGGAGTATTGTGTGCAGCTTTGGTCACCTTCCTACAGGAAAGATGTAACCAAGGTTGAAAGGGCACAGAGAAAATTTACAAGGTGGAGGACCTGAGTCACAAGGAAAGATTGAATAAGTTAGGACCTTATTCCTTAGAGTGTAGAAGACTAAGAGTATATTTGATGGAGGTATACAAAATTATGATGGGTATAGATAAGGTAAATGCAAATAGGCTTTTTCCACTGAGGTTGAGTGTGACTACAACCAGAGGTCATGGGTTAAGGGCGAAGGTGAAAAGCTCAAGGGGAATATAAGGGGAAACTTCTTCACTCAGAGAGTTATGGGAGCGCGATTGAACTGCCAACTCAAATGGTGCATGCGAGCTCAATTTCAATGTTTAAATGAAGTTTGGATAGGTACATGGATGATAGGGGTATGGGGTATGGAGGGCTATCTTCCTGGTGCAGGCCAATTGGAGTAGGCAGTTTAAATGGTTTCAGCATTGACTAGATGGGTCAAAGGGCCTCTTTCTGTGCTGTACTTTTCTATGACTCTATGGCTCTTATTTTGCAACTCCTCCACTAAGACTTCAAGAGTACGGGATGCTATCCTCTTTCAAATTTCATCCACTGCTGGAGTGATTGTTAGTATCTGCAGCAGACATAATGGACCTGCAGGCTAACCAGAAGCAGGCAATAGATTTAACCAGAGATAGTCTGGTTAGGGATCTAACCAATCAAAGGTAGTAGGGATCGTCCAGGTAATTACAGACCAGTGAGCCTCATAGCTGTGGTGGGAAAGCTGTTGGAAAAGATTCTTAGAGATAGGATCTATGGGCATTTAGAGAATCATGGTCTGATCAGGGACAGTCAGCATGGCTTTGTGAAGGGCAGATTGTGTCTAACAAGCCTGTTAAGAGTTCTTTGAGGAGGTGACCAGGCATATAGATAAGGGTAGTGCAGTGGATGTGATCTACATGGATTTTAGTAAGGCATTTGATAAGGTACCACGCGGTAGGCTTATTCAGAAAGTCAGAAGGCATGGGATCCAGGGAAGATTGGCCAGGTGGTGGATTCAGAATTGGCTTGCCTGCAGAAAGCAGAGGGTTGTGGTGGAGGGAATACATTCAGATTGGAGGGTTGTGATTAGTGGTGTCCCACAAGTATCAGTTCTGGGACCTCTACTTTTTTTGATTTTTATTAGCGACCTGGATGTTGGGGTGGAAGGGTGGGTTGGCAAGTTTTCAGATGACACAAAGGTTGGTGGTGTTGTGGATAGTGTAGAGGATTGTCTAAGATTGCAGAGAGACATTGTCACTCTCCAAAATGGGATTTGGGGAGGGAATCCGGAATTGGATCAAACTCTACATGGACATTTGTAGTGCAGTCCAGGTCAACGGATGGGAAACAGACAGCTTCCCCATCAGGTCTGGAGTCAGGCAGGGCTGCCCTCTCTCCCCTGTCTTGTTCGTGTGCTGCATAGAACCCTTTGCCGAAGCCATCAGGAGGGATGGGGGCATAAGAGGGGTGACGCTGCCAGGCAGCGGAGGAACAGAAGTCAAAACCTCCCTGTACATGGACGACGTCACCGTCTTCTGCTCCGATCCGAGGTCAGTTCGCAGGCTGATCAGCATCTGCGAACAGTTCAAGCAGGCGTCGGGGGACAGGGTCAACTGCATGAAGAGCGAAGCCATACTCTTTGGCAACTGGCCCGACTGATCCAGTGTCCCCTTCACCATCAGGGCTGTCACCTGAAGGTGTTGGGGATCTGGTTCGGAGGGGCCGAGGCGTGCAACAAGAATTGGCAGGAGCGGACAGGCAAGGTGAAACAGAAACTGGGACTGTGGGGAGGGCGCTCCCTATCGAAAGCGGGCAAGAACCTGGTCATCAGGTGTGAGGTGCTCTCAGGGCTGCTGTACTTGGCGCAGGTGTGGCCCATCCCCCGCTCCTTCAGCTCGGAAATCCTTCAGATTCATCTGGGGATCCAAGATGGAGCGGGTCAGACGGACCACCATGCACAAGTCCCTGGACAACGGGGGCAAAAACGTCCCCAATGTCGCCCTCACCCTGGTGACCAGCTTCGTGTGTGGCTGCATCAGGTTGTGTGTGGATCCCAGGTACGTGGGCACCAAGTACCACTATGTGCCCAGGTTCTACCTGTCGCCCTGGCTACGAAGGATGGGTCTGGCCCCTTTCCCGCGCAACACCCCTGTCAGCTAGTCATTGCCGTCATACCTGTCCTGTGTAGAGAAGTTCTTTCAGGTCAACGCCTTTGACCACAGGGCCATCAGGCAGTGGTCAGCACGTAAGGTCCTGCAGGCACTGCAGGAGAAGGACGTGATGGACACAGTGGGGTGGTTCCCTGAGCAGACTGTCCAGTTCATCTGGCAAAATGCCTCATCGCCAGACCTCACCAACAGGCACCAAGACCTCGCCTGGCTGGCGGTGAGAGGGGCCCTCCCAGTCCGATCCCTCCTGTATGCCCGGAACGTCGTCTCCACACCCCTCTGCCCACGGGAGGACTGCAGAGAGGAGGAGTCGGTGACCCACCTCTTTGCACACTGTGGGTTCATGGAGAAGGTGTGGAGGAGGATGGAAGGGGCGGTGTCGAGGTTCATCCCCAGCAGCTGCGTAACAGAGGACTCTCTGATCTACGGGCTGTTCCTGGGGACGCACACCGAGACCAACATCCAGTGCTGCTGGCAGATCATCAACTCGGTGAAAGACGCTCTCTGGTCGGCCCGAAACTTGATGGTCTACCAGCACACGGAGATGTCCGTGGGAGAATGCTGCCGACTGGCACATTCTCGGCTGCAGGAGTACGTGCTGAGGGACGCACTCAAACTCAGTGCAGCCACCGCAAGGGCCCGGTGGGGAAGGACCACAGTCTAGGGTCCTTCTCCCGTGGGAGTTGACGGGTAGGGGGGCGGGGTGTATACCTCTAAACAAGTGTATGTAAATATGGAATAACAGAGTGACACGTGGGTGGCAAAAAGTGTGGAAATGTAAAGACTGTAATGGAAACAATTGTAAAGGATTGAGAGTCATTGAATGGTTTACTGTATATAATTTTATTTTTGAATAAAGTATATTTTGTTTAATAAAAAAAATACTTCCCCCTCAGTCAATGTTTGAAGCAGGTTACTAGTTTGTTTCTGTTGCTGGAACTTGCTTTAGGCTATGCGAGAGGTCAGGGAGTTGTGTTCACTGTCTCCAATACGCTCACCCACTGAGAGAGCTGACACCTGACCTGGTTCATTGCTGAGCACCAGATCCAATACGGCCTCTCCTCTAGTTGGATCCTCTACATATTGAGTCAGGAGTCATTCCTGGATACACCTCTAACAAATTCTGCCCCATCCAGACCGTTTGCACTAAGGGGGTGCAAATCAATGTTCAGGAAATTGAACACCCATGATAACATATCTGGTATTTCTGCACCTTTCTAAAATCTGCTTCTGCTCTGTTCCTCAGTGTCCCTATTGCTATTGGGAGGTATATAGAATATTTTCAATATAATAATTGTTCCTTCCTTGTTTCTGACTTTCAGCCACACTGTCTCAATAAGCAATCACTCTAGCATGTCCTCCCTCCCTATCCATGATGAGCAATGCCATCCCCCACCTCCGTCAAAACGTTTGGATATGGCCCAAGTGTGGAGAGATAGAGAAAGACACTGAAGTGGGTCAACAGTTCACTAACTTTAATGAGAACTGTTGCAGAAATTAAAGGAAAAGAAAAACAATAACACTAGACCAACAGGGCTGTTAACTAAAACTCTCAGACTGAAAGTTAATGCCAACACTGACTGGAAACAATCAATAAGTTCTAAACAAATACCACTGCTTTCCAGCATCAGTCGAAACAGTAGTCCTTCTGATTGGATTGGCATTGCCCTCAGACACGCTGAATTACCAGGAAAGTGTGTTAGTCTTGCCGCCGGGATGATATGTGAGGATGGAATTAAACCGGGTGAAGAAGAGAGCCCGATAGACCTGATGGGAGTTGAGTCTATTGCCATCATGTGGGAGAGGTTCTTGAAACCTGTCCAAACCAAAAAGGATTCTCTGCTCCCTCCAGCCAGCATTGCCAATCTTCCAGGGCCTCCTTGACGGCCAGAAGATCTCGGTTCCCATCATTGTAGTTAGTCTCATCTGGAGTCATGTGACAGAGAGGAAAGGCACAAGGGTGCAGCCAGCTATATGCAGGAGAGCGTATAGATGTCCTACACTGACATCTGCCGTGTCCACTTCAACGATGAATGGCTGGGAAGGGTCTGGGTGTTTCAGCACTGGGGCAGTGGTGAAGTGTCGCTTTAGTTATGAGAATGCTTGGTCTCCTTCATTTGTATGATCGAATCCTGCAGAGGTGAGTGCATTTATGCAGGCCGTGAGGAAGCTGAAATTTCAGATGAAATGGTGATAAAAACTCACCAACCTCATGAAGTGAAGCTCCTGCTTAGCCATAAATAGTTTGGGTACTCCATGATGAAACCTCAAACCCTCCACTCTAATACTAGTCCACTTCAACTCTGCTTAAACCTAACTTTTTTATTAACCTTTGTCATTTGCCTAATAAATTATGATGACTGAAGCCTGCTGTAAAGTCCCAAAAGGCTCTGCTGTCTTTTAAATCGTGCACTGGCACACCAAAACAAGCAACTGCTGAGTAAAGAAAGGTTGAGGGGTTTACAGCATTTGATGTAGATGCGCTCAGTAAATGGGAGGACTTTCCCTGCGATGGAATGGGGCGAATCCACTACCTTTTGTTGGATTTTTCACTCCCTACCAGGCTGTGACGCAGCCAGTCAAATCACTCTCCACTACACATCTATAGAAGTTTGTCAAAGTTTTAGATGTCATGTCATACATCCACAGGCTTCTAAGGAAGTAGAGGTGCTGCAATGCTTCTTTGCAATTGCACTTATGTTCTGGGCCCAGGATAGATCCTCTGAAATAGTAACACCCAGGAATTTAAAGTTGCTAACCTTCTCCACCTCTGATCCTCCGCTGAGGGCTGGCTCATGGACCTCTGGTTTCTCTCTCCTGAAGTTCCTTGGTCTTGTTGACATTGTGCGAGAGGTTGTTGTTATGACGCCACCAAGCCAAATTTTCAATTTCCTTCCTGTCCGCTGATTTAGCACCGTCCTTGATTCGGCTAATAACAATGGTGTCATCAGCAAACTTGAATATGGTGTTGGAGCTGTGCTTAGCCACACAGACATAGGTGTAAACTAAGTAGAGCAGGGGGCTAAGCACACAGCCCTGTAATTCTTCAATGTATGGAGCAACACACACAAAATGCTGGAGGAATTCCACAGGTCAGGCAACAGCTACGGAAAAGAGTAAACAGTCTTCAGGACTCAGGGTGCACGCTTTGGATTTACAGTATCTGCAGATTTTCAATGTACGGAAACACGAGGAAATCTGCAGATTTCCTGGAAATTCATGGAACACACACAAAATGTTGGTAGAACACAGCAGGGCAGGCAGCATCTATAGGAAGAAGTACAGTCGACATTTTGAGCCGAGACCCTTCATCAAGACTAACTGAAAGAAAAGATAGGAAGAAATTTGAAAGTGGGAGGGGGAGGAGGAGATCTGAAATGATAGGAGAAAACCAGAGGGGGAGGAATGAAGCTAGGAGCTGGAAAATTGATTGGCAAAAGGGATACAGAGCTGGAGAAGGGAAAGGATCATGGGACAGGAGGCCTAGGGAGAAAGAAAGGGGGAGGGGAGCACCAGAGGGAGATGGAGAACAGGCAGAGTGATGGGCAGAGAGAGAGTAAAAAAAAGAGGGAAAAAAAGGGGGAATAAATAAATAAATAGATACATACATATGTACATAAGGGGTGGGGTAAGAAGTGGAGGAGGGATATTAATGGAAGTTAGAGAAATCAATGTTCATGCCATCAGGTTGGAGGCTACCCAGCCGGTATATAAGGTGTTGTTCCTCCAACCTGAGTGTGGCTTCATCTTGACAGTAGAGGAGGCCATGGATAGACATATCAGAATGGGAATGGGACATGGAATTAAAATGTCTGGCCACTGGGAGATCCTGCTTTCTCTGGCGGACAGAGCGTAGGGGTTCAGCGAAACGGTTTCCCAGTCTGTGACCATTTCGCTGAGTACTTATGCTCTGTCCGCCAGAGAAAGCAGGATCTCCCAATGGCCACACATTTTAATTCCACGTCTCATTCCCATTCTGATATGCCTATCCATGGCCTCCTCTACTGTCAAGATGAATCCAAACTCAGGTTAGAGGAACAACACCTTATATTCCCGCTGGGTAGCCTCCAACCTGACAGCATGAACTCTAACTTCCGTTAATGCCCCTCATCCCCTATTTAATCCATTCCTTATTTATTTATTTATTTACCCCCCCCCCCCCTTTTCCCTCTCTCTCTTTTTTCTCTCTCTACCCCTCTCACAATCATTCCTTGCCTGCTCTCCATCTCCCTCTGGTGCTCCCCTCCCCCTTTCTTTCTCCCTAGGCCTCCTGTCCCATGATCCTTTCCCTTCTCCAGCTCTGTATCCCTTTTGCCAATCGATTTTCCAGCTCCTAGCTTCATCCCTCCCCCTCCTGTCTTCTCCTATCATTTCGGATCTCCCCTCCCCCTCCCACTTTCAAATCTCTTCTTATCTTTTTTTTCAGCTAGTCCTTTCAATGTATGGGGCTGTTTTTGACACAATGAATGGCACTCATGTTTCAGCTCCCCACTACCCCAGGATTACTAAAACTCTTATTGTGCATTTTGCCTAACTTTTTGGTTTTACAAAATTTTGTTTAGCAAAACATTTTCCAAGTATAGAAATGGGAAGACAATTAGAACTGTGGCTGCTGGAATCTGAAACAAATAAAAAGGAAAATGCTGGAAGAATTTAGCCAGTCAGACAGAATCAGCAGTTAACATCCTGGTCAGGGTCCTTTGGTGGATCGGGTGGGGGTTGCTACAGTTTAGACACATATGACTACTTTGATTACTTTGCACTAAAATGGACCCACAGAAGAAAGGTAGCCTGTATAATAAATTCTGAACTTGCTTCTGCTCAAATAAGAGCGCTGAAATTAAGTACCTGTAAATCAATCAGGACCAAACAGCAGAGGTGATAAATAGGTTGTAGATTTGCTCAACTCACATTACACATTTGCAGTAAAGAGGACTTTAGCTTCCTGTTCTTCCTCCTTGTAGACAAAATCAGTGATCACTCATGAAGACTGGGATCTTGGATCAGATACCAAAGGCAAGTGCAGTGAGCAATAATTTAGCCACCCCTACACCTTCCGGAGGAATTCTGCACTCTAAAGAGCAGTTATCACAATGTGAATCGTCCATTGTGGAACTGATGGAAGTGACCAGCCGAATGTTAAATACTACAAACAACAAAAGTCAGATTAGATCTTCAGGGCCCACATGCTATGGGTTTCAATCAGTTTTATTATTGTTAACAAATTGTTCAGAGAAAAACATGAACTACCCGGAGCCACCAAGCTCAAGTATGTTCAGATTCTTGATAAAGACTTGAGACAATGCATGGCTTCTCAATGAATCAGCTGCTGGCACAATGCTACATAATGGGCCATCGAGCATTAACAACCGATATGCCTATCAGACTATGTAATCTATATCAAAGCCTAATGGAATTGTAGTTATGCGTGTGTGACGGATATGGAAGCAGAAGAATCAACAGAATTCTAAGCTATCCAACTTGTTTGGTTCAAAAGTTACACAGAGTATTTATTTTACAGACAGGCGCATCCATTATCTGCCTTGATCTTGGATTGGCAGTGACATAGAAAAAAACAAGTCTTAATGAGCAAAACGCAACATGCCTAACAGCTGGCAAGGTCAAGTAGGAAAAGCAGCCTTGGATCACGCCAGTGCAGGGACATTTCGTCTGATTTTTGTAGCCTGTATAAGACCGACCATTTCTTGGCCTGGTTGGAACTAAATTTTCTCATGTTTGGAGAAAAATACTTCTGGATGATTCTGGAAAGGGCTCATCCCACTTGCAGTTGTTAAGCATGTTAAAGATGGATGAAATTAATTACTTCTCATATCCGGATCTAGGGTATTTACCATTCATAAGATTAATAAATGGTTTGCAAATCAGGCAGGCTACCAACTGGAGTTAACTTTGCTGTGCCTTCAGAAACTTTACTTCTCTTTCTGAGTTTGGGTCCCCACTCAAGAAACATAGCATCAATTCAATACACATGCAACATAGTTTTACATTGATGTTACTCTTCCAGTGCCAATGAGTAATTAATAATTATATTATTGAGTTGTTTTCGCTGAAAATAATAACATTAAAACATGTGCTGAAGGGCTGATGAAAATTCTTTTGAATTGATCTCAAGGACTTTGCAAAGTTTATTCTTTCATATAAGAAGACAAAATATTACCACAAATCATAATGCACGTTTTCAATAAAACGGAATGGAAAAGTCTATTGAAGGTTGATATCCGATAACTGAAATGGATATGGTGTCCTGTTACCTTTCCTTGTGTTTGGAATAACAACATACAAGACAAAAAATGGAATGAGTTAATTTTCATGGAATTATACAGCACACCAGTAGATCATTCACCCCTCTGTGTCCACATTGATTTGTCTGAGCTAATCCCTGTTGGTTCACAACCCAGTTATGACTTGAAGATTCAACTGTTCATCCAAGTGTTTCCATCACCTTCTTATGCATCATGTTCTGAATTTCAATCATCCTCCGGTTCAAAAAAATATTCATTGGATTCACTCTATACTTTCACTGTAACCCTGTATAGGTTCTAGTTCTAGATTATTCTACCATGTAAAAAAGTTTCTTACTATCTACCCTATCCATGTCCCTCACAACTTTTAACACCTGTATCAGCCTATCCAGTCTTTTCTCTTTATTGAAATGATCCACCCCCGGCAGCATCCTGGTGAATCATCTCTGCACTGTCTGCAGTGAATTTATTTTCTACTTATATTGTGGCAACTAGAATTGCACATAATATTCCAGCTGTAGAGTATCCAGAGCTTTATAATGTTGTAGCAAGACCTCCATGTGCTAGGAAATTTAATAATTAATTTTGTCTATTATAGCTGTTTTTAGGTACTTTCCTCGCTGGATGTAGGAAGGAAGTGATTTTCACTTTCTTTTGTACTAGCAGAGTTAAATTTCACTGAGAGCTGATCTAGATAGCAAGTCCTTGGTTCTGCTTGAGAAAGTGGAGCATATAATGTAGGCTTTAAACTCCAACGCACTATCAAGGATTACTGGAGTGTCACTTTCTATAGAGATGGTAAAATGGAGAACCATCTGGCCTTTAGAGGTACTTAATGGAGTGTAAAGCATTTTGAAGTAATATCAAGTCATGAAAGAAAGAAGGTTAAATAAATCCAACCAAAAGACATCTGGAAAGTATAATAATGTATAAATATGGAATTATAATGGAATCATAGTTTGGATTGGTATGAGAAAATCCTTTCTCTTGAGGACAGCGATCAGCATTTGGAATGATAGAAGTGAAAAGCTTAATAGAGAATATATGGCTGTAGATTATTTCTGGATAAACAGATTGAGATTGATACTTTGAAGAACAAACAGTAAGAGAAGTCAAAAATAGGATATCCATTGATATCTATTTAAACTTATAAGAAGTTCTACATAGGCTCGTGACTGTGATCAGAACATGTGCAGGTTAGATTGCTGGTTGCAGGATTGATATAGTAAACTAGAACAAGAGATTAAAAGTTAAAGATATTTATTTATACTGTCATAAAATGGGCACCAGTGTTCCATTGGGATCAGGGTTATTCATTATTCACAACTGATTATTGAGAAATGGAGCTTCAATTGCAATTTGCAATATTGAAACCAAAGTAATGTTAATAAAAATGAAGTTCAAAGAAATTACAAGAAGACCAAAATCAGAAAGGAGAAGAGATCTATGACAGCATGAGCAGAGTTGATATATGGTAGGGTGGATCTCTGCGGTAAATGCTATGATACATCTAAAGGAGATTTACTTTTCAATACCATTAACTCAAATTCTACCAAAATTATTGCCATTGTCCCCATCCATTCACCTGTTAGCCCCGTTTTGCCCAGCCTGCCCCTGGGCACAGCTTCCCCTCTCAGCTGTTTTGAATTGGTTCAGGTTATGGCAGTGTTCATATTCTAATTTTGCAAGGCGGGCATCACTGGAGAGGCCAGCATTAAAGTTTCCCTGGGAATGTGGTGATGAGCCACTGCTGCAGTTCTGATGAAGCTTCACAATGAAGTGGCTTTGCACAGTCCAAGCTCACTTCTGTAAAGCTATCCTCACAAATGAATGTTTGTTTGTGTTTCCCTAGCTTCGATAAATGTTAAAGAATACATTTGGGAGCTATTCAAAAATCTTTTAAAAATGCCGAAGATACATCTGAAAGCAATGGCACACTAAAAGGAGCATAAAATAAACTAGTAGAAAGACTCAATTGGTCAAGTAGCATCCATGGAGGCAGAGGGATGGTCGTCATTTTAGATCAAAATCCATTTACATAAACTTAAACATGTTGATTTAAATTACATACATTTCAGTAAGCTGATTTAAAGCAAATAAACATATTTTCTTTGGTAAATTGGTCAATCTGTTTCTTATTGTCACATGTAGTGGGAAACAGTGAAAAAGTTTGTTTCGTATATCATCCACGGAAATCAGTTCATCATATCAGTACTGTTTATTGAGGTAGTACACGGGAAAACAGTAACAGATTGCAGAATAAAGTGTGACTGATACAGAGAATGTGCAGTGCAAGCAGATAATAAGGTAGAAGGCCATTCTGAGGTACATTGTGAGGTTAGGAGTCCAACTTACCATACTAGCGATAATTCAATAGTCTTATAACAACACGACGGAAGCTGTCCTTACGTTAGTGTATGTGTGTTTCAAGTTTTTGTACCTTTTGCTTGATGGGAGGGGCAGATGAAAATGTCTGGAGGGGCCAAGTCCTGGATTATGTTGGCCGCTTTAATGAGGCAAAGAGAAGTGTAGCCAGAGTCCTGAACAGGGCAGTTGGTTTCTGTGATGTATTGAACTGTGCCCATGACTCTCTCCAAGTTCTTGTGGTCTCAGGCAGAGCAGCTGCTATACCAAGCTAAGACGCATCTGGATAGGATGCTTTCTATAGTGCTTCCTTTATAAAAACTGGGTGAGGGCCAAGAGGGGTGCTGAATTCCTTTAGCTTCTTGAGGAAGTAGAGGTGCTGATGGGCTTTCGTGGCTGTGGCATTCAGCACAGTCTGTGTTTAACTGGTCTCCCTCTCCCTCTCCCTTGCTGCTGCCAGAAGAAGGTGCATGATTCTCGGGTCCCACGCTGATTGACATGGTCCATAGCTGTGGACTCATTTTTGGAAGACTCTACAGTCTTGTTACATGTGCTTCTGGATTCTGGTTACTCTTTTTTTTCGCTTTTTTGTGCAATTTGATCAGGGCATGTTGGTGTGGACTGGCGCTGCAGCCTACAGTCAACGAGTGACAAAGCTTGGGAAGTAGTGTGAATTTGGTGTCTTTTAAACAAAGGACCTAGGCCATCAACTCTAGATGCTCCCTTCACAGACACTGTCTGATCTATAGATACTTCCAGCATCTTATAATTTGATTTTGTCCGTCCAGCATCGGTAGTATTTTATTTTTCCTTATTTATGTGCTTTACATTTAACTCCTCCTTGGTCCTATCTGGCGGAAGATAAAAAGCCTGAAAGCACATACCACCAGGCTCAAAGACAGTTTCTATCACACTGTTATCAGACTCATGTATGATAAGATAGACTCTTGACCTCAAAATCTACCTCATTATTCAATAGGTTTCAATAGGTACATTTAATGTCAGAGAAATGTACACAATATACATCCTGTAAATCTTTTTCTTCACAAAAATCCACAAAAAACAGAAAAGTGCCCCGAAGAATGAATGACAGCCAAATGTTAGAATCCCAAAGCCTCCCCCCGCTCCCCTCCCTCCCATGCTTAAGCAGCAGAAAAGCAACGACCTCCCTCCCCCACCAACATAAAAACATCGGTACCCCCCCCACCAAGCACTCAAACACGCAGGAAAGCATCAATAACGACACTGACTTGCAGTACCCCAAAGGCTACTTATTCACCAGATATTCGAGATACCAAAGGCTCTCTCTTTCCTAATAAGGGAATAAGAGGTGTCCCCCTTTCACAGCAAGAGGGGAGACATAATAAAGCAACTCGCTGATTTGTGGTGTTAAAAGTCTGTTGCTCTGTGCCCAAAAAATCTCGGGTCTCCAGGCACATAGCCAACAACCAGCTCGCTGCTTTCGACCTTCTGTGTACTCCCACAACACATCAGGCGGTGGCACCAACCTCGAATTTGCCCACCTCCAGAGCCACGAAATCCGGCAGGCTGAAGGCATGCTAGTCTTCCAGCCTGCATCCTTGACGTATTGACAAGCAGCCGGTCGTGAGGCCCCAGGAGTGGTCCCATTTCCACAAAGAACCAAAGTCAGCGTGTAACTCCAGATCAGGGTCTTCAAAAGAACCTGAAAAGGAAAAAAAATATGTTAAAGATAGAATTAGAGTTGTTTCCAAAGATGCATGTAAAGGAGTCGCTGTTAGGTGCCATCACCCTAAGCTCCGGCCTCAAACTCTGCACTTTATCATTTACCTGAACTATACTTTTTCGGTAGCTTTTATTTTTCATTGGTATTGTTTTATCTTAGTCTAGCTCAGTGCACTGATCAGCATTCAAGACAAGCTTTTCACTGTATCTTGATACATGTGACAATAATAAACGAAAACCAATATTGCTGGAGAAAGCTTAACATACTGTATGTGTACACATGTGCTCTCTATATGCATTTGCTGTTTGAATGTGCAACTCAGTCCTAAACTGAAAAGAAATAGCAGCATTCATCAAGTATGCAATGAAAGAATTTGCAACTTCCCCCTGCATTGGACCTTGCATTTGAATAACACAGGTAGAAACTCTATTTTGAGCCTTTTATTCACAAAAAAGTAGTTTCGAGCTCTTTAGTGTGCATATTCACAGCTGGGTTAGAGTTCACAATGCTACTGAATGTTTTGGAAAAGACATCAGTTAACAGAAGCACAAGGCCATCCCTGTCACTGGCACTAACACAGCAACTGGCTATCTAGTTGAAAACACCTTCTGAGACACACGATATGGCAGATGATCGAATCTGCAGCAATAAACAATCTGCTGAATCTGCTGGAGGAACACAGTGTACTGTGAATCAGCTGTAGAAGGGGAGCAGGGATAAGGAATTGTTGCTGTTTTAATGCAGGATTTCGGCCCAAAACCCTATTCACTCACAGATGCTACTCAACCCGTTGAGTTCTTCCAGCACATTGTTTGTTGATCAAGTAAACGAGATTGTGTAACAAGCTGTGGTATCACCGACAGGACGAGAGACCTGGCTGCACAGCAGTGACGCACTGCCAGGGACAGGGTTAACCTGTCAATTTGGGTGCCATTCTCTTTCAGCACCCTGCTCCTTTTAGTTCTGTGCTGCTGATTCTGACATCAGACAAAGATTTTCTCGTCCCTTCAACTAGAATGAGTTTTGGTACATTGAAACGTGAAGCAACATTCCAGCACAGTTCGTAAAATTACTGCCTTAGAGTAAAACTCTGATAAATTGGTACCCTGGGGATTTTGGCTGATTTTCCAGGCTACTATATATTACTCATATTAATTCCTAATACACTTTCATTTCACTTTTTTTTTACATGTAAAGCAGCAGCATTATATATAAGCCGAGTAACTTTAAAAGGAGGGGGGAATAGAAACTAAATTTCAAGTTTCAGCCTGTATGTTTCAGATATTCCCCATCAAGCCACTGATGTGTACCCAGCTGACAGTCAGGACCCTGACCCTGGCCACACAAGTCCCAAGTTTCAAGTTTATTGTCATCTGATTGTACAACCAAACAAAACAATGCTCCTCTGGGCAACAGTGCACCCACAATACACACCCTGCACGTGAAACAAAATATCACCACAAATAAGTTAATAAAATATAATTCAGAATACACAGGAAGTGCGCTGCAGAGGTAAACAATAAACAGTGCAGTAAGCAGCTCGCTGTCCTAATGACAAGACCTTGGTTGTGGCCGGGTATTCATTAGTCTCACAGTCTGAGGGAAGAGGTTGTTCCTCAGTCTAGTCCTAGTCCTGATGCTCCTGTACCTCCGTCTTGATGGTAATGAGTCAAGGTGATTGTAGGATGGGTGGTAGGGACCCTCAAAATGCTTTGGGACATTTGCATACAACACTCCTGGTAGGTGTCACAAATAAAGGGAGGGAGATCCCAGTAAACCTTGCCACAGTTTTTGCTATTGTTTGTAGGGCCCAATGCCTTGCAGCTTCTGTGCAACACAATGATGTAGCCAGTCCCAACAGTGCACCTGTAAAAAGGTGTTAGAATGGGGGAAGGGAGCCTCGCACACCTCAATCTCCTCAGAAAGTGTAGACACTGCTGTTCCTTCTTGACTGATGAGGAGATGTTATGAGCCCAGGTTAGATCGTCAGCGATGTGCACACCAAGGAACTTTGTGCTCTTCACTCTCACCACAGCAGAGCCACTGATGTGCAATGAAGAGTGATTGAACTCTGCCTTCCTGAAGTCCACAGTCATCTCTTTTCTCTTGATCAGGTTGAGACTCAGATCACCGGACTAACACCTTTTGACAAACCTCTCTACCTCCCCTCGGTATCCTCTCCCCTCATTGCTGATGATGAGGCTGACCACTGCTGTATCATCAGCGAAACTGCTGATGTGGTTTGAACTGAAAGTGGCAGAGCAGTCGTCAGTCAGCAGCAGACCGCACATGGCCCTGGAGGGGTGAGGGGGCCATCAGTGCTCAGTGTGATAGAGCTTAAGCTGTTGCTGCCAATGCAGACATACCGGGGTCTTTACATCAAGAAGTGCACGATCCAGTTACAAAGATCCCAGTGAGGACAGTTCGCTCACCAGCCTCGGAGAGATGATCACGTTAAACACCGAGCTGAAGTCGGAGAACAACACCCTGGTGTATGAAGCATTGTTTTCTAGATGGGACAAAATGGAGTGGAGGGCCAAGGGTATGGCATCATCACTGGACCAGTTTGAGGAGCAGCTGAACTGGAAAGGGTCCAATGTAGCTGGAAGGTGGGCTTTTATACAATCCATTAGCAGCCACACAAGGTAGTTCCTGATGAATGGTGTCAGCCTGAAACTTTGACTGTACCCTTTTCCATAGATGCTGCCTGTCCTGCCGAGTTCCTCCAGCATCTTGATGTGTTCCTGATTGTTGAGGTCGGTGCTCCTGGGCGGTAATTGTTCAGGACCGTTGCCGTTGCTCTCTTGATGGTGGTGGCCTTGAAGCTGGCAGGAACAGTGGACTATTGCAAAGACGTGTTAAAGATGTCCATTAAGACCTCTGTTGGTGGGCTACACAATCCCTCAGCACCTCAGCAGGTATGTTGTCTGGCCCCACAGCTTTGCACGCATTTACCCTGGCTATGATCCTGCTCACCTCAGCTGCAGCCAGACAGGGTGCCTGTTCGTCATGGGGAGAGGGGGCCATTCCTCGATGTGACATTGTTCATTGAGTCAAATTGTACATGGAAAGTGTTCAGCCAATCGGGGAAGGAGGCTTTGCTGCCATTGATGAACTTGTAGATGGTTATGGTTCCTATACCTCGCTACGTCTGCCTCCTGCTCCTGGTGTCGCAAAGGTGGCTGTGAATTTTCTGTGAGTACTCTTGCTTTGCCTTCCTGATGGCTTGGGAGAGCAGGACACAGGCTGACCTTAGAGTTGTCTTATCCCCCAATCTGAAGGCAGTGTCTGAATCCCCAAGGTGTGCACAAACCTCTACAGTCAGCCATGGTTTCTGGTTTGCCCTGACAGTGTAGCGTCTAGTCATGGGTATGTCCTCAATGCAGTTTCCAACGTGGCCAGTCATCGAGCCTGCATATTTATCGATGCCGGCATGATGGTCACAGGTAGCCGCCTCCAGGAGTATACTCCAGTGCGTGCTTTCGAAGCAGTTTTGCAGTGCTGAGGTGGCAGCTCCTGGCCAGGTCCTGATCTCCCTGTGAACTGATTTGACCCATTTAACCAGTGATCTGCATGCAGGGATTAGCAAAATGGACATGTGGTCTAAGTGTAACCCCTGGGTCGCCTCAGGCTCACTCAGCTCGTTCTCGTCTAGGGGGAGCAGCCTTCGGCCCCGCCAAACTGGGTAATCAGCTGGTGTGGATGCTGTGTGATGTCCCCGCCTCACCCAAAAACAGACAGTACACCATATGCGATTAAATGAGTACAATTTATAAAGGTCACTATAACTAAGTGATTAATAACGATACAGAATATATTAAAAAAAATAAAGAAAAGGCGCCAAACTTATCAAAGTCCAAACCACTTCGTGCACAACCGTTGGAGCTCAATTACTGAAGTCTTCTGGCCACCATTCGATCCCCTCCGAACTCCTCGACTCGCAGCTCAGGACCACCCAAAGTGGTCAACCAAACACATCTAGCTTCATCTCCTCTCCTCGGAGTACCTCCTGGCCTTGGACCCCCGCTTGGGGTCCGTTCCTCGCCCAGCTTACAGCATCGCATCCTCTTTCTCTCACCCCCTTGCGCCAATCTCCCCAAAAGCCCACCAACAATAGCTTACAGACTCAGAAGAAAGAACATTAATCCCAATTGGTTTACAAAGGAATACAATTCTCGTTATCAGTAAATTTTAACCCAAACAAGCTTCCAGCACTCTCTCGCAACAAAGAAGCATTCCTACTTTTAACAAAACAAAGAAGCCATTTTGATTACATACACAGTAACAAAGAAAAAGAAGAAATCCCCTTACATAAGTATCCAAGGTGGGGGTGAGGGATAGCCTTGTAGGCTCCACGAATATTGGTATAAACCAGGTCTAAAGTATTTTTTCCTCTGATTGTGAAGTTGACAAGCTGGAAGAACTTTGGCAGGACTGTTTTTACGTCGGCATAATTGAAGTTACCAGAAACAATAAAGAAGTCATTGAGTTTGCAACACATGCAAAATGCTGGAGGAACTCAGCAGACCAGACAGCGTGCACGGAAAAGAGTAAACAGTCGACGTATCGGGCCGAGACCTTTCATCAGGAGCCATTTTGGTGAGTGGCTTAGAGGTCTCAGAAGGCATGGTAGAGCTCTTGCAGTGCATCCCCAGCACTAGAACACACGGAGATACAGTAACAATCACAATGGCAGAGAACTCCCTTGGCAAGTAGAAGGTCCTGCACTTCACCACTAAAAATTCTATCTGTAGTGAGCAAAAAGTCATTACTACTGAGGCATTCACACACCCGATCTTATTCAGGTAGACACACAGATCTCCTCCGTGGGTCTTACCAGAGGTTGCAGCATTTCTGTCCACCCGAAAGGAGATTAGGCCTTCTAACTGGCTGACTGAGTCTCCAGTGGCATGCTGAGGCCAGGTTTCTCTCAGGAAGAGTGTGCAGCAGTCCCTCATCTCCCACTGGTTCAGATATAGATGTCGATAACTCATCTTATTTTCTAACGATCGGATGTTGGTGAGTAGAATCGTCGGAGCACGGTCCTTCAGGGATCCACTTTAAGTCTCATGCAAATATTGTCATGCTTACCATGCCTCAGTGTCCTCACAAACCACTTCCGATGCCCACTTCACTGAGTAGCTGTAGTAGGCCACGGTGCGGTGCGAAGGCCTGCTCCACATGTTAGGCCTTAACTGCACAACAGCTTTGTTATGCAGCTCACTAGCATGGAGGACTTGCAGATTTTAGTGTTCTTTATGACCAGCAGTGTTTTGTCAAACACAAAAAAGATGAACAGGATGAGAAATTTCATTACGGACTGGAGCTGAAGAGGCTGCTGTGACCACGCCTGCTGCACTCAGGACTAATAGGGTGGCAGATACCGAACCATCAGAAGTTGTTGAAGAATTAGAGTTTTACTGCAATGAGTCATTTTGATCATTGGTGGATGAAGGGTTAAAACTCAGCTTCAGGCACAGAGCTGATGAGGAGTCCACTTCAGTGTTACAGGGCAGGTAGTGGAAGCAGAGACTTGAATCCAAGGACAGAGAGGTTTCAGCTTTGTCAGATACTTCAAGATGGCACCGATCTGCGACCTCTGTTGAGGTTGTGGCTCAGTGTTAGTTGTAGTTTTTAGTGTTTTTCTGTGTCTTTTTGGATTTGTAGGGGTTGTTTTGGGGTCAGAGATGTGGAGGGATTAGAGGACGGGCCAGAGTGCAATATGGAGGTGGGACACCCGTGGACCAGGCCGGGGAGAACGGCCAGACGTTGAGCCAACAGACCAGTGTGGACAAAGGCTGGTGGCTCCCCTAAGGTCTGCAAGTATTTGGAGTTGCACGCGAGAAGGAGGAATCAGGTCCGATGAGAATCGGTGAGAGATTGAAGCCTAGTGTTTGGGTCCCATCATTGGTGAATCTGGAGTTTGAGGCCTGGTGTTCAGTGATCAGTGGGTGCTGTGTCGATGCTGGGGATCAAGGCCCAGGGTTTGAATCAGAAGTCTGGATCTGAGGTTCATTGGCCAGAGCCGGTGTGTGAGTGTACACACTCTGCAAGTCTGAATCTGAAGTCAGGGCCTGAAGAAGGCAGATTGTCTCAGGGTTAGAGGACTGTGTATGCATGTGAGTGGGAGGGAGGAACGGAGCTTGTCTTGCTGTTATTGTTTTGTTGCTTGTTGTGTTCTGTGTTATTCTGCTGAGCATTGTGGGCATGCTGTGTTGGTGCCAGAATCTGTGGCAACACCACCCTTGGGTGTGTTGGTTGTTAATGTTATTGATACATTTTGCTGTATGTTTCTTTTTCAGTTATTTTATTTTTTGAGATACAGTACAATGCAAAACAGGCCCTTTCGGCCTTTTGAACCGTGGCAGCCAGCAAACCCCAATTTAACCCTCATCTAATAACAGGACAATTTACAGGAAACTGGAGCACCTGGGGGAAACCATCCAGTCATGAGAGAACGTACTGTTATGACCCCAGCCCCCTCCTTTGTGAGAATCGCAAGAGCCCTAGTCAAGGGGGGGTCAAATGACCCAAGAGGGGGAGAGACGTGCTGAATAGACACAGGAAAATGGGAGAGAGAGAGGGAGATGTGCGGAAGACCACGTTCCCCCGGGAAGCAGAAAAAAGTGACTCTGACTATTGTCTCATGAAGACCACGTGTAAAGCCCTCGGGCAACGTGGGCTGGTTGAGAGAGAGATTGACACCGGCGATCCCGTGAGGAAGTATAAAGGAGGGTCTGGGGGGGGACGACCCCTTCAGACGCACCAGAAGACACGCTAGAAATCCTGTGACAGCGTTTTGATAGCGACAGCCGGTGGTGGGGTTCGTGTGTGTCTTTTCCTTGCCTGGGATTGGCGACCCCACAACGGAAGAACGGCTTAGCTACAGGGGAGGCCACAAATGAGCGTTCATTCCCCCAACGAGGCTCCGACAAACCGAACTCCTCCAGGTTGGAAAACCGGTCGGGTAACTGTTTCATCCCATCTCTCTCTCTCTCTTTCTAACAAAAGTGCACCAACGCGACACCACAACGACGGCAGCTGGTGGAACTGCAGTGACCGCAAAAGACTTTCAGATATCCAGTAAACAATATATATCTACATTACCCCTAGACAACGATAGAGCTTATTTCTGATTGATTATTACTATACCTGTGCTTTAGATTGAGTTGTGACGACGTATATGATCTGAATGTTTTGTATTAACCTTACGTTTGTGCCCCTTTATAAATAAAAACGTTTGAAAATAATAGCATCAGGCTTCAGCAGACCTATCTATCTTTGCTGATAAGTCACCCAGTTACTGGGGAACGTAACAAGTGGGTTGCTCGTCCCGGATTTGAAACCAAAGGGGAGGGTCAGTGAATCGGGCTGTAAGTCCAAACTTAAATCTGGTTACGCAGGTAGCCAGACAGGAAACCAGCAAAGATGGATGTGGGTGAATTTATGAGAAACCCGACTGTAGAGGTGCTAGGGACGGCTACCAAATCAGACTTGGTAAATCTGGCAAAGGGGTTAGGCCTCGCAGAGGTGAAGTCATCAATGAAAAAGCAGGAAGTGCAAGGGGTCATAAATCAGTATTACATTGGGAAGGAGGTGTTTGCAGCTGAGGATTTGGAAAATATCCCCGAAAAGAGATTAGCGAGTGGGACAGATCAGGTAGAGTTGGAGAAAGTAAGGTTGGAACATGATCTTAAAGTAAAGCAACTAGAAGCAGCTGAAAAGGCTGTGGAACGAGCTGCAAAGGAAAAGGCTGAGGAACGAGCTGCAAAGGAAAAGGCTGAGGAACGGGCTGAAAAGGAAAAGGAAAGGGAGCAGGTGTTCAAACTAAAGGAATTAGAGATGAAACGGGGTCATGAGCTCCAGCTAAAGCAGCTAGAAGCAGAAGCAGAAGAGAAAGAGAAACAAAGGAGCCATGAATTGGAGCTGGACAGGCGAAGGCAAGAGCGAAGAGCTCAAGGGGAAGAGAGAGAGGAGGGGTTTGATGTTAGTCGGGCGTTGAGGTTGGTCCCCCCGTTCAAGGAGACGGATGTTGATAGTTATTTCTTGCTTTTTGAGAAGGTGGCAGTGAATCAGAAGTGGCCCAGAGAGCAGTGGGTGGTGTTGTTACAAAGTGTGTTACGAGGGAAAGCACAGCAGGCATATGCCACGTTGCCCCCAGAAGGGGAAGGGAATTATGACCAAGTAAAGGAGGCCATTCTCCGAGGTTACGAGTTAGTACCTGAGGCGTATAGACAAAGGTTCCGAAATTTAAGGAAAGAGTGGAATCAAACGTATACCGAGCTAGCCCATGAGAAGGGTGTGCTCTTGGACCGTTGGTGCACCGCGGAGAAGGTGGCCGAGAATTATGGGCGTCTCAGGGAGTTATTTTTGATTGAGGAATTTAAAGGTTGTGTTCCGGAAGAGATCCGAATGTATTTAAATGAGAGGACGAATCAGTCCCTCTCAGAAATTGCTAGGTTCACAGATGAATATGCCCTAACCCACAAGACAAAGTTTTCCTCGCCAAAAAGTTACCCGAGAGACCGTCGGAATGGTAGGGAAAGCCCGCTGGCTGATGCGGAGATCCCACCGGGAGCTAGCAGGAAAAGTGAGGATAACAGGCAGGAAACCTGCAGATTTCCTCGTTTAACCTGTTTTAATTGTGGAAAGGTGGGTCATATTGCATCTAAATGCTTTGCTCCGAGAAAGGAGCCAGAGAGAGAGAGAAAGCAGCGATCCCTATCAGGCGTGCAGTGGTAATCAGACAATCGGCAAGAGGGTCCCAGGGGAGCAGAGAGCGCGAGGGGTCGGAGATTTATCTGTCACCCGGAACCGTGTCCATGAGGAAGGGGGACTCGCCTATCCCCGTACGGATTTGGAGAGACACGGGGGCGGAGCTATCATTAATTAGCCGTAACATATTACCATTCGGACCTCCGACGGGCGAGGTAGCCCTGAGAGGCATAGGAAACTGGACCGAGGTAGTGCCTTTGCATAGGGTCCTTCTAGATTGTGAGTTGGTGTCGGGACCAGTGGAAATGGGGGTCCTGCCGGAGTTGCCGGGGGAAGGCGTGGACGTCCTTCTGGGTAATGACCTAACGGGTGGGAAGATGGGAGCAGCCGTGAAGCTAAAAACCCAGCCCGTGAGAGTTGAGGCCCCGCCCATAGAGTCCCCGAGCTATCCCGCATGCGCGGACACTAGCAGCCTGTCGAGAGCGGCAGCTGAGAAAGGGAGCAGTTTAAAATTGGCTCAGACGTTTTTACCGACCCTGTGCCACGAGGATTTCGAGGGTGGTAAAACGAGGAATAGTAACGTAAAAGGGGATAAAGGAGAGAAAGGAGAGAAGGTAGATCCTCCTTTAGCGAAGAAAAAGGTCCTAGAGGTAGGAAATAAAGATGAGAAACAGATAAAGCTGTTAAAAGGTCCAGGGTTGGACCTGGATGAGTCTAAAGGTGTTCCCGATAATGAAATGAGGGCAGTCCTCGATGAAAAGGATGCCATTACCTTGAAGAAGTCTGCTGGATTGGCAGATGAGGTTGTTCCAGCCCAAGGGGTTGAGTTTACTTCGGAAGTGAGTTGCCCAGAGAGTAACTGGGAGGATCAGAGGAAGTTAGAATTTGAAAAGGGTATGGGGATTGAAAGCCTGGAAGAGGCCAATGCCCCGTTTGAGTGTGTCCAAGATGGAGAGGCCCATGGTCCTAAACCTAGTCACGGAGCTCAGAAAAAGTCTGAGGTATTTGACTCGGCTGGACGAGACGGCCGACCTTTTGGATCAGATAGACTTGGTTCGGGGAAGAAAGGGTTAACCTTGGGAAGTGTGAGTTCCCAGATGGTTGTGCTGAAGGGGGTGTTCAGAGTTAATGTGGAGTTTACGAATGGGGAGATAACTGTTGTTGTGGAGGAGAACGGTAAATCTGTAGTTCCCAAATCGAAGGAAAAAAAGTTAAAGTCTAGATTGATGCCTGCGCATCGATTACAGGTTGATTTGGAATGTAAAGGGGCCTCACACGCTATTGTTATTCAAGGAAGCGCTGTGAGGAAGCCTAAATTTAAATGCGGCCGGGGAAAAAGGTTCGAACTGAAACCCATCAGTCTGCATGGTTTTGACAAAAGGGTTAACTACCTGTGTAGCATTAAAAAATTGGGTGGAAATTCTCATGATGGACTAGGTTGGGGACACGGAGTT
Source organism: Hemitrygon akajei (assembly GCF_048418815.1). Taxonomy (NCBI): domain Eukaryota; kingdom Metazoa; phylum Chordata; class Chondrichthyes; order Myliobatiformes; family Dasyatidae; genus Hemitrygon; species Hemitrygon akajei. Next base: position 116,080,472 of record NC_133126.1, read on the forward strand.
AAGAGAATAACACTTGTGGAAAGGAAAGGTGGGAGAGTACCTCGCCAAATTACTCAAGTTCCCCACGGGGGGACTCACTGGAAAAAAGGCGATGGTTAATAGAAATGCCATTTTTAAACAGCAATGCCGGTTGTACGGGTTTGCGCCAAAGCCTGTGAAATATAAAGACAACCCCTTTGGAGACCTGCCGGTGAAATAACACGACCGAAACGATTAGTATTTGTATAAATTTTTGTAGATGCACCTAAGCTAAGATCACACCTCCTTAGTTGTGTGGCTGAAGAAAATAAATAAAAATAGGTGGTTATTGGGCTGAAGTTTGATGCTACCAGACTTTAGTACGGTACGTGAGGTTAAGATATTAAAGAAAGGGGCACTGTAATTGTTACCTGTTTAGATACTGACTTGAATGTATAACGGTAGTACTCTGTGAAGAGAGGAGCTTGTGTATTGTGTTAGAAAAAAAATCCTATAAGACTCTGTACCAACTTGTTTTTAACCGCTGGTAAAAAACTTTTAAGAGGGGAGGTGTTATGACCCCAGCCCCCTCCTTTGTGAGAATCGCAAGAGCCCTAGTCAAGGGGGGGTCAAATGACCCAAGAGGGGGAGAGACGTGCTGAATAGACACAGGAAAATGGGAGAGAGAGGGAGACGTGCGGAAGACCACGTTCCCCCGGGAAGCAGAATAAAGTGACTCTGACTATTGTCTCATGAAGACCACGTGTAAAGCCCTCGGGCAAAGTGGGCTGGTTGAGAGAGAGATTGACACCGGCGATCCCGTGAGGAAGTATAAAGGAGGGTCTGGGGGGGGACGACCCCTTCAGACGCACCAGAAAACACGCTAGAAATCCTGTGACAGCGTTTTGATAGCGACAGCCGGTGGTGGGGTTCGTGTGCGTCTTTTCCTTGCCTGGGATTGGCGACCCCACAACGGAAGAACGGCTTAGCTACAGGGGAGGCCACAGATGAGCGTTCATTCCCCCAACGAGGCTCCGACAAACCGAACTCCTCCAGGTTGGAAAACCGGTCGGGTAACTGTTTCATCCCATCTCTCTCTCTCTCTTTCTAACAAAAGTGCACCAACGCGACACCACAACGACGGCAGCTGGTGGAACTGCAGTGACCGCAAAAGACTTTTAGATATCCAGTAAACAATATATATCTACATTACCCCTAGACAACGATAGAGCTTATTTCTGATTGATTATTACTATACCTGTGCTTTAGATTGAGTTTTGACGATGTATATGATCTGAATGTTTTGTAGTAACCATACGTTTGTGCCCCTTTATAAATAAAAACGTTTGAAAATAGTAGCATCAGGCTTCAGCGGACCTATCTATCTTTGCTGGTAAGTCACCCGGTTACTGGGGAACGTAACAGTACAAACTCCTTACAGGCATTGGAGGGAAATGAACCCGGGCCGTTAGTACTGTAAAGTGTTGTGCTAACCGCTACACTACAGTGGTACCCGTTTCAATGTGCATGTGATAAATAAAATTCAATCTTGAATCTTGTATCTTCTCAGGTTATTACACTCTTCCACTGACTCAACTCAGGCTGAAGGAGAAACATCTTATCCTTATGTCAGACACTCAAGAAGGCTTATGGAGTGCTTGCTTTGGTTAATCAAGGCATTGAGTTCACAAATCAAGAGGTTATGTTTCAAACTTTATAAAACTCTGGTTAGGCCACTTCTGGAGTATTGCATACAGTTCTCATTGTCCCACTATAGGAAGGATGTTGAGGCTTTGGAGAGGGTGCAGAAGAGGTTTACCAGCATGCTGCCTGGTTTAGAGGGTGTGTGCTATCATGAGAGGCTGGATAAATTTGTGTTGTTTTCTTTGGAGTGGCAGAGGCTGAGGGGCAATCTGATGGTGGTTTATAAGATTATGAGAGGTATGGATAGGGTAGATAGGGAGTACCTTTTCTCCCTGGTGTAGAAATGTCTAATACCAGATGTCATGCATTGAATGTGAGAGGGAGTAAATTCAAAGGAGGTGTGAAGAATAAATACTTCACTCAGAGTGGTGGGTGCCGGGAATGCACTGCCTGATGTGGCGGTCGAGGCAAATACATTAAAGGCCTTCAGAGACATTCAGATTGGCACATGAATATGAGGAAGTTAGAGGGATATGGACATTCTGTAGGTAGGGGAGATTAGTTTCTGGGTTGTTTTAATTTACTTTTTTTAGTTGGTTTGCAACAACATCGTGGGCCAAAAGGCCTGACCTGTGGTGAATGATGTTCTATTAGGGACTGCTAACTCTCTTGCCTCTCTGCTCATGTTGTCTGACCTGATGAACACTTCCAAAGTTTTTTGCTTTCTCTTTACATTTCTGAGACAGTTAACATTATACTTCATTCAAGATTTAAATGAGAAAGCAAGTCAAATGATGTCTGACCTTTGACAATATAAAATATTCCCATGGTAGATCACAGAAATGGCAAAAGAAAACAAAGTGGCGTACCTGTCTGCACAAAGGAGATGTTATCACTGATAATCAAATGCTTGGTCAATGAGATAGATCAAAAGGAGCATCGTGAAGGAAGGAATTAAGCTTGAGAAGTGTAGTAGAGGTTCGATCAGGCTGGAATTTGGTAATTGGTCATTGGTTTGTTTTTGTTATATAAACCAAGATACGGTGAAAAATTTCTGATTGCATGCCATCCAGTCAGATCACTGCATACATAAGCACTTCAAGGTAATACAAAATGAAACAAAAACTGAATGCAGAATATAGTGTTACAAAAAACTGCAGTGCAGGTAGAAACTATAAAAGTGCTAGGGTCATGACGAGGTAGACTGAGAGATGAAGACTTCATCTTCATCATGTTGGAGGTCCATCCAAGAGGCCAGCTTTTCTGAGTTCAGTGCCGGGCTGCTGAAAGGTCAGCTGTCAATGGTGGAGTGTTTAAAACTGGGCCTAGGTAACAGGCAGAGAAAAGCAGAAATATCCTGGAGATGTGTGGAGCTGCAGGAGGTGACAGCAGAAGAGAAGAGAAAACAGAAGAGGAAACACTTGAAAGCAAGAAGAAGATATTTAAAATTGAGGGATTAGTCACAGAATTAAGGAGTCATAGCGTCATACAGCATGGAAACAGGCCTTTCAGACTATCAGTTCATGCTGGTCATTCATACCAATCCTCCTCTAATCACATTCCCAACAACTCCCCCTGGACTCTACCACTCACATACACATTACAGTCAGTTAATCCACCAATTCCAGTTCATTCAATGGCAGAGATTCGAATCAAGTTAATATTTACAGGCTAAGCATTATTCCGCGGCTGAATTATTTGGGTACTCCTTTTGAACAATTTAGTACGAGCTTTTATTCATTGACTTTTGGAATTCCCAGGTTCTAACACAATTTCAGATCTAGTCTAATAAGATATAAAACTTTAGAACTTTGGTCCATTGAGATTGCATAAGTGTAACATTTTTGCCAAAGAACTGTAAATTTGATATTTGGAAAGTGCTGGATTGTAATGGAAATGGTTCCATCCAGTCCTTTCTCCTCAGACCTATAATCTAATGTAAAGCCTGAGAGTGGACTCGACTGAACCCGACCAGCAAAGGATACAGTAAAGATATATTTATCTCTTGTTAGTTATTCAATGAGGAGTCCGTGCATATCATTCTGTCCCCTCTCTGATTACCAAGAGAGCTGTGGTCTGATTTTAAAAGAATCAGAATCTATTGGTATTAAAAGAATCTATTGTTTGCTAATACAACTATAGAAAAGGGTTCGGACATGGAATATGCAAAGTATTGTTAATAATAAAAGATTCTGTATAATTGTCCATTCAGCTCTCACTTAACCCTCAGTGCCTACCATCAGAATGATACCATAAACACAGCATGAAGTGATGTACAAAAACTTGTCAAAGCTTTTTCTGCACCACCTTTCAATTCTAAGCTATGACTATCTGCAAGGCAACCCCACCTCGTGTTTACCATGAAACAAAAATGTGCAATTGGTCCTTCAATTCCATGCTCGTTCCCAGAGAGCAACTTGAAAGGATATGGGCGTATAGATAGTCAACGTGGCTTTGTGTGGGAATCTCCTGGATCACAGATTTGATTTGGGCTTTTGAGGAGGTGACAGAGATTATTGATGAGAGCAGCACAGTGGGTATTGTCTGCATAGGCCTTAGTAAAACATTTGACAAAGTCCCTGATGGCAAAGTCCCATTCTTTGGTGAGTTAGTAAATTGGATTTGAAACTATTATAACCATTGAAGACAAAGGGTAGTAGTGGGGATGATTTTCTGACTGGAGTTCTGTGTCCAGTGGCTTTCCATGGTGATCAGAACTGGAACTTTGTTGTTAAAGGATGCTGTCAGATACAGATCAATTTGGGCTGAAAAATGACAGATGGAGATTAATCCTGAGAAGTATGAAGTGTTGCACTTTGGGATGTCGGACGTAAGAGTATACAGTAAATGGACATTTGGAAGCATTGCTGTACCGAGGGATCTTGAGGTACAAGTCCGTAAAGTGACAACACAAATGGACAACAAGAAAAAGACATGTTCACTGTTATTGGACAGGGAGTGAATGGGGGCACTTATGTAGACATAGATATAGACGGGGAACGGAAGGATATAGACCACATGCAGGCAGATTGGATCATTGGGTTGGCATGGACCTGGTGGGCCAAAAGGACTTGTCCTGTGTTATACTGGTCCGTTCCATGTTCTGTAAGATAGGCCATTTCCTATTTCTCAAGTGTAAATGAAGCTGGACAATAAACAGTGTCCTTGTCATTGTTGCTTACATCATGATATTAGATAAAAAGAAAACGCTGCACATTAGTCATGAACATTTCAAAATAAGTTACAAGGTCACATTACAGAATGCCATTCTATTCAGCAATGACATTTAATTGTGCCAAATTATCATATGTAGGTGTTGCATACAGTGAAGTTTCCCTTAAGTCTTATTCATAACCATTTTGAAGATAGAAATAATTTGTTGCAAAGTAGAACACTGAAAAGAATTACTTGATAAAGTATAAAATGTTGGAAAAATAATCATTTCTCAAATATTTCCCAAGTTTTAGAAGTAAACACAATGAATGAAAAAGGAATATGTTAAGTACGGAGCAAATTATTTCTGGAGATCTACAATTTTCATTTTGTCCTTTTCTCCAGAAATACCTTTTCGAGAAAAGCATTGTACTTGCTCTGAAAGGGTCAATGAATTTTTAGCAACCCCTTGTGCTATTGTGTAGAACTATGGCCTGAGATAAAAGTCTCCAATGCTTTTTTAATTAATGCCTTTTAAATACAGAATGAGGGACCTCTGTGTGTAATTACCATTCATTTGTAGAGTCAAGGTTAAACACATTTAAAGCTTCCAATGACTTTCTTTTCCCTATCATTTTTTTGTGATTTTTTTTCTGCCATAATGTACTCACATAAAATATACAGTGGGACAGGCTTCTTAATTCTTTCCCAGACTGAGCAATTTTCTGGATTTCTTTCATTAATGTGCACAATGCCTGTGGTAGATATTCAGGTCAGATGGAGTTATTGTACAATATATATTGGAAACAGTGTTTCCCCTAAATGCAAGTTCACACTTAATAAATCCTATAAGGTAATCAACAAACATTTCCTGAATCTGGACCTGTGATACAATTTCACATGAAAAATAAACCTTTTCAGGAACAGCAAACTTAAAAAAGTACTAGTCTCAAAGTTGATCAATGTTCACTGGAGTCTAATGAGCTTGAGCCCTGATAGGGAAGTTTAAGTTCTGACTTGACCTTTAACATCCCTGCAGTTTTTACATTTGCAGCCTGTTTGCTTCTTTTCTGCTTTGCTTATCTCGGGATCTTTGTGCGTTTTTGTCTTTGCTCTTTCTATTTATTTGTTTCTTTCAATTTAGAACGTAGAAACATACTTCTCTTTCATTTATAACTCTGTGCTTCACATTGGCGAGATGTGTGTTTGCAAACTTGTGTACATATATGAGTGCACGTGTGTGTATTTACATGCCTGTAAAGCCCTGCTTTGTGTACATAGGTTGCTCTTTATTTACTTCCCTCTTTTAGTGATGGTATTTTCTGTTCGATCTGATGAGAGTGCATATTTGTGTTGGTGTGTGTGTGAGAGAGACAGAGAGAGAGAAAGAGAGATAGAGATTCTTCTGGTATATTTTTGTCTCTTTTCCTCAGACTGCAACCTTTCTCATGCTGAGCTGAATTTTAAAGTCAAAGATGAGTTTATTGTCACATGCACAAGTATATGTATGACCAGCTGTAACAGAAAACTTAATCACAGTAGCATTACGGTTGCATAGCACCAGATATGCAACATTCACTAGAAAACATAAATGGAAATTATAAAAAATGATACAAGACGATACAGAACAAACAAAAAGTCTATGGAAATGCAACATGGTTGAGGTGGTCAAGGTGTTGCTATGTTAAAGGAGTGTTTACAGTTATCCGGGGTTGTCCAAGAACTGAATGGATGAATGGAACTAGCTGTTCTTCAACCTGATAGTGTGGGGCTTTAGGCTTTTGTCTACTGCTAGATGGCTTGCATTGAAGGTGAGAGGGGGTAGGTTCAAAGGGGATGTGAAGGGTAAGTTTTTAATTCTGAGAATGGTGGATGTCTGGAAAGCATTGCCCGGTGTGGCGGTCGAGGCAAATACTTTGAAGACTTTTAAGAAATGTTTGCGTAGGCACATAGATGTAAGGAAAATGGAGAAATATGGATGTGGTATAGATAGGAGGGTTTAGTGTTTGAATATTTTTTGATTTGCTTTTTAGCTGGTTTGGCACGACATTGTGGGGCGAACGGCCTGTTGCTTTGCTGTACTGCTCTATGTACTATCTGCTGCCTGATGGTAGCTGAAAAATAAATGGAATAACCCAGATTGTGGGGGATCTGCGATGAATGAAGATGCCTTCTGGAGGGAGAGCCTCTTGTTGATATATCTGATGGTGAGGACCGCTGATATATTATTATGACTGTAGGGACATTTTTGGAGCGAGGTTGAAAAACGGAGAAAGGGTGATAATTCCCTGTAGGGAACACCATTTCAACAGCCTATTTAATGCAATAATATTAACTCATCTGCAACTATCGACATATTAGCTGTGAGCGTTTCAAGCTGTAAAAGTCTAAGAGTCCTGCATGCCTGGCAGAACTTCCAGACTATCGGATGTTTTATCTGTCATTACCCTGGCACACTTTCAATTCAATTGTTTTAGCTGCTACACAGCAATATGATAAATTTTCCTGTGAACCAAGCAAGTTTAAACACAGCATGAGAACCAGGTTCTTGATGGGATGAAAAGGTGCAACAGGAACTGATGAGAGAAAGGGAGCATGGGAAAACAGACACTGGAGTGTTTCAAGAGATACTTAATAACTTCATTAGCCTCTGAGGAGGAGGGTGATCTGTACATTTCCCATATATTCCTTGATGAAGCACTGGAGATCATGCCGAGGTATTGAAGAGCATCAAAGGTATTGGGACAAGTCTCCAGCAGGCAGCAAATCGCTGCCAGCTTGCCTTTGGATTACACTGCTTCCTCAGTCCTGATTCCAGGTACAGCCTTCCACTGCTAAGCTGCTCTCCATCTCATTGTCTGTTCCAGACAGTCCAATACAGTGATATACCTGTCCAGTCCAGTAATGCCAACCCAGTGTAACAGGACCCTTGGTTTCATCTCTTGCAGATTCCAGACAATTCAGAATGGCAACACAATCAGCACAGGTGCTCCACAAGGCTTTGCACTTACTCTCTGCTCCACTCACTTTATACTTATGACTATGAGGCAGGGGACACTCCAATACCAGATTTAAGTTTGCTGACAACACTGCAATCATTGGTCATATCAGAGGTGGTGACAAATCAGCATATAGGAGGGAGACTGAAAATCTGGCTGAATGGTGCCATAACAACTTCTTACAATGGCAACAAAAACAAAGAGCTGATAATTCACTACAGGAGGAGGAGACCAGAGGTCCATGAGCTAGTCCTCATCAGGGGATTTGTCTTGGGTTCTGCACTAAAGTGTCCTTACAAAGAAAGCACAGCTGTACCTCAACTTTATTAGAAATTTATGAAGATTCGGCCTGACATCTAAAACTTTGACAAATTTCTATAGATGTGCAGTGGAGAGTATATTGACTGGCTGCATCACAGCCTGGTATGGAAACACCAATACCCTCGAATGGAAAATCCTACAAAAAGTAGTGGATACAGCCCAGTCCATCACAGGAAAAGCCATCCACACCATTCAGCATATCTACATGGAGGAAAGCAGCATCCATCAGCAGGGAACCCAACCATCCAGGCCACACCCTCTTCTAGCTGCTGCCAATCGGAAGGAGGTACAAGGAACCTCAGAACTCACACTACCTGGTTCAGGAACAGTTCTTACCCCTCATCGGTTGCATTCTTGAACCAGAGGGGATAACTTTACTCAACTTCACTCACCCCAACAATGAATTGCTCCTATAACCATTGGGCCCACTTTCAAGGACTCTCCATCTCATGTTTTTGATATTTATTGCTTATTTATTTATTATTATTATTATTATGCTTATTTTTTGCATTTTTGTGCTTGTACAGTTTTATTGTCTTTTGCCCATTGGTTATTGGTCCATCTCAGAGCAGCTTTTCCATTGATGCTTTGTATTTATTGTGAATGCCTGCAAGAAAATGGATCTCAGGGATAGTATATGGTGACATATACAGGATGTACTTTGTTAATAAATTTACTTTAACTTTGTATTTTGAACTCTTATAACTTGACGACTGGAGAGACCCACCTCCAAGCTCACCAGCTGACAAACCTGTCACTGAAGTGGAATGTTTGTAATGTATTTGACATATTCAGCAGCACCTGGGAAGACATAGAACCATTTGTGGTATACAGCCCAGAAACAGGCTTGTCGGCCCACTAAATTTGCATTGACCGGCAATTACACATTGTTTTGCCAATCTGATGCTAGTGTCTTTATTGTCTCTACGTTTTCAACAACATTCCGCAAATGCTGTCAGTCACCCATGAAGGGCAATTTCAACATTTTAAAGATTAGCTTCATTCATCCCATGTACATCAAAGCATCTGAATACTCTGACAGGCTGCATCACTGTCTGGTATGGAGGGGCTACTGCATAGGACAGTGAACTAGTCAACTCCATCTTGTGCACTACTAGCCTACGAAGTACCCAGGCCATCTTCAAGGAGCGGTGTCTCAGAAAGGCAGCGTCCATTATTAAGGACCTCCAGCACCCAGGGCTTGCCCTGTTCTCACTGTTACCATCAAGTAGGAGGTACAGAAGCCTGAAGGCACACACTCAGCGATTCAGTAACAGCTTCTTCCCCTCTGCCATCCGATTCCTAAATGGACATTGAACTCCTTGACACTACCTCACTTTTTAAATATATATTATTTCTTTTTTTTTGCACAATTTTTAATCTATTCAATATACATATACTGTAATCAATTTATTTACTTATTTATTATTATTATTTTATTTTTCCCTTCTATATTATGTATTTCATTGAACTGCTGCTGCTAAGTTAATAAATTTCACAACACATGCTGGTGATAATAAACCTGATTCTGTTTCTGATTCTGATATACAGTGAAATGTGTTGTTTGTGTCAATGACCAAGACTCGAGGATGTTCTAGAGTCAGCCTGCAAGTATTGCCATGCTTCTGGTGCCAATGCGGCGTGCCCACAACTGACTAAACAGTACATCTCTGGAATATGGGAGGCAACTGGAGCACCTGGAGGAAACCCACGTAATCACAGGAACAAAGTACAACCTCCTTACAGACAGCGGTGGAAATTGAACCCAGGTCGTTGGCGCTGTAAAGAACAGAACGGTTATGGCACAGCTTTGTGAGATATTGGTGAGACAGCAGCTGGAGAACAGCTCAGGAGGGGACATGATTGCACTGGAGAGGAGATTGGCCAGGATGCTCCTTTGAATAGAGTGTTTTGCTTGTGGTCGGAGACTGGATAAACTTGGCTTCTATTCCTTGGAATGGAAGAGGTTGAGGGACCTGATTGAGGCACAGAGCATTAGAAAAGATACATAGCTGGAAACTTTTCCCCAATATAAAAGTTTCAAAAATGAGAGAGCGTAAGTTTAGAGGAAGGAGAAGTAGATCTGAGCAACATTTTTCTTACCCTCTAAATGGTTGAAATCTGAAAAGTGGGTGGTGAAGGTATTTAATAGTATCAGGACAAGCATTAGAATTGCAAAGGCATGGAAGGCTACGGACAACATGGGGAGAGCGTAGCTAGGCAATGGATGGTCAGCATGAATATGATTGGCTGAAGGACCGTTTTCTGTGCTCTGTGGGTGTGACACCTGGGTTTGTCGCCCTGCCATGTTGCAGTGAATCGAAGGTGTTGTTACCTAGAACCATGCAGTCAGGTCAGAGCGATATGAGGAGGTAGAAACGCCACAGGGAGGGGCTCCAGTGTAAATTACCCCAAGTGCATTCAGGCCAAGTATAAAGTACCTGTAGATACATAACAAAAGAGAGAATGGAAAGGTTGAATGTAATTACCAGAGAAAAATGTGATGTTTTGTCGAGGAGGAGGCTTCAATTTATAGAGCACATCACTAGGTCTGAAAGATGATGCAGCTGGAATGTCAGCTACTGATCAGAAGCTGTCCTGATGCAGGACACGTTGCCATCTTAAGCACATTTCTCACTGACAGCAAACTTTACTGGAAAATTTAGATGTGATCCAGAGTACATACGTGTGTATCAAACTGGTGAGAGGAGGGAAGAGGTCACGGCTGAGGAGCTCGCAAACTAATCCAATTGTAAATGTAGCTGCTTCCTCACTGCCTCTGGCGAAACCAAATGAAGAATTTTCTGCACAATGGGGGGGGGGGGGGGAGGCTGAAATGATACTTGTCATCTGTAGGATGAGAGTATTGCTGGACAACTCAGAATTTATTGCCTTTGTGGGAAGGTGGGCTAAGTCACAGCAGTCCTTCTGGTGAAGGTACTTCCATATTTCTGGAAAAGAGTACTGGTTCTTAGACCCAATGATGAGGAGGAATGAGCAAATGTTTTCAGGCTAGGATAGGATGTCATTATGAAAGGAGTCTGCAAATGATGTCCTTTGAGTGAACCTGCTGTCCTTGGTGGTTGAGGTTTGATTGGTGCCTTAGCCAATGGAACTTGCAGAAGTGCACAGAGGCTTCACAGACTCTATGTGACATAATACACGGCCAATCAGCCCATCAAGTTCATATTTCCATTCCCCCATTTTATTTTCTTGTAACATATTCACTTTCACAGCCGTTCTCCCGCAAGAGGCAACTGGCAGCAGCCAGTTATCCCTGTGGTATGTGTTGAAACTGTCGCACCCGGAGGAAGCCAACATGGTCTCATAGAGAAAGCGTAGACTCCACACAGACAACACCGGAGGCCAGGTTTAAACCAGGTCACCAGAGCCATGAGATATTGCCTCTGTTTACGGAACCACTCAGGAGACAATTGAGCGAAAGCCTCAGGTAGTGATTGGGATGCAAATCAAAGGTACTGCTTTGTCCTGCATGACATTGAATTTCTTAATGGTAAGACATTCACAAATTCCTACAGATGTACCGTGAAGAGCATTCTAACTGGCTACATCACTGTCTGGTGTGGAGGTGAGGGGAATACTACACAAGATTGAAAGAAAGTTGTGAATTTAGCTCCATCATGGGAATTAGCCTCTGTAGTGTCCAGGACGTCTTCAAGAAGTGAGGCCTCAAAAAGGCAGCATCCACCATTAAAGACCCCCATCTAAATAGAGATTTTTTTCTCTATTGTTATGTATTCATTGTGCTGTTGCCCCAAAGACAACGAATTTCGGAACATATGTGGTTGATATTCCACCTGATTCTGAGTTGCATCCATCCAGACAATCATGAAGTTTTCGATCATCTCATTGACTTTGTATTCAGAAGTTGGTGGGGACCCTTGCCACCACCTATCAGTTAAACATCTCTATGAGTTTTCATACTCATAATCAAACGTTCAGACATTTCTTAATTGCGGTACCTCTCTGCTCTGGTGAACCCACTGTTTGTGCATTTCTGCTACACTTCTCTAATATGGTGACTGGAGCTCTGTATTTGAAGCATGGTTTGAAACCACACCAATTCTTAGTTCCTTGTGTTGTTTTTTTTTTGTCCTGTTCTTTAATATTGCTCTTCAAAACCACGTAATACCAACCAGGCCTTTTGCAGTAAACATCTCTTGATCTACTTGCCACTTTGCTGACAATGAAATTACTGAACTCAGAACATGACTGCTTGTATTGTTGTAATGTCCTCTCCATACAGAGATATTTCCCTGATGTGAAGACAGACATAACAAAGGATGCAAAGACAAAAAGGTATCCGCAGGCTTTGAAAAAGTAGTGAGTTTTAAGTGGGGACACAATGGGGGCAGCTTCAGAGATCCTGGTCCAAGTTTAACCTGAGGTGCAGTCTGTGTGGAGTTTGTGACTGCTCTGGTTTCCTCCCACATCCCAAAGGCATGCAGGTTGGTACAACTGTTTACTGTAAATTATCCTTAGTGTGTTCTGACAGGATGTGGGGAGGAGCTGATGAGAATATATGGAGAAAAAAGTGATATTAACGTAGGGTGAATGTGAAACTGAGAGATTGATTGTTAGCAATGTCTTAGTGTGCCAAAGGGCCTGATTCTACACTGTATGTCTAGATACTGTAAATATCTTTAAGGGAGACAATTTTTTTAGCACAATGCTCTACAGTACAGGTGACACGGGTTCAATTCCCACCACTACCTGTATGTTCTCCCCATGACCATATGGGTTTCCTCCAGCTGCTGCAGTTTCCTCTCACAGTCCAAAGACGTACTGGTCATTGTAATTTGTCCCATGATTAGGCTGGGAGTAAATCAGAGGATTGATGGGTGGTTTGGATCGAAGGGACTTAAGAGTCTATTCTGTGCTGTACCTCAATAAATACATTTTGTCTGGAGCTGAAACAATACAGAAATCCGTGACTACTGCAGAGTGGAAAAATTATTTTGGGATAAGAATTATAAATCCAAGGCTTTAGTGGGTCTGAAGTTAAGGTTTATCAACAAACAGAAGTAGCTGGCTGGTGGTATAGTGGCAACACCAGACTTAGAGGCGAATGGTCGCAGGTTCGAATCCAGCCAACTCATTACACACTTCCCATCCATGCTGGGTTAAGCATTGAGCCACAAAATTGGACTCATATAAAACAGACAAATGCTAAAGAAATGGCAAAACAATGCACCACAATGCTTGAAAAGGAGCAACAGAGTGATGGGTGAATAAAAAAAAGCTGGCACCAAAGTTTTAGACTGGCTCCACTTTTAAGAATTTTGATGCATTTTCCTCAACTACATCAAAAGTAGCAACTCTACAATCCAACTAATCTGGTAGATGAGGGTCTTCTGATATCTGTATTGGGTATTTCTTCTATACATGGAGGCTAGTTTCAAATTCTTACAGGGGTAGAGCTATCTCTTATACATCAACCCTATTAAATAGCTGAGGAATCTGAATAGCCTCCTGTTGGTCCCACCCATTCAGTCTCTTCTGTGAGTTGTAACCTTCCAATTTACTATCAGTCTTGTAAATCTTTGTTGCACCTTTTCTTTTCCAAGCAATTTGGCTCCAAAATTTTAGCTGGCTACATGAGGCACCATCTTAATTACCGATAGCGACGCAATTGGGCCCAACAAAGAAGAAAGTAAATATGCTGATAATGCAGACCAAATCAATTTTAACTGATTCCTGTCGTACTAGAAAAGATGACCATTTGCTGGTGCAATACGTGCAGAAGCAAATCGTTATCCTGATCTGAGACTAATAAAGTGCTGAGACAACAAACTTAGGCTCACCTGACTGGTGTTCCTATCAGTAGGGCTATTAATTCCCAGAAGGATAGCAGAAATGAAAAAGGCAAGCTTCGCCTGTTTAATCGTCTTAACTTCAAATGCTGCCCAGAGCTGAATGATGAGCATGTAATAGTTATTCTAGTCCTTTAAAAAAAGAATAGATATTTTACCTTCTGAGCTAACAGTTAATTAATTCTGAAAATATCTGTCCTACTAAAATGAAGAAGGGGGAGTAAAGCTTGGGTTGGATAATGCAATTTAGAGAGGGAAAAAAATGATGATTTTAGTGCTATCTTCTTGCGGTCCGGACCAAGCTCCTCAATGTCATTCAAAACACAAATAATTTTTCTTTTCAGAAATTGTTCTCATGAATGATTTATATATGTCTTGTTATCAGAAGTGATTTCAATGGACCCCTGTGCATTCACCAAGACATTTGCTGCATAATTGTTAATTTTAATGCCATAATAGCTTTAGATGGAGGAAAAGATTAGACATTTATTGCACAATTAAATGAAACATACTTCAGAATCACAAAGGTTCCATAATTATTTCAGGCCATTAATAAAATGGGCATTAAATTATATTGGACACAAAAGAGTGGGAAATAGATTTTCATTAAAGCAATAGGGCTGGGGGAAGTAATGGATCCTGGATGAATTCTCTCTGAAATTAATTGTTGCCCAGCCTATTTCACAGAGGAATGAAAGAAAAACGTGTATTAAGGACCTTTGATGAAAGGCTTTTGTTTGACGGTCACAATGGACAATAATTCAAAGTGGTGCTTGTGAATTTTCTCTCTCTCACTCTTCAATGCATGGGTAGGCTCTTGGGGGCAAGGGCCCTTTCTTTTCAAGAGGTCAAAGGATCCAGGACTCATCGACTTCAAGAATTTCAGGAAATTAATAAGAAAAAAATTATTTTTTCTGTTCACAAAGGAAATACAAGTCAGTTTTTTTTTCTCTCTCTCCTCGTGCATTTGAAGTATTGCCTGGCAAACAAATCAATAAATTTCAACCAGATCCAGGTGCACTGTGCGAACCAAAGCAAAAAGATGATTGTCAAAAGTCACACATTAATCAGAGGATTAACCAGAAAATCGTCTCTCTTTGTACTAAAAGTTTGGATATAAAGCAAAGAACATTCCTGCTGTGTAGACTTTAAATCAGTGGAGACCATACACCAAGTTCTCTAATATTCTGATAAAAAGTTATTGTTCTAGGACATTAACTCTTTCTTTCTCCACAGATACTGCCTGACTTGCTGTTAATTTCTCACGTTTACTCTTTTATTTCAGGTTTCCAACATCTGCAGGAATTTGCTTCTGTACTTCTGGTTTTCTAACTCTCCAATCCAAGCATTACCCCAAAGTGTCCTCTATCTCATATCCAGCCCACCTTGTCAGACTTCCAATTCACGCATCACTTCAGACTTCCCTAAATTTGACAATCAAGCCTGATAACTCCAAAAACTATCTCTTCAATTTAGTCATTATTCTGGCATTTAATTGCAAACTCTCTAACCTATGTTTTCCTTACTTAATTGGAACTGTCACCGAAGACCTGCCATATATGTTGCAGCACAGAAATGGAGCAGAATGCTTCTTTATTGGTCAAGGGAAGACATATGAAACAGATGGACAAGTAGATCATTCATCCATCCCCCTTCCACTTTCTCCATCTCTGGAGACAAATTGTCAACCAACAATTTTTATAAACCTACTGATTCCCATGGTTAGCTGAACTATATCTCTACCTGCCCTGTCTCCTGTATAAATGCTATTCCCTTTTCTCAGTTCCTTCGTCTCCACCACATCTGTTCTCAGGATGTGGCTTTCCTTACCAGTACATCAGAAATATCCTCCTTCTGCAAAGAACAGGGTTTTCTCTTCTTTTCCATAGATGCTGCCGTCATCCACATCTTCTCTATTTCCCGAACATCCGCACTCACCCCATCTTTCCATTACTTTAACAGTGATAAAGTTCATCTTGGCCATCCCCATGAGCCTTCGCATTCAACACATTATCCTCTGCAACTGCTGCCATCTCCAAAGGGATCATACAGCCAAACATACCTTTATCTCCTCCTTCTCTCCACTTTCCACAGGGACTGCTCACTCCTTAGTTCTCTTGTCTATTTGTCCCTCCCGGCACTTACTCCTGCAAGCAGCAAAAATGCTACACCTGCCCATTCACCTCCTCCTTATCCTCCATTCAGGGTCCCAAGCAGTCCTCGCAGGTGAGGCAACTCTAATAGGCTAATCTCCTGGGATTGTCTATTGTGTCCGGTGCTCCCGATGTGGCCTCCTCTACATTGCTGAGACCTGTTGAAAATTGGGTGACTGCTTCATCAAGCACCTCCACTCCACTCAGCAAAAGTGGAACTTCCCAGTGGCCAAGCATTTTAATTCAGATTCCCATTCCCGTTCCGACATGTCAGTCCATGGCCTCCTCTTGTGCCAAGATGAGGCCACCCTTATATTCTGCCTCAAACCTGATGGCATGAATATTGATCTCTCCTTCCAGTAAAAAAAATTCCCTCCCTCTCCTTTCTTCTATTCTCCACTCTGGCCTCTATGGTCCACTCTCCTCTCCTATCAGATTCCTTCCTCTCTGCCCTTTATCTTTCCATCTCACCTGGCTTCACCTATCACCTTGTAGCCATCCTCCTTCCCCACCCCACAGAAGGTGAGGAGAGAGAAAGAGTACCAGCTGGTAGGCTGGTTACACCCCTAACACCTTCTCGCTCACACCATTTGGGGCCCCAAGCAGTCCTTTCAGGAGAGGACTGTTTGGGAGCCTGAAAGGTAGTGAGGGAGGAAGTGCTAGAGATGAGAGTCTGTAAGCTTCACCTGCGACTCTGTCAGTGTCATCTATTATATCTGGTGCTCCTGGTGCAGCCTCCCCTGCATCAGTGAGACCCGAAGCAGATCGAGGGATCACTTTGTCACCCACCTTCACTCTGTCTGCCACAAATGGCAAGCTAACCTGGTGGGTACCTACTTCAATTCAGCTTCTCACTCCATCCTGACATGTCTGACCATGGCCTCCTGTACTGCCACAATGAGGCCAAGCTCAGGTTGGAGGTGAAATGTCTCAAATTCTGTCTGCAAAGCCTCCAACCTGGTAGCCTGAACAGCAAATTCTCTAACTTCCAGTAATCTTGCCTCTCTCCCTACCTCTCCCCTCATGTCTTATTTTCCATTCCCCATTCTGGTTACCCTCCCTCCCCTCCCCTGTTCTTCATTTGCCCATCACGTCCCTCCAGTTCCACTTCTCCTTCCCGTTCTTTCATGGCCCACTGTCCTCTCTTATGAGATTCCTTCTTCTTCAGCCCTTTGCCTTTCCACCTATCACCTCCCATCTTCTTACTTCATCCTCCTCCCACACACCCACCTTCTCCCTCACCTGGCCTCACCTATCAACTGCCAGCTTGCACTTCTTCCCCTCCCCCACCTTCTCATTTGGGTTTCTACCCCCTACCTCTCTAGCTCTGAAAAAGGTTCTCAGACAAAAATGTAAACTGGTTATTTCCCTCCGCTGATGCTGCCTGAGTTGCTAAGCCCCTCAAGCATTGATCAAAATTTCCAGCATCTGCAGTATCTCTTGTGTTTATCCTCATTGACGATCCTTTTTCTATAATAAGGTCAGAAATTGAGATGCTCATTGTTGATGACTCAATATTCAATTCCATTCTGAACTCCTTAGCAACTGCCGGGTAATTGGTAATTGGTTTATTGTCATGTGAACAGAAATACAGTGAAAAGCTTTTATTTGTCTGCCATCCAGAGAGATCATTCCATACAAAAGTACATCAAGGTAATACAAAGTGTAAAAATGCAGAATACAGTGTTACAGTCACAGAGAAAGTGCAGAGCAGACAGACAAATAA
The DNA here is from genome assembly GCF_048418815.1 of Hemitrygon akajei. Lineage (NCBI taxonomy): Eukaryota > Metazoa > Chordata > Chondrichthyes > Myliobatiformes > Dasyatidae > Hemitrygon > Hemitrygon akajei. The sequence goes on from NC_133126.1 coordinate 116,098,260, forward strand.
AATGCAAGGACCATGGAGTGGTGGACTCTGCAATCAAGAGTATAAGAGGCTCATAACGGTGGGATAGAAGCTGTCCTTCAGCCTCGTGGTAAATACCCTCAGGCTTGTGTTTCCTCCAGGAGCAAATGCAGCAAAACACAGACAACCTTGAAATAAAGTAAATAACATTTATGCACACAAGTGTGCCAGACAACAGAAGACAGTCCAACTACCTGCCATTTACTTTTAATGAAAGACCATCACTAAATCCACCATCATTAACCTGCTAGGGGTTACCATTGATCAAAACTAGTCTGCAGCACCAGCCATATAATTTACCAAGGGAGCTCAGTGGCTGGGTATCCTGCAGCGAGTGACTCATTTCCAAGGCCTTTCAACCATCTACCAGACAGAAGGTCCAGAGTATGACACCTACCTGCCTGGTTGAGGTACAACTTCTCTCAAACTCAGCACTCTCCTGGACAAGGGTTTTACTTAATGAACAGCACATCCACTAGCTAACCCTTCATTCCCTCCACCACAGGCTCACTGTGTTTCACCCAGGCTACACCATGAGCACTTCCCAAACCCAATGACTTTAACCACAAAAAAGGACAACAGCAGGAGACACACGGAAATGCTACCAACTACCTCGCTCTCCCCAACTGTACACCATACCAACTTAGCAATATATCAATCCTGTCCTCCCCTCCCAATATCTCTGTGGGTGCACACTCACCAGGCAACACTACAAGGGCTAAAGAAGATGGCTCACTACCTCCTACTCATGGGTAGTATGCTGTCCTTGCCACAGATGCCCAGATGTTGAAAAATTACAAATGAATGTTCAAAGAATGAAAACTGGGGTGAATCAAGATTCTTGAGTGCTGTTAGCAAACACACTCATGTTCCAACTTAACACTACCGTGTCCTGCTCATTCAGGTATCAGGTCAATGGATTTCCAACAGAACCCATTTGAAGATGTACATGAGAAGAGTCTTCAGATGTTGGAATAAATGGAATGCTCGGTTATTGGAGTTACTGTTACCTTCCTGTCAGCTTCAACTAATCTGGCCATTCTCCTCCAACCTCTCTCATTAACAAAGTGTTTTCGTCCACACAATTGCCATTCATGAGTTGTTTTTTGTTTTTTGCACTGTTCTCTGTAAACACAGTTGTGTGCGAAAATCCCAAGAGATCAGCAGTTTCTGAGATAATCAAACCACCCATTTTGGCACCAACAATCATTCCACAGTCAAAATCACTTGGATCACATTTCTTCCTCATTCTGATGTTTGGTCTGAACCTGCTAGCCGTGCCTGCATGCTCTTATGCATTGAGTTGCTGCCACGTGATTGGACGATTAGATATTTGCATTAGCAGTCATGTGTTCAGGTGTACCTAATAAAGTGGCCACTGAGTGTAATAGGCCGCCCCTGATGGGAAGGACAGCTTATAGGGAAATGGGGAAATATTAGTTTCAGAGTTTGCCAAGCTGTGGCTAAACACACTACTGAAGATGAATGAAAGTATGTTTAATGACGTTCACCAAAGTATTAAAAGCAATAGAATACATCCCGACATTAAAATGGGTATGAAAACTGATTATAGAATTGTTGAGTTATACAACATAGAAGAAAATCCTATCAGATGACCAGATGTGAACCTGGCATTGACTTTTCACACTCCCTACCATTTTATTCTCTCAACTTTCCAATAAACTCCACCCAGATATGAACACTGCTCTACACACAAGAGACTATATACAGTGGGCTCATAACACATCAAGGTATTGTAACAATGAACAGTTGCTTAGGATTGGAAGAACAAAATTGACAGGAACTGGATAAATTGCTTGGGGTTTCACTGAAGATGAAACACAGCGCTTATGTCATGTCGATTGTGATGGTTCCAAAAACAGATAACAGTCAAGCTTTATAATGGCTGCAAGGTCACAGTAAATCAAGTGGTGGATGATGAATAATATACACTGGCAGCATCACAGCTTTGGGCTGAGCTGGCTGGGGTGAATGTAATTACACAAGTAGATTTGTCCTATGGGGACACACAATTAAATGTTGATCAGGATAGCTAACAATATTAAACAATCAATGTGCACAAGAGATTTTATTCTTGCACCAGATTCTTGTGTTGTATTAAATGCTTCCAAGCTACTATGGAAAATTTTTTGCTCGAAATAAATCTCTGTGTAATCAGGAGGATGCTCAGATCGCCACACAGATAAAAATCTTCAAACTCTAGCAGAGATACTGAAACAATTAGGCAGGATTAAAGTGAAACAAGTGTCTTTTGTCTAATGTGAGGTAATTTCTCTCAGTTTATATGTGGATACATATGTTTTCAATCTACAAAAGGAAAGGTACAAGGCATTATAAAGGTTTCAAATACTGAGAATACACCGGAAGTGAGATCACTCTGGAGAACGTTATGATCATAGGACCTTAAGACCTCAGAGAAGAATTAGGCCATTCAGCCCATCGAATCTGCTCCGTCATTCAATCACGGCTATTTATTTCACCTCTCAAACACATTCTCCTGTTTTCTCTCTGTAATCTTTCACATCCTTATTAATCAAGAGTTTATCAATCTCCTCTTTAAATATACCTAATGACTTGGCCTCCACAGCTATTTGTAGCAATGAATTCCACAGATTCTCCACCCTCTGATTAAAGAAATTCCTCCTCATCTTTGTTCTAATGGGATATTCTTGAATTCTGAGCCCTTTGTTCCTAGACTTCCCTGCTATTGGAAACATTGTCTTCCATCTTCACGTCCACCCTATCTGGTCCTTTCAATATTCAGTAGCCTTCAGTGAGATCCCTCTCATTCTTCTAAACTCTAGTGAGTACAGGCTCAGAGCCACTAAATGCTCCTCACATATTAACCCTTGCATTCCTGGGATGATTCTCGTGAACCTTATCTGAACCCTGTCCAATACTAGCATAACCTTTCTTAGATATGAGCCCAAAATTACTCACAATACTCCACGCGCAGTTTGGCCAAGTCTCAGCATTACACCAGTTTTTAAAGAATATTCTAACTCTCTCTAAATCAAGTCTAAAATAATGTACATTTTTGGGGTATTCTCCTGGTCTATTTGTCATTCATTGAAGAAGGGATGCCTCATGGAACCAAGATGGAGAACAACTTGCTGTGTAAATGAGGGACGGTTACGTGATAAAGCTCATTGAAAAATCAGAAAGAAAGTCTGTTGGTGCTGGAAATCACAAATGAAATCAGAAGATGATGGAAGCCCTCGGCAGTCAGGCAGAACCTGCGGGAAGAGAAACCTAGACAGCATTCCAGGATAAAATCGGTGGTAGAACTCTCCTTGCCCATAGTACATCCTTTCGAATGACGGCTTTCTTCTGGTACCTCGGGCAGTGGCATTGGGCCAATAATTAGCCCAGATGATGAAGATGTTTTTTACATCCAGAGATGTTTCCTTGCTTTATCTTGGAGTTATTATTTTGAGCTTGTGACCCTCAGTTTCAGTAGCACCACTGAGGGGAGACATCAGCTCTTTCCTTTTTGTCACTTCAGCCCTGACACTACATCGAACAGTTTTCTGTTGAATCCCTGTGTACACATCATCTGCTTTAGTTGAACTTCTGTCTCACCTGTCCCCGGCAGGGCTTTTCTTTATCTTTTCAGTTCTCCATTCTTTCCAGACTTCACCGCCCTTGTCCGATGGATTGTCATCTCATTCCATCTTCAATGGAGCCAGTAAAGGCTACCCACAGCTTGGCCACACTCATAGAGAGAACAACCTATGTCAGTTGCATTCCCATCCCATCTAGTACTTTCCATCATGCCCCAGGTAGTTGTAGAGTAGCCAGCAAACTACAGTATAGTCAAAACTCCAATAATCTGACGTCCTTGAGACTTTGTTGGGGCTAGGCTAGCAGATTTGGTGGACTCCCATCGACTATTCCCATCGATAGGCAAACATGTGTTTACTTTGCTTACTCTGCATGTCTGATTATGTTTTCAGTGAACCTAGTAAGTGGAAATATACCAGCTCTCTAAACCGTGGCACTGGCCAAAAACCTACCCATGTTCCTGACCCTTGGTGTTTGGGAATTGGCCTTGGCTCCATCCGCACGCTGGACCACCAAGCTCACCTCCGGACCAATGGGTGAAATATTGGGATTTCTGAATATTCAGGTATCAGATTATTAAAGCTCTGGATATATCCTCTGATAAGATCACTTCCTGCTTCTCAGAGGATATTTTATACTATTACACTGTAAATCATGATGCTGCTGTTCCAATAAGCAGTGATATCAGTGCCATTTGTAAGCTATATCAGATCTTTTGTTTTGCGAATTACATAAGCCAATAAATAGAAGTTAATGTACCAAGTAATCACCTTTTCCGTTGTTCCTTTCCATGCCGTGGGTGCATCGGGCAGCAACCTTACTGTTTCTTTAGCACTTTCCCTGTTTTTTTATGAGGTCGAGCTGCTAGCTTCATACTTCCCAGTCCATGAAGTATTGCCGGACCACTCGAACAGTATGTGAGTCCAAAAGTCCTTTCAGCCTGAAGACCTGTTCCCCCTCAATAAACCCGGATGACTGGAGGGCTGGTGGGGTGGGGCTAAGGGTCTGGTGCAGACAGATTTTAATTTAGAGATATGGAAGGTGGGATTGGCCTTTAGGGTCTTGGGGAGCTGCAAGGTGTAAGCCACCAGACTTACTTTCCTCAGAACTTTGAAGGGTCCAATGCACTTGGGCGCCAACTTTCTAGATTCTACCTGGAGAGTCAAATCATGAGTGGACAGCCAGACCTGTTGCCCAGTCTGTAAAGCGGGTCCCTGACTCCCGATGTCATAGTTCCTCTCTGCCGGGGATAGCCACCTGGAGAAGAATTTACATGGCTGAAGTTTACTGAGCGAAGGAGATTGCTGAGCTAAGAGGGCACCCACTCTAATGTCTGTGGCATTCGCCTCCACGATGAAGGGAAGGTCTGGGTTAAGACCAACCAAGATGGCAGCTGTTGTAAACCACAGTTTAAGCTCTGCAAAGTAGCCTGAGCTTTAGAAGCTCAGACAAAAGGGCCCATGGATTTTTTAGCACCATCAGAAGAGCTGCCTCTGAGCTGAAGTTTCTGATGAACTTCTAGTATAAGTTTGCAAACCCCAGGAATTGCTGAACCTGTTAGATACTGGATGGTGATGGCCAGTCTCTGACTGCCTGGGCCTTGGTAGGGTCCATCCTGAGATTGCCATTGGAGATGGTGGAACCCAAAAATGAAACAGACATCATGTGAAATTTGGACTTCTCCAAATTGACATTAAATTCATGGTCTAGAAGCCTCTTTAAAATGTCCCTGACTTGAACGAATTGCTCCTCCATGGACTTCGAGAAGATTAGACGAAGGCATACTTTTGAGAGTATCCCAGAGCACATCATTTATAAAGGCTTGAAAACAGCTGGAGCATTTGCAAGGCCCAAGGGTACTCGTAGTGTCCTGTCGGTGTATTGAATGCAGTCTTCCACTCATCGCCTTCCCTTATACAGACCAGATTGTATATACCCTTGCCTCTTGGAGCATCTCAACTGCTGTATTCAGGAGTGGAAGGGGGAACGATTCTTAGCCGCTATGCAGTTTAATCCCCTATAGTTAATGCACAGCTGCAGGCTCCCATCTTTCTTTTGTACGAAGAGGTCTGCACTGGCGGGTGAGGTGGAAGGCCGAATGAAGCCCATGGCAAGAACCTCCTTTATATACACTTCCATTGTGCTTCCCTCTGGGCCTGGGAGCTTGTACAATCGACGCCGCAAGGGACAAGTACAAGGCAGCAGATCTATAGCACAGTTGTAGGGTTTGTGTGGTGGAAGAGTCGAAGCCTTACCCTTGCTGAAGATCTCCTCCGAGTCCCTGTAGATAGGGTTAGGGATTTCAACCAGTCTGGGTGTTGCTACCTCCTCCCAACCTTCCTTTGAGGATGACTCCTGAGGTAGCGGGGTGATTTGACAGACCTCAGAGTCAGCTCCCTCGGCTTACAAAATTCATTCATACAAAATGCCCAAATCAGAGTCCAAATTCCTGCCTGAATCCTCAGGCGATGGCATCAAGGCACTACAGATGGTTCCTGCCCCTCCTCCCCGTGAATAGGCTTCAAGGATCGGCATAAAGGAGTCTTTCCCTTCCTCAAGGCCTGGTGGCTGGATTCCTTAAGCTTAGCAGCAGGTTTTCCAGATTGCTCGGGCATCTCCTTGGTCTCCTCCTGAACCAAAGATTCCCTCTCCCTAGTTCCCGGGCGGTTCTGACTAGACAGTGTTGGGATTTGTACACGGTCCCATTGGCCGGAACTGGTTTGTCCATCCTTGGCAGCAGGACGAGGTCTCAGGTAACCTCGCACTGAAGGCTGCCCCCTTATTGGCCATTGGTCACGAGAGAGTCTGGGTGTTGGAACACCATGCTGCAAACAAGCCCTCTTACAACGACTGGACCAAGCAATGATTCTCCCCTCCCTCCTGTCCACGGAGGGGTTATTATGGGTCAACCAAGGGTACGCAAGGATCTGGGTTACGAGTGGAGAGTCGATAATGTAGAAGCTAATGCCTTCCACAAGTTCTCCGATCCTCACCTGCAAAAAGCGCAGTCTGTTGTTGGATTTGCCCGGAACCTAGTGGGCAGCCGTCCAAGACAGTTGCAGGCATGGACTGGCTCAACTCTCACAGCAAACCAATGGGCAGTTCCTAAATCCAAAACATTAACCTCCGCCCCAGAGTCCACTTCACCTGCCTCAAGTTCTTATTCTAGATGAACTCCACCTCCAGTGTGAAACCAGAATCTATGGGATTGTGAGTAGTGCCTGCTTCCGTCACAGTCCTCCTGACACTGAACGGTCTGAACAGTTCTCTAGGTGGCTGCAGCTTCGGACATTCAGCCCGCAGGTGACCTGTTTTCCCACAGTGATCTTGATTTCAACGCAAGGAACTCCCATCTGCCGAGGGTCTAGTGCAACTGACCAGCACGGGTTCGACTGGATCTTGAGCAGGCGACGGGCTGGTCATAGTCTGAGGTTGGGGAATGGAACAACGATGCGTAGTGACCGGGCTCAGACTGGCTCTCTTTGACCTCCTGAAGTGGTCCCACTTTCGCTCTGCCAGGCGATTATCGAGACAGATAGACTGGTTGATCGGAACCTCTAAGTTCTCTCCCAAGGTGACGGCATCCTTCAGTTCATCTCGGAGTCTGCAGAGGTATAGCGTGGCAAAGGCCTCCCCATTCCAGCCACTTTACTGGGCCAAGGGTCAAAATTTGATCCGGCAGTTGGCTGCTGACCATCACCCCTGTCGAATCTTTGTTAGAAGAGAGATAATGAAGGCCACCTTTCCGCGTTCCGAAGGTAACTGGGATAACTGGAGTTCAAACGCTAATGAGCATTGGATGGGAAAACTGTGGCAAGAACCCAGGTCACCATGGAATCTCTCCGGGATCAGAAAATGGACTGGCTCGGCAGAGTGACCAACGGCCTCACCGAGCGACTTTGGTTTGCTCCCTGCAATAGTCAGCACATGGCGACCTGGAGGTCGGGTATCTCCAGGCTCCATCTTGACGTTCTCGCTGTGGCTGACCACAGCTGACAAAAGGCTCCAGTACCCTGCTGGGTCCACGTTGGCTCAATTGTACTGTGACGAGGATGGCTTGGACCCAAATACTGGAATATCCGAAGCAAGGATCGAGACGCGGAGTCAAACTGGATTGAGTATCTCAGTTCAGTTGCTCTTTAAGTACTCAACCCTTGGCGCCCACAACATGATTTCTGATTAGTGGACTGTCCTGAACCATTAAGGAGCCGTGCCAGCTATTCCTCCTCTGGAGAATCAGAGCATCTAAATGCCAGAAGCTGGTGTGGTTGGGAGTGTCTCCTAATAGATACAGATCAAAAAATTGTTTTCCATGTCATTCATGCAGATAATTTTAAAACATAGGTATATCAGGATAGTACAGAGGGAAGAGAAATAACAAAATGCAGAATGTAGTGTTGTAGCTACAGTTACAGAGAAAGTGCACTGCTGGAACAGTGGTAAGGGCCGTGGCAAGGAAGACTGGGAGGCCAAGAAATCACCTTTATCAGACAAGAGGTCAGCTCAAGGTATTATAACATTCTGGTAGAAGCTGTCCTTGAACTTGGCAGTGCATGTTTTCAAGCTTTAATATATTCTGCCCAATGAAAGAGAGGTTGAAGAGAGAATAACTCGAGTTGGGGGGGAGGGGGGTGGTGGTGCTATCTTTACATATCTCCTGCTGAAGGTTCTCGGCCTGAAACATCGACTGTACTCTTTTCCATAGATGCTGCCTGGTCTGCTGAGTTCCTCCAGCGTTTTGAGTGTGTTGCTCGGATTTCCAGCATCTGCAGATTTTCTTTTGTTTGTCTTTAAATTTGTTGGCTGTTTTCCCAGAGCAGCAAGGAGCGTGGTCAGAGTCAATGGAGGGGAGGCTGGTGTTTGGGTCCACTGAGCTGCTTTCACAACTCTTGGCAATTTCTTGTTGTCTTGGGCAAAGCAGTTATCACATCAAGCTGCCATGGAATTGGACAGGATATTTTCTGTGGAGCATCTATGTAAAATGGTGATGGTCAATGGGAACATGAAGAGGAATAGGTTCATCAACTAGAGAATGGTGTAGGTGGCATCCTTTGATAGTGTTTGGCTTGATGTGGTGATACTATTAGCAGCCCAGTGATGTAGCTGAACAAGCCAATATCTCACAGAGCCGAAGATCCAGGCTCGATCCTAACCTCAGGTGCTGTCCATGTGATATCTGCATGTTCTCCCTGTCACTGCATATATTTCTCCTGTGGGCTCTGATTTTCTCACACATCCCAAACTTTTGACAGATGTTCCTGACCTGCTGAGCGTTTGCAGCATTTTGAATCTTCATTTCGAGTTTCCAGCATCTGAAGATTTTTGCAGCAGTTTTGTGAATGACTAGAAAATGATAAGCAGTAACAATAAGATGGATGCAATTAATAGAAATGAAATGGTGATTGTTTGGTAGACACCAACACTTTATTAAATCTTGCAGTTTTGAAGTGAAAGCAATCCTTAACAATGCAGACAAACAAAGATGAATGTCCAAAATGTTATCTTTGGAAATCAATACGTGTTATGAAAGATAGTGGTGTTATAACTGAATGAGTAAGCAACCTGCTGGTTAGAAAATCAGAATCAACTGCATGGGCCCTCAGCTCAATGATTATTAAGAATAACACAAAATTGTTATGACAAGACTTGAAAGTATGTCAGGAGGGCAATGGATCTCTTGAAAGTGCTGTAGTGCTCGAGACCAGCTATATTAGGTAGAACATTTCCAGAAATGCAGGTAACGTGGTGGCAAGAACATTTTCACAAGAATGTATGACAAATCATCAAGGAAAGTAGCTGTTCATCTAAGCAAATGTTTAATGTTTATTTATTTATTGAGATACAGCTCAGAATATGCCATTCTGGCCCTTTAAGCCATGACACCAGCAGCCCCCTGATTGAACCCTAGCCTAATTGTGGGACAATTTACAACGACCGATTAACCGGTATGTCTTTGGTGTGTTGGAGGAAAGCCACACGATCATGGGGGAGAACATGCAAAGTCTTTATAAGCAGCAGCAAGAAATGAACCTGGGTGACCTGTACTGTAAAACATTGTGCTAAACACTACACTGCTGTGCTGCCCCTTTAATATGCATCAGTCATCATTAATTTGGAAAGGTGATGCCCTCTTGTTCCAAGGGAGGAGAGAACTCTTCCAGCTTTTAATATCACCTTACTCTTCTTCAGGATAGTACTGGTGGAAACATTAAATTTATGCCTCTCTTAGTCTTCAGTGTGAAGACCTTGAGGACTCTGAAGGGGTTTTCATTGGCTGGCTTCTGGTGGTGTGCTGATCTAACAAATAACCTCAGTTAGCCCAATGTTACTGCAAGATATCATCACGTTGATTCACCCTCTTCGTCAAACAATATTGTATGAATAATAACCGGGATAACAAAGCCTTGCTCATTGTCAGCAAAGTCACTAGCTACGTCATTAACATCAAGGACATGGTTGAATACACCCTAACATCATTTTATTTGTGTGACACATGGGCAATGCTATTGCATTAGTCAACGTTCACCAGCTGCAGAGCATGAAGCACGACAAATGGCACAGCTAGTGGAGTGGTTGACTCACAGTGCTGAATACCAGGTTCAATCCTGACTTTACTGCTGTCGGCATGGACCCAGTAGAGGAAGAGGAGGGGAATTGTATCTCTTTATGACCTCTATCTCTGTTCCCACTTGCCTCTGTTAACCCTTCACTTCCTGACTGATCAGGAATCTACCTCAAGGAAGATTCTGGCTATCAATGCACTTTGAGAAAGATTGTTCCAAAGACTCATGATCTTCTGAGAGAAAGCATTTCACCTTATCTGTATATTAAACAGCTTTTACTTTGAGACAATGAATCCCAGTTTCAGATTCTCTCTCAAGAGGAAGCATCTTCTGACATCCATTCAGACAACATCCCTTGTCGTCTTCCATTTTTCTCTTGGTGAGTACCATGAAGGGGCGCAATATGTGCATTACTTATGTATGTCTATGGCATCTTGATGTAAGTTATAACTACTAATAAAATGATATTTTAACACAGGTTTTTGAGATATACACCAGAAGTTTTAAGCTGTAATCAATGGGAAACACCTCTTTATTTCCTTTTTGTAAATTGAGCAAAATTAATACTCTCCTTATAGACTGCCCATTGAATTTTTTTTACATTTTCTTACCATGTGCCCCCTCTCCCCACCACACCATGGCATGTTCTCATTTCAGATTAGTTACCTCTCTCATTTCTACAGTTTATCAATCTGTAGTTTCATTGATGATCTGTCTTCCAATGTTGCCTGATTGGCTGGACATTTCCACTATTTTATGCTTGTGTAACATTTCCAGCATATAAATATAGTACTGCCTCGGGATTGTGTATGAATTCTTACTAATATTTACAAATATTTACATTGTATATGCATGACTTATTGCATGATCCTTCAGCTAGAAACAATTAAATTTAATTACACAGCGGCACAGTTGTGTATTAATAGAACGACTCCATCACAGTGCCAGAAGCCCCAGATTCAATCCCGACCACTGGTGCAGTCTGCTTGTACTCCCGGTGACTATGAGGGTTTCCTCCAGGTGCTGAGCTTTCCTCCCACATCTACACACACACACACACACACACACACACTGTTTTGTCATTCTGCTTTCGTTGTGCTGAGGTGTGCACTTCAATGCCTTCCCCAGTATAGTCTGATAGCAGGTCCTAAACCGAGCTGATGCACTCGGGTTAGTTTTATACTGCCTTTCCTGCCATAGATGGCAGTATATTCTATTTCTTTATCAATGGAGGTGTGTACACATGTATATATTGTTTGGGCACTGTATTCAAGGTAGAGACTTCTGTTTACTCTGTAATATGATTGTAACTACATTGTGGGATGCATCACATATTCCAACTTAAGTTAACTTTGTGGGTAATTAAAGATGGTATGTCCAGGTGCCTGAAAAAAAAACAGGGCTTTTCAGCCTCAGTGGTAGAGAGAGATCCGGACAGCCAGGAGTTCACATGGAAGAGATAAGTATGGAACCATTATTGTGTTTTCCGATAGATATTTTTGTGTAAATATTGGCAGTTTTCTTTTCACTATCTTTGCTAATTTCTGTAAGTTTGATTTTGAAGCATGAAGGGGCTGAGCAGCTCCAGCCATTTGTTTTCCTTTTGTGTTGACCCATGTATGTAACCGAGTCAAAGTGGAGTGTGAGAGCTGGGGATCTTGAGGATTGGAGGAAGGATGAAAAATGTTAGCTGGTAAGCCTGATTCTAAATAATTCATATTTCTGAATTGGCACACAGTATAGCAGATTATCAAAGTTTTAATGTAGCCATAATTCTGAAGGGTAGAGATGGAGCAGATATAAAGAAACTTTTTCCATTATCTGAAGCATCACAAACATAAATATGTAGGATGAATCACTGGCACAAAATAAACAAGTCTGACTGATGAAAACTGTTCATATAGTGAGTGGGTTCTCTCTTGGAAATACAGTAAGTTCTAGGATAGCTAGCACAGACAGACTCAACAGTAGGATTTGAAAGGGAGTAGTAAGTACTTGAAAGGTACAAATTTGTGGGGTAATGGGGAGAAGGCGGGGGACGGGAGCACATACTTGCATAACTTTAGCATGGATCTGTTGGGTGGAGTGTCACCTAGCTGCAGTTTGTGTGACTATATTACTCTGCGACCCTACTCATCCCCATTCTGAGAAACAAACATTCACAACTCTCCGCTTCCTATTTAATTTTGCATCCACATCTTAATTCCATGAACATTAACACTACAAGAATGCCTATTATAGTGTTCTTTGTCAAATGCTTTTTGACAGTCTGCATGTGTGACATCAACCATAGTAACTTCATCATCTTTGTTATTTCATCAATAGACTTGAACAAATTAGAAAGAAAGGATGAGCGCTATTTTCATACTTTGGCTTCAATGTTTATGGAGTGGTCAATGAAGGGCATTGTTAAAACTCGGTGAATCAATTATGAATTGTAGTTCTGAGTTAGTAAGAAATAATGTGTAATATCTAGTGTGGCCTAAAGTTACCACAGGCTTCTATAGGGAGTACTTATTCCATTTTTGTCTTAATCTTTTAATACGGTACAAAGATCCAGCATTTTAATTCTGCTTTAAGCTTCCAGGTGAAAAGACAATGACAAAATAATTCTTATAAAATGAGAACACCTGAAATATTGAACAAGAAACGGTTCAATCAGGAGCGGACAGAAAATGTGGATATATATATGTAAACAGCTAGAAATACTGACAGATCATTTCATTCAAAAGTAAAATTTGTGGTTTCTGAAAATCAAAGGACAGGAATTGTTGGAAATGCAAAGCAGATCGTATGGTTAAGTACGGAGAAAGGAATCATTGATGTTTTGATCTGTCAGAGGGGCTCCTTGTGGAATGGGTTGTGTGGCAGACGGGGGCATGTTATACTGGAAGGCAGGAGAGGTCAAGTCAAGTCAAGTCAACTTTTATTGTCATTTCGACCATAACTGCTGGTACAGTGCATAGTAAAAATGAGACAACATTTTTCAGGACCATGGTGTTACATGACACAGTACAAAAAACTAGACTGAACTACGTAATAAAAAAAACACAGGGAAAGCTACACTAGACTACAGACCTACACTGGACTGCATAAAGTGCACAAAAACAGTGCAGGCATTACAATAAATAATAAACAGGACAGTAGGGCAAGGTGTCAGTCCAGGCTTCAGGTATTAAGGAATCTGATAGCTTGGGGGAAGAAACTGTTACATAGCCTGGTTGTGCGAGCCCAAAGGCTTCGGATCCTTTTCCCAGACGGCAGGAGGGAGAAGAGACTGTATGAGGGGTGCATGGGGTCCTTCATAATGCTGTTTCCTTTGCGGATGCAGCGTGTAGTGTAAATGTCCGTGATGGCAGGAAGAGAGACCCCGATGATCTTCTCAGCTGACCTCATTATCCGCTGCAGGGTCTTGCGATCTGAGATGGTGCAATTTCCGAACCAGGCAGTGATGCAGTTGCTCAGGATGCTTTCAATACAACCAACCCCTGTAGAATGTGATGAGGATGGGGGGTGGGAGATGGACTTTCCTCAGTCTTTGCAGAAAGTAGAGACACTGCTGGGCTTTCTTTGCTATGGAGCTGGTGTTGAGGGACCAGGTGAGATTCTCCATCAGGTGAACAAGAAATTTGGTACTGTTTACGATCTCTACCGAGGAGCCGTCGTGTTCAGCGGGGAGTGGTCGCTCCGTGCCCTCCTGAAGTCAAAAGAGAGAACAGTTCAAGATGAAACAGAGTGGTGTCACAGAAAGGGTCCCGAGGAGCTGCTGAATCAACTCCTCCGGCTGTGACAAAGCCCGAAACATCAAATGTTTATTCCCCTTGATAGATGCTGCCTGACCTGCTGAGGTCTTCCAGCACTTTGTGTGTCTACCTACATGCATCACAGCTTGTTATTGCAACTGCTCTGCTCAAGATGGCAAGAAATGGCAGAGTTGGTAACATAATCTCATCTATCACACACATCAGCCTCCCCACCATTAACTCTACCTACACTTCCCGCTGGTTTGGGAAAGCAGCCGACATGTCCAAGAATCCCATCCATCTCTGTTGTTCTGTCCTCTCCCCATACCTGTCAGGCAAAAGATAGAAAAGCTCAAGAGCACAGACCACCAGAATGAAGGACAACTTCTATTCCACTGCTATTAGACTCTTGAACAGGATTCTTATATGCTAGAAATGAACTCTTGACCTCCCAAGCTACCACATTGTAGCTCCTGAACTTTATATCTCTGCCTGCATTGCACCTTCTCTGTGACTGTAACCCTAGATTCTGGGTTCTGTTTTCTTTTCCACTACCCCAACGTACTTATGTTTGGAATGATCTGTCTAGATGGTGTGCAACCCAAAGCTTTTCTCTGTATCTTGGAACATGTGGCAGTAATAAACCAATCTGAATTCCCTGGATAACTGAGCTGGCACATGAATGAAACAAAGAATGGTATCAACAGTGTCATCTAGACAATATGAAAATGAGTCAGGTTGAATGTAATGAATAGGGAACAGTAAGAAAAGAAGTCAGTAAAAGGTGAACATAATAGGAGCAGAAGTCGGCCACTGGGCCCTCAAGTCCGTCACGCCATTCAATATAATCATAGCTGATCTGTCTTGGGCCTCATATCCTGCTCTCTGCCAGTTCTCAATTGCCCTCAAGTCCCTGAACTTTTAAAAATGTATTTATCTCCACTTTAAATACACCCAATGATGCAGATTCCACAATCCCCTGAGAATTCCAGAGATTCACCACCCTCTGGATGAAGAAGTTCTGATGCACTTCTGTCTTAGTTGGCTGCCTTCTAATTTTGATGCCATAAGAGTTTCTATAAATGGGAGTTCCATGACCCACTAAAGACAAGTTAATAACAAAATGCTGTCAGAGTAGTGATGAAGTTATTTAGGCATCAAAATGAACACATATCAGTGACTTCAGGAGGAACAGATGAAACATAAAAGGAGTATTTTTCATTGTGTTTCTCACAGAAGGGACCAGAAACTGGATATTGGATGAATTGGGTATTAGATAGTCTAGCAAAACTCCAACTAGTTAAGCCATCAGACTCAGAAGAAATGGAAACTAGTAATCAGGTAGAAATGTCATGGGAAAATTATGGAGGCATTAGTCGTGATCTTTCAAGAGTCATTAGATTGTAGAAGAGTTCCAGAGAAATGGAAATATGCAAATGTCAATCCACTCTTAAAGAAGGGAAGCAGGCATTCAAGAAATTATAGGCCTGTAGCGACATGGGTCGGGGTCCTTCCGTGCTGTGAAGTTGGTACGGGGGCCAGGTTGCTGAGCCTTTCGCATAGCCTGTCCAGGACTGCTGCGGGTTCTTCCTCTTGCCCCCTTGGGGCTGGTATGAACTCTCCCGGGACGGCCAGGGGCGCGCCGTACACCAACTCGGCTGACGAGGCGTGCAGATCCTCTTTGGGCGCTGTAAAAATTCCAAACAGGACCCAGGGAAGCTCGTCCACCCAGTCAGACGGGCCATGAGAGCCAACTTCAAGTGACGGTGGAAGCGTTCCACTAGTCCGTTCGACTGTGGGTGGTAGGCAGTTGTGTGGTGTAGCTGCGTTCCCAACAGGCTGGCCACAGCCGATCACAGGCTGGAGGTGAACTGGGCGCCTCTTTCGGAGGTAATGTGGGCCAGTACCCCGAAGCGTGCTACCCAGGTTGCGATCAGTGCTCGGGCGCAGGAATCGGCAGATGTGTCGGTGAGCGGGACCGCCTCTGGCCACCTCGTGAACCGGTCTACCATAGTTAGGAGGTACCGCACTCCTCGGGACACTGGTAGGGGGCCCACGATATTCACATGAATGTGGTCGAACCTCCGGTGGGTGGGTTCGAACTGCTGTGGCGGGACTTTAGTGTGCCGCTGCACCTTGGCTATTTGGCACTGCGCGCACGTTCTGGCCCATTCACTGACCTGCTTGCGAAGTCCGTGCCACACGAACTTGCTGGAGACCAGCCGGACGGTAGTCCTGATAGATGGGTGCGCCACACCGTGTATGGAGTCGAAAACTTGCCGCCTCCAGGCTGCCGGGACGATGGGGCGAGGTTGGCCGGTAGCCACGTTGCACAGGAGGGTCCTATCACCTGGGCCTATGAGAAAGTCCTGCAGCTGCAAACCCGAGACTGTGATCCTGTAGCTGGGCATCTCGTCGTCTGCCTGTTGCGCCTCCGCCAGTGCTGCATAGTCCACCCCCAGGGACAGGGCCTGGACAGCTGGTCTGGAGGGTGCGTCCGCCATGACATTGTCCTTTCCCAAGACACGCTGGATGTCCGTTGTGTACTCGGAGATGTAGGACAGATGTCGCGGCTGGCGAGCCGACCAGGGATCGGACACCTTCGTGAACGCAAAGGTCAATGGTTTGTGGTCCATGAACGCGGTGAACGGCCTGCCTTCTAAGAAGTACCTGAAATGCCGGATTGCCAGATACAGTGCCAACAGCTCCCGGTTGAAAGCACTGTACTTGAGTTCGGGTGGTCGTAGGTGCTTGCTGAAGAGTGCCAGGGGTTGCCAGCGCCCCTCGATGAGTTGCTCCAGCACCCCACCGACTGCTGTGTCGGATGCGTCCACTGTGAGGGCAGTTGGAACATCCGTTCTGGGGTGCACCAGCATCGCGGCATCTGCCAAGGCTTCCTTGGCTTTAGCGAAAGCGGCCGCGGCCTCCTCATCCCAAGTAATGTCCTTGCCTTTACCCGACACCAGGGTGTACAAAGGGCACATGATACGGGCTGCCGAGGGGAGGAAACGGTGGTAGAAGTTCACCATACCAACGAACTCCTGTAGGCCTTTGACCGTGTTGGGCCGGGCAAAGTGGCGGATCGCGTCTACCTTGGCAGGCAGAGGTGTTGCCCCGTCTTTGGTAATCCTGTGGCCCAGGAAGTCGATGGTGTCGAGACTGAACTGGCATTTGGCCGGGTTGATTGTGAGGCCGAAATCCCTCAGGCGGGAGTAGAGCTGGCGGAGGTGGGACAGATACTCCTGGCGACTACTGCTGGCTATAAGGATGTCATCCAAATAGATGAACGCAAAGTCCAGGTCACGTCCCACCGCGTCCATTAGCCGCTGGAACGTCTGTGTGACATTCTTCAGGCCGAACGGCATTCAGAGGAACTCCAACAGGCCGAACGGGGTGATGAGTGCTGTTTTGGGGATGTCTTCAGGGTGCACCGGGATTTGATGGTATCCCCGGACGAGGTCTACTTTGGAAAAGATTCTTGCCCCGTGCAGGTTTGCTGCAAAGTCCTGTATGTGCGGCACGGGGTAGTGGTCTGGAGTTGTAGCCTCGTTCAGTCTGCGGTAGTTGCTGCATGGTCTCCAACCCCCGGCTGCTTTGGGCACCATGTGCAGGGGGCAGGCCCATGGGCTGTCGGACCTCCGTACGATCCCCAATTCCTCCTTTGCCAGGCAGAGCTTTTCCGGGGGGAGCCTTCGTGTGCGGGCGTGGAGGGGTGGTTCTTGGGTCAGAATGTGGTGCCGTACCCCGTGTCTGGGCATGGCTGCCGTGAACTGCAGTGCCAGAATCGATGGAAAGTCCGCCAGGATTCTGGTGAATTCGTTGTCCGACAGCGTGATGGAGTCCAGGTGTGGGGCCGGCAACTTGGCTTCACCCAGGGAGAACATCTGGAAAGTCTCGGCATGTACCAGTCTTTTCTCTTGCAAGTCGACCAGCAGGCTGTGAGCTCACAAGAAGTCCGCCCCCAGGAGTGGTTGGGCCACTGCGGCCAGTGTGAAGTCCCACGTGAACCGGCTGGCGCCAAACTGCAGCTGCGCTGTGCAGGTGCCATAGGTCCGTATCGTGCTGCCGTTTGCGGCCCTCAGGGTGGGTCCTGGCTTCCTGTTGCGGGTGTCGACCAAGAATCGGCGTCCCGACTGTTTGTCCCAGACGTACAAGAGGCTGTCCTGGTGGCCAGCTGCCATAGTCATTAGCGGCAGCTGGCCCTGGCCCTGGCCCTTGCAGGGCAGGCGACAACGGTGGGCTTTTGTGCACCACCGCTGGTGGTAGAAACACCACTGTTCACTGGCCTCCTCACTCCTGCCTCTGTGTTGTGTGCGCCCCCCTACCGGGCCTGGTCTGGTCCACTGTTGGGCGCGTGGCCTGGTAATCTGACTGACAGACGCCACGCTCTCCCTCTTGGCTTTCCACAGCACATCTGCCTGGGCCGCCACCTTCCGGGGGTCGCTGAAATCTGCGTCGGCCAGCAGCAGATGTATGTCCTCGGGCAGTTGCTCTAGGAACGCTTGCTCAAACATGAGGCAGGGCTTGTGTCCGTCAGCCAGGCACAGCATCTCGTTCATCAATGCTGATGGAAGTCTGTCTCCCAAACTGTCCAGGTGAAGCAGGCGGGCACCTCGCTCACGCCGTGAGAGGCCAATGAGCCACCCTGCTCACGCCAATGAGCAGCGCTTTGAATGCTTCATATTTGCCTTCTTCTGGGGGAGACTATATGAAATCCGCAACCTGGGCGGCCGTCTCCTGGTCAAGGGTGCTCACCACGTGGTAGTAACGCGTGGAATCAGAGGATATCTGCCGAATCTGGAACTGGGCTTCTGCTTGGCTAAACCACACGCGTGGTCGCAGCGTCCAGAAAGTCGGCAGTTTTAGCGAAACTGCGTGAACAGATGAAGAGTCGGTCATTTTTGGTCCAAATCCCGTTTGGACCGTTGGGGTCACCAATGTAGCGATGTGCTACACACAGCGCTGAAATAACCACACGCAGTCGGTAAGTCATTTGGAGATTAGTTTATTCAAACTTCGCGGCGCTGGCATTTAATCCCTAGCGCCCGCCCTCTCCGGGCGGAAATGACATCAGGGGTGCATTACCAAAGTCTCCCCCCGCGTGCTGGCTATTTGTGAGCCGGTTCGCCTGCACAGTAAGTGGGTCGCCACAGGCCTTCAGGAAATTATAGGCCAGTTAGTCTGCCTTCCGTGGTTGGAAAGATGTTGGAGCTCATTATGAAGGATAGTTTTGAGGTACTTGGAAGCACATGATAAAATAGGCTGAAGTCAACATGGTCTTCTTGAGGGGAAACATTGCTAGACAAATTTGTTGAAATTCCTTGAGGAAATGACACGCAGCATAGACAAAGGAGAGTTGGTGGATGTTGTTTATTTGGATTTTCAGAAGACCTCTGACAAGGCGCTGTACATGAGACTGCTCAGCAAGATTAGAGCCCATGGTATTACAGGAAAGATTCCAGCCTGGACAGAAGATCGACTGACCAGCAGAAGGCAAAGAGCAAGACTAAAAGGGACTGTGTTGGGATCACTGCTTTTCCAGTTATATGTTAACGATCAAGACAACGGAATTGATGGCTAAGTTAGCAGATAAGAGAAGGGGCAGGTAGTGTTGAAGAAATGGAGAGTCTGCAAAAAGCCTTGGACAGATTAGGAGGATGGGCAAAGAAGTTCAAGGTGGAGTACAGTGTCAGGAAATGCATCGTTGTGCACTTTTGTACAAGGAATTAAAGCATCCACTATTGTCTAAATGAGATGTGAATTCATAATCCAGAGGTGCAAAGGGACTTGGAAGACCAAGTACAGGATTCCCTGAAGTTTAACTTACAGGTTAGTCAGTGGTATGGAAGGCAACTTCAATGTTAGTATTCATTTTGACATGACCAGAATATAAAAGCAAGGGTGCAATGATGAAACTTAATAAAGTTTTGGTCAGACTACATTTGACATGGTTCCTTAAGGTTGTTATAGCCAGGTGTGGTAATGGGGACTACCTATTAAATGCCACAAATAGCCTCTGACAACCAAGTTCTTCACTTCTGGCTTAGTGGAATCATTTCTACTGACAGGAGAAGGGCCAAAGGTGGGCTACTGGCGCCTTAAAAGCAGTTGCTTTGAGCAGATGGGGCTCATCGGCCGTGGTTGGCAGCTCATTTAGGAGAAGGAAAACTGACCTAAAATCTCTGCTGCCTTGGGCTATACCCACTCATGGGGAAGGCTTTGGGAGTAAACCCCGAGGAAAAAAATCAAGTGCTGGAGTCCATTAGGTAGCCCTACGTTGAGTTCAATGCTGACTGGTAACTCCTGCGATGCTGCTGGTACCAAACTGTATCAGTCTCTGCCGTTGTTTTGAGCTCATCAGACGTGTGGAGATTGGGAGCTTGCTCTCCATAGCATACTGCCCAGGCTTGCGTATCTAGACAGCTGAGATGCAATATCCCTGATCAACCATGGCTGATGGAGGTCTCACACATTTGAAGTATAGTAAGCAGTTTTGGAACCTATATCTAAGAGAGGATGTACTGGACTTGGAGAGGGTCCAGAGAAGGTTTATGAGGATGATCCTGGGAATGAAAGGATTAACGTGTTTGATGCTCTGGGCCTGTACTCACTGAAGTTAGAATGAGGGGGATTTCATTGAACCCTACTGAATATTGAAAGGCCCAGACAGAATGGCAATGGAGAGGATGTTTTCAATAGTGGGAATGTCTAGGATCAGGGGACACAGCCTCAGTATACAGAGATATCGCTTTAGTACAGAAGGGAGTAGGAATTTCTTTAGCCAGAAGGTTGGGAATCTGTGGAATGCATTGCTACAAACAGCTGTTGAGGCCAAGTTATTGGATATATTTAAAGTTGAGTTCAATAGGTTCTTGATAAGGGCATTAAAGGTTATGTTGAGAAGGCAGGTGACTGGGGTTCAGAGGGAAAATAAAACAGACTCAATGGGCCAAGTGGCCTAATTCTGCTCCTTTATTTTATAGTCTTATGGTCTAAGTGCTTGTTTTCTGAAAAGTTGTTGTTGGCACTTATAACCTGGGCAAGGCTTTCATTCAGGTCGAACCTGTGAGAATGGTCAAGACTTGAGCCTGTGCTGCCTCACCTTAGACCATTCTGCAAAGACAACAGATGCATCAAGCTGGACTAAGTTATGAATAGAGAATGACTGTATACTAAAACAACAAGTAAGAGCCAGGACCAGAAATAGTGGAGGAACTCAGCAGGTGAAACTGCATCTGTGGAAAGAGAAATCAGTCAACTGTTTGGGTCAGGTAAAGGTTCTGAGGAGGGATCATTGATCTAATATGAAAGTGGGAGGATAATCTAGTTAATTTAGCATCAGCAATGAGTATAAAATAGAAAAAAAAATTAACCAGAAGAAAACTAAAGGCTATTTAGACAATTATGGACTGATAGCAGTGCACCAACACTGTTATTAATGTTAATTAGTGTTTGATTAACTTGGTAGAGCTTTCTGATGGCATCAAATGGGTGGGCGTGGGCATAAATAAACTTGACATTGTTATTAGTTTATTATTGTGACATGTAATGAGCTACAGTGAAAAAGGTTGTTTTATGTGCCATCCACACAAATCATTCCATAATAATTCCATTGTGGGAGTGAAACGAATTGCTGCCACTGCAGAGATAGAGCAGTGCAGGTCAACAGATAAAGTGCATGGGCCACAATGAGGCAGACTT
This sequence comes from Hemitrygon akajei, assembly GCF_048418815.1. Classification (NCBI taxonomy): domain Eukaryota; kingdom Metazoa; phylum Chordata; class Chondrichthyes; order Myliobatiformes; family Dasyatidae; genus Hemitrygon; species Hemitrygon akajei. The sequence continues at coordinate 116,119,870 of NC_133126.1, forward strand.
GGAACTCATGAGCTCAAGAGTTCAGCTTTTGGTGTATGTAAAGTCTATTAATGTAGGATTGACTGTGCCATTAAGTCTAGTGGAATGTGAGCTTAAGCTTTCTTACCTTTTGCCCAGCAAGTGAAGGAAGAAAAGAAAACGACAGGAGTGGAGGTAGGCCTATGTTGGCTGCTTTCCCGATGCAGCAGAACTGTAAATGGATTCAATGGAGGGGAGGCTAGACTGCATGAAGGACTGGGCTGTGCTCATAATTTTGTTTCAATTTCTTGCGTTCTTGAGCAGAGCAGTTGCCATCCAAAGCTGAGATGCATCTGGATAGGATGCATCTGTAAAAATTCATAGCAGTCATCAGGGACATATCTAATTTCCCTCGCCTTCTGAGGAAGTAGAGACAATGGTGTGTTTTCTTGGCTGTAACATCTATTTGACTGGACCAGGAAAAATTGCTGGTGAGATTTACAGTGATGACGTTGAAGCTCTCAGCCATCTCCACCTCAGCACCATTGATACAGACGATGGATATGTACTCATTCCCTTTTCCTGAAGTCAATGGCCAGCTTCTTCATTTTTCAAAGGCATTTGCTGGAGTACCACACAATAATCTTACTTGCAAACCACATGAGATCTTAGGTTCTAGAAATAAAGGCATGACTCACAAGTTTCAGAAGTTTATGCTTAATTACGGTTTGGACACATGTCTTGGTAAGGGTTGTACTAACCTGAGTTGTTTTCTCTGGAGTGGTGGAGACTGAGGGTAGATGGAGGTTTATAAGCTTATGAGAAGCATAGATAGAGTAGACAGCTAGTGTCTTTTTTTTCCCGGGGCAAAATATCTAATACTAGAAGGCAAGGGAGGTAAGTTGAAAGGTAACATGAGGGGTAAATCTTTAACACAGAGAATGGTGGGTGACTGGGATTCACTGCCACGGATGATTAATACAACTGAAGCATTTCAGAGGCTCAAATACAGTAGGCACTTGAACATGCGGAGAATGAATGGATATGGACTTGTGTAAACAGAGGGGACTGGTTTAGTCAGGTATTAAATTACAGTTTAAATAGTTTGGCACAACATAGTGACCAAAGGGTCGATTCCTGTGATGTATTGTTCTATATTTTATGTTCTGTGTTCTGATATATGGGTCTGATTCCAGGTATAAGAAAATGTGGTTATGCAGAAGGAATAGAGAAGCTGATGCTACTTTAATGCAGACAAAGCTAAAATGGGATTTGATGGTCATGTTAAAAACTGTGGTGGATTTAGACACAGTAAATAAAGGGAAAATGTTTCCATTGGTGTCAGATCGACACAGATTTAAGGTGCTTGGCAAATAAACCAGAGATAACATAAGAAAAATTTTCTGCATGGTAAGCTGATAAATGAAGATTTAGCAGTAGTGTTTGAAAGAAAACTGGATATACCATGAAGGAGAAGAAGCTTCCATGGTTTAGGAGTAGGGGTGCAGAAGTGGGAACTGTTTGCAGTCCTTTACAAAAGATTCTGCAGAAACCTGATGGGTTTATAGTGCTGTACTTTTTGATGACTTAATTCCAACCCTCACTGACTGTGACCATCTTTAATACTAAATAATTTGTTGACAATACGCCATAATATCATTTCCCCATAGAGCTATCAGAAGGTTTGGAAATCCCATGAAAGTGACAGGGAACTTGGAGTCCAAACTCTCAATCTAAACCATGGTCTGAACCTGGAATCCAGCGACACTAGGGTACTTATACTGTAAATCTACATTGGTTTAGTTTGGGTCAAATGTCGCAATTGTCACTTACTTCAGAACAGAACAATAGCTGTTAGGGGAACAGTTCAGTTACAGAGAGCACAAAATATTTATATAACTAATTCAACTAATGCAACTACTTAATTGTATTTAAATGTTATTGTGGCTATTTTAAATATTTACTGAAATATTTCTTTAAAATGTTAAAATGACATAGGTAAAGATGTCGCTGGTGAACATTAGTGACTCTTTGCAGGCTGTGAGAATTTGTACCACTTCTCCTCTTAAATATACTCCTTTTGAAAAAGGGGTAGCTATACTCATTTAAGGACTCTGTTATATTGTTATTTCACATTCGTTATTCGTTGCTATTTATTTATGTCTGCGTTTGAACAGTTTGTTTACAGTTTAGTTCCTGATGTTTACAGTTACTGAGCTATAGATTTGCTAAGTATGCCTGCAGAAAAAGAATCTCAGGGTTGTATGTGGTGATATGTATGTACTCTGATATATAAAGATTACTTTGTACTTTGACTATGAACCTTTATATTGGTTTTGAGCATTATTATATGTCTGAACATCAGGGACAAATATTCAAACTCTTTCTTTACAGGGCAGAGAAGCTATCATGATCCATATAAAGCATAATGTGTTGCATTGTGATGTTACTGGGACATGTTACCTGCTTAAAAATAGTGAACCCACAAAGCAAAGAGTAGGAAAGGAAAGAGCACTGCAAAGCTCACTAACAACTTCAATAAGTGCTTCAGGGCAGCTGAAATAGAATAGCCAATATGAAGTGTATGAGTCTTGATGAGTTAGGCACTAAAGCAACAGTGCATCAATTGTTGATTCAGTTCAACATCTCCACGAGGCGCAATAATCTACCAATGATCTGGCATTGCTGCACTTGAATGGGAAAAGCTGTATATTACCCAAAACATTTGAGCTTTGACAGGAAGGAAGCCCAACCACTGGCTTGCTTCACTCAGTGGCAGCATATAAAGCTGATAATCATCAAACATTACCTTGGAAAATTCCAATATGATGAGGAACCATCAGCTATTTGACATGGTCCAAATGCAAAGATTTTGGAATGAGGTGGAACTAAAACCCATAATCAGTTGACTGAAGAATAAGTGAGGCACACATGATACACAAGAATGTTCGCTTATTGTAATATCCCACAATATAATCTCTGATATTCCATTATGGACTCTGGCTAATAATATAAATAAAATGCTCACTAAATCCAGTATCTTATGCAGCAGCCATAGTTTTCAATATTCCCTCCTATACAGTGGCATCTGGTAATTCTAATTTCATTTGGCTATTGTGTTAATTGGCTGATGTTCTGTTTTGCTCACTAACTGTAATGCCTTTGTAATATTTACTAATTGATTCACAGAACAATATACACAAGAAGGTTGGAGTAGGAGTGGGACACCTCATTTCTTAAATCTATCCCATTATTCAATATAATAAATACTGCCTCATCTCCTGCTCTGTGCTATATATTTTCCTACAGCTGTCAATTCCATAATCTTTCAAATATTTCCCTTTTAAATACTTACAGGGATCTGGTCTCTAAAACTGCCCAGGGTAAAGAATTCTAGACATTCGCCACTCTAAGAGGGAAGGAATTCCGATTTTGATAACTGACTCTTTATAACAATGTCCCTTCTTTAAGACTCTTCCATTAATTGAAACATCTCAACTTCAAACCTAATGCCCCCTTATGATCTTACATGTTTCAAAAGGATTACCCTATGTTCTTCTGAGATCCAGAGAATACAAGTCTAACTTCTTTAACCATTCTTGAGAAGACACTCTAGTGAAGCACTTCTAATGCTACTATATCCTTTCTTAAATAAGGGGACCAAAACTATACACTTTCTCCCAGGTTCAGTCTCACTGTCACCTGTACATTTGCAAGAATGCCTCTAATGCCCGACCAATAAAGGGTCAATATGCCAATTGATTTTAATTACTTGCTGCACCTTCATACATGGGCACCTGGACCTTTCTGTACCTTACTGATGTGTGGTCTCTCTCCATTTAGGTAATAGTCTGCCTTTTAAGTCCTCTTACCAAAGTGCATGACCTCATATTTCCACAAATTAACCTCCATTTGTTAAGTTTTGCCTACTCACTTGATCTGTCCATTTGCTGTTGTAGTTTCATATACCATAATTGCAGCCTGCTCTCACACCCAGTTTATCTTCTTCTTCCTGTTCCTCTTCATCCTTCTCTTCTTCCTCTTTGTCTTCTTCCCCTTTTACTTCTCTTCCATTTAGACAGTCCCTTGGAATCACAGATGACTTCCTGTGTGTTCTGAGATGACTATTGAGGGAACCACAGACTCCTCCACAGATGGGACAGTTGAATGGATAGTTTTGGCTGCTCTGATCTTTCCACTGCTTACACAGTGTGCATGGGTATGACATTGCACTTTTCCACTTTGAAGGGTCAAGGGCCAAAATTTCCCAGGAGCCAATGGGGATGTTGCATTTTTTCAAGGATATTTTCAGCACATTCTTGCAACTTTACCTCTACGCACCTTGTAATATCTTCCCTTGAAAGGGCTTGAAAAAGGTTAGCTATATCAGAAAACTGCTGCAGGCATGCAAGCAGCCCAGTTGAATGTAACCAGCAGACTGATGCTGGGATCATTGGCCTGGCAGAAGATACTGACAATCAATTGCTTATCAACTTATTGAATTTGGCAAATCTTGTGGAAATAGCATTGGTGGTGCCCTGAATTGCCTGCTGTAGGTAGAACAGGCCTCATAAGCATACAGGAGGGTGGAAATTATAGCTGATCAGCAGGCCATAAGTGTTGTGCTTGATTTGAGGTCCATGATATAGCTATGATGCTCTATATCACTTGCTGACTTTGACGTTCCATAGTGCACATTGATTATGGTAACCGTGTTACAGATACCATCTCAGGCTGTCTTAAAGTCACTGACCAATACTCTGTATAATGTCAATTGACAATTACATTCACTTGCTTATCATTCACAATTATTTCAATTTTCAGTAATACAGCCTCCATGAAACACTAAAGGGCCATTGTATTGAATGTAATGTTCTATGATTCACTTTCTAATAGTCTGCCTAACTCTGGGTGCTCCACTACATTATAGCATTATGTACATAATCACTAGGATGTCCTTTGATATTGCTCTGCTACGACTTGGTTTGAAGCATTTTCACTGCTGTGTCAAAACACCTCAGGTTAAAGACAATGCAGAGATCAGAGTGCAAAATCCTGGTGGACCATCTGGTGGAATATTGGTGGAGTGTTGCTCTATCAGCAGTAAAACCTTTAGGGTGAGATCACTGTTCCAGCTAAGCTGTGCAAGTGCATAGCCACGTAGTAACTGAAATGTGCCCATGCACATAGCCTTTGTTGTTTGTTCATCTGGAATTTTCTTTATATAGTATTATTATAATTTTGAAATGATGTTAATGCAAATATACTTTTGAAATCTATGATAATATAATTGTGAACTATCTTATAATTAATTATGTGTCAACAAATATAATACATAAATTTTCTATATAATAAATGTACCACAACCTCTACTTTGCAATATTTTAGAACTTCAACAAAATTACCTTGTAAGTATTTCAAGTTACAACACTGTTACAAATTGTAACAATAAACACAGAATGGAAGTCATAGCTAATTGTTAAGAAACTGCCAGCCCACTGAATGCCAAAGCTGTGATATGCATATTACAAAAAAGCATTTATAGTGGTGTGTGGTTTTTGGGCCGTGTAAGAATTTCCTGCTCAGAGCAATAGTTGGATCCTGCAGCTATAAACAAAACATTAAAGGGAATGTTGGATGTGATACTGTAATAATCTGAGGCCTCACTTTCCTTCTCAAGTGACCATAGGAGAAGTTATACCTCATGAGTCCTGCTCTGTAGTTAATTTTAACCTACATCACAAAAACAGATTATGGGGATATTAATTATTCACAAGACAAGAACACCAGTCTTGGCTAAGGCATTCTCCTTATAGACAATAGTGATTAGTTTATAAGAACCTTTGGATCAAATCAAGTAGAGTTTATTGTCATATGCACAAACATGGTACTGAAAAAAATGCTTGTAGCAATATCATAGATAACAGGAAGAATGTCTATTATACATAAGTTATAAAGGACAGAGAAGAGAAAAAAAATACTGTGTAAAACAAAACATTAGTACACAAAAAAGACACAGTCAGAGAAAGATTCATAGTGGTAGGCTGTAATGGAATGGCTAAGAATTTCCAGAGCGAAGGCATTTAACTACTTAAGGTAAAAGACAGACGAGACTGCGCAGGCACATGACATCAGCCAGTAGAGAGGGAAAAGTTTAAAAAGAAGACTAACTTACCCATTTGTCAGTGGAGTACGAGGAGCAGAGTGGTAATGCTTTGCTCAATGGGCTTAGGCGGTAACAGGACGAGCGAGGTAGGTTTACCTGTGTTAATTGTGGAAAGGAAGAATGTGTGAGAGGCCAGTTTTCTGTGCTTGGCATCAGATGTGGGAGGTCCTGGAGTCTCCCAGCCTCCTGGACGGCCATACCTGCACCCAGTTTGTAGAGCAGCGGCTCCTAAGGGACTGCGTTAGGGAACTGGAGTTGCAGCTTGATGACTTTTGTCTGGTCAGGGAGAGCGAGGAGGTGATAAAAAGGAGTTATAGGCAGATGGTCACACCGGGGCCTCAGGAGACAGACAACTGGTAGCAGTCAGGAGGGGGAAGGGGAAGTGTCAGGTACTAGAGAGTACCCCTGTGGCTGTACCCCTTGATAATAAGTACTCCTGTTTGAGTACTGTTAGTGGGGACAGCATACCTGGGGGAAGCAACAGCGGCCATGCCTCTGGCACAGAATCCAGCCCTGTGGCTCAGAAGGGTAGGGAAAGGAAGAGGAAGGCAACAATGATAGGGGAGTCTATAGTTAGGGGGTCAGACAGGCCATTTTGTGGATACAGGAAAGAAACTCGGATGGCAGTTTGCCTCCCAGGTGCCAGGGTCTGGGATGTTTCAGATCGTGTCCAAGATATCCTGCAGTGGGAGGGAGAACAGCCAGAGGTCATGGTACATATTGGTACCAAGGTCATAGGTAGGAAAAGGGAAGAAGTTCTGAAAAAAGACTACAGGGAGTTAGGAAGGAAGTTGAGAAGCCGGACCGCAAAGGTTTGAGGTTAATAACTCATTTCTTTCTACCTTAGGCCACAAACTTATCAATCACCTCTGATGAGTTATTGACTGATGAGTTATTACCTTCAAACTTTCTGCATAGTCACTCAAAGAGTTGGCCTGCATGTCCATGTAACGAGAGCTGTATAACTCATCTCCTTCTACCTTAGGCCACAAACATCAATCACTCGAGCTGTGGACACTTTCTGGAGGTCCAAGATCTGTATGCTGCACGACTGCTGGAGTAAGCGTGTAATGTAGGAGGGGACTATGTTGAAAAATATATGTGCTAGGTTTTCTAAAATTGACTCCTTCCACCTTAGGTCAACGAACTTATCAATCATCCCTTGTATGTGAATATTAACATCCATGTTCATCATGAAATTCTCCATAATAATCCACTTTTTTAACAGTGAAAGTCAATGTTTTTTTTTTGGAAATAGCAGACCCTTCTGGATAAATGAGCTCACACCACCCAGTTACAACCATGGGACCAATTAACCTAGTTACAAAGTCCATCTTTGTAATGTGGGAGGAAACCAGAGTACCAGAGGAAACTCAAATGGTCATCGTGAGAACTCCTTACAGATAGGGGTGGAACTGTACCCAGGTTGCTGGCATTATAATAGCATTATGCTAACTGCTACACTACCATGCTGACCCACTTTCTTCCTCTAGAATGATGTTCAAATGATTAAAATCCCTGATATATAGACTATCAGAAGCAGAATTTAATACTAAAATTGTTTGTTAACTAATAACTTAAACTAAGTGACCTCCAGTACGAGGAGTTGTTTGTATGCATGAACCATGACACTATTCAAAATGTCTTTCATGAAGGAAAAATTTATCCAGACTGCCAACCAATACACAGTGACCCCTACTGGAATGTGTCTTTGTATGAACAGTAGGTTGGGAAGGATCAAATTCACCTGTGGTGCCATCTATAGTGAATGCCTCATCACTATTTTGTGAATGATTATGTATTGATCTTGGTAGAAGAGAGAGAGGAGGTACATGAGTTATGATATGACATAATCGAAAGGATAGGTCACATATTATGCCCCAAGTTAACTTCTGGAAGGAACATGCTCAAATCCAGAAAAGGGGCCCACATTATATCATTCAAAAGTGTTGGAAACTGAAAGAAAAAGGGAAAATACTAGAAACACTCAGTAGGTCAGGCAACATCTGTGAAAAAGGGAAATAAGTTAATTTTTCTGATTGAAAGCCAAAGGTCACCAATCCTTAACATTAATTTTGCTTTGTCTTGTAAACACAGGTACCAGAAATCTTGAGCAACGCATGCAAAATTCTGCAGGAACTCAACAAGTCAAGAAACACCTATATATGGAAATAAACAGTTGATGGTTCTCTTAACTGCCTCTTAACATGTCAACCATTCATCTGCTCGACCTGCTGAGTTCTTCCAGCAGTTTACTTTTAGCCAAAGGTAAGGCTGTTTCTAGAGTGTGCCCTTCTTTCTATATCTGGGATGTTTTCTGGACCCATAGACACTAAATATGTTCTATGATGTCCCTCAGCTTGAAAGTAACAGTGGAGTGAAAGATATGCTGGACTATCATATTATATATTGTCCTGTTGTTAATGGCACACTGTGCCTCAAGGATGCCCAATTTTCAGCAGCCAAATCTCTTCCTATTGGATGCAAAGCACATAACATAATGATGTCTCATCAGTGCTAAGACATGACGGTTGCTCTTTAAGTACAGTGGTCTATTAATAATTTCATGCACTATTCCATATGTCAAAGATGTGATCAAAAGTTTATTTGTGTCTTGTGTTGGTTCACATACCACCAACCAGATCAGACAGACATTCACCTCCCTAGTGAGTAAAAACAAGAAAAGTTGGAAACACTCAAGTTAGACAGCAACTCTGGAGAGAGAAATCGAGTTAACAGTTCAAGTTGAACTGTAAAGCTAACATTATATTTCTTTCTGCCTCAGCTACTGATTGTTTATGCCATTTTCTGTTTTATGTCGGATTTTTAATATGTTCTTTGGTACTTAGCAGCTAAGACAATAGTGAGGCTGCTGAAGCATTCTTGATATCCCCCACCCAGGAAGTGTTATGATATTGATAGCTAAGATATTGGCAGGTAAACCTCTGGATCAATGATTCACAAACACAAGTTTAAATGATGAATTTAAAATTAAATTGAAAATTGGTAATTTAGTAAATTGGTTCATATTGCTGTATGTACCAGTGAAAAACTTCTGCTTGCCATCCATACAGATCATTTTATCACATCAGTGCACTAAGATAGGTCAAGTTAATACAGTAACAGAATGCAGAATAAAATGTTACAATTACAGGGAAAGTCCAGTAGGCAGACAATAAGCAAGGAAATGATAAGGTAGATTGTGTGGCCAATAGTACATCTTGACATACTCAGGACCATTCTTATAACAGCAAGATAGAAGCTGTCTATGAGCCTGTTGGTACATGCATTCAGGCTTGTCTGGGTCACTGGTATCCCTCATGGAAGTAAGTTTATCATCTCCACTAGGCCTGACCTACACATAGCTCCAGAACTATCAATGTGGTTGACACTTACCTGCTTCATGTCAGGGGTAGTTTGGTGTGGCTATCAAGCTGCCATTGGCAAAAATGTTCTCATTTTGTGAATGATGAACAGAAAGAAAAGAAATGTTTCCATGCAATGAACAAAATAAAAAAAGCCAAGCTGGCTGGAGAACTCAATGGTCAGGTGGCATCTCTAGAGAGAAGTGGACAACTTCAGGTCAAGACCCTTCACCTTGCCTGAAATGTTGGCTGTCCATTTCCATCAGAGATATTGCCTGACCCACTGGTTCATCTCGCAGTTTGTTTTTTTTGCTCTACATTTCAAAATTTGCCCTCTCTTATGTCTCTGTGTCTTTGATTATTGCTGATGCAAAATTGTAGAAGACATGATGACTTCTCTTCTTGGAGTCATACTTCTTTTATGTATCTGAGAGGGCAGTTTGAAAATTAGTCTAAGATCTCATCTAAAGTTGTCACCTCGATAGAGTGGCATTTTTCAATGAGGTTCTTGAATCAGAGATGAATTTGACCTCATGTTTAAGAACTAAGCATGTCAGACACATAGCTAATAAGGGATGAATTACTTTTGGATGGTGTTACATAAAAAAAAAACAAATTGTTGATAGGATATTGATAACCATAACCAAATTTAAAATTATACTGAAAGAAATAGGAAGATGCATGGTGATTTCTTTTCAATTGGGGCATGGAATTTTGTACCAAAGTCAATGGAGAAGGATTATTGCATTACAATGAATTAACAGTGCCCTGTAAGGGGAGAGGAAGATATTTATCCCACAGCCAATATCATGAAGATACTGTCTGATGTATTCTTCTGGGAACAGGCATGTGCAGGGAGTTGTAGCTCAGCTACCTGAAGGCAGCGGCAAGGGTTCAGATGTATTTATTTGGAAGGCTTTAAGAGTGCAAAAAATTGTTTTGTTTCAATTATCGTTCTTATTGATGTTCTATGAAGTTCTATTCCAACAGTCCCCATTTTGAAACTGTTATTCCTAAAAGTTGGCGAATTGTGCTTTCAAGCCTTTGTGCGTTTGCTCCACCATCTTCCCGGTCCTTTGCTCTTTGCTTCAATAAGAAAAAAAAGTTAGCTGGCTTACTTCTAACTTTTTGTTTTGTTTGCAGGCACACCATTATGATACTGAACAATTTGTAGAGCAAAATAAATACTATCAATCAGGTTGGTGTCAGATTCCTCATCCGACATCCCTGTCCACCGCTTCAGCCCACCCACAAACAAAACTCATAACTGACTTAAAACTCCTGTGGCCCATAATGATCTCTGCTGGCCGGATGGAAATATGACTCATCCAAACCTAGCCATCTCCTTGCTGAACAGGGTCACTCTACTGACCATGGGCGAACTCCATCCTTTGATGGTGCTACGTCTTTCTAAAGATGGGCGAATAACCCCTTCGAAAGATGTAAAAAAAGATCCCATTGTAATATGTCAAACTTAAATTCCGAAGGTACTATATAATTTCAAGTTTCTGTAACCTTCTTTGACAAGACTATCGAGAGTTAAGTGGAGCTTCTAGAGTGCTACTTGCTGCTCAAAATATTGCATTAAATAAAATACATTTGACGTAGGCTGGTGGGATTTTGATGCTGTGTTAAACGTTTAAAGTGCACGCGATAAATGCATCGTTGTATTGCTATTTCTGCAAAGTTTAAATATTTATTCTTATTTGAAAACTATTGAAAAGAAATTAATAAATACATAATGATAGGAAAGCAAATTCCCAGTGTGCAAGGTCAGTTTGGGATTGCGTTCAGGTAGATAGACTCGTTCCGTATGTAATACATTGAAATCTCGAGTTAGCTGCTAACTGATATATAACAGTTGAAAAAATACAGGATCATCTTAGACGAAATGGAAGAAGAAATATACGCTGGCTGAGATGGAAATGGAATATTAAAATGTAAAGTACAAATCATTGGCAAATAACGTTTTAATAAAACATGAGGTGAAATAAATTGATTTGCTCTGACATTTCGCTAACTTCTGATTGACAATATTTGACTGTTGTGAGGTGATAACTGATATGTCCGGGACATTCCGCAAAAGCCCACACAACTCTAGCAGTAAACAGGAGTGGAATTATTTGCAGTTATTTTACGCCTCACTTTAATTGTATTGTAGTGTTAAGACAGCGTTCGTTATTTTGAATATTTGAAGAAGTGTACTGGAAGCCCTGCAGCCAGCCGGTGGCGGCGAGAGAGCAACTAACATCCAGCAGCAATCTTTGGAAACTCGCCCTTCCGAGTTTGCTTCGACTGTTTGTTTTATTCTAGTTTCAAACAAGTAAAAGAGTCAAGCCATTATTGGATATTCATTATGTGCAAATGAGTATCCCGGTTGAAGCAAAACTGTGGTGCGTTTTTCCGCGAGAAAGAATTGGGGACTTAAAGGCAAGAGATCTCTAAATCCTATCAGCTAATATATCATTCCTTCTCTCGTCTCCCCTCTCCCACACACAATTACTGCCTTTACATATTTACTTCGCTTAAAACAATATCCTCAGCCCACACCTTGCTTGCTCTCAACTACCGTGGATGCGAAACAACGATTGTAGAAGTGAGGAGCACTGACGGGAATTCGCTTATAGATCAACTCCCAGCTCCCAGATTACGGTTTTCAAACAGTTTTATTTATTTCAGTCAGGTAGCTTGTGTCTCACTCAGAGCTGCAGATCTCTGGATTCCACCCCCTACCATCATAATTTAATATGCTGCAAGAGGTTTTAGTTGAAAGAAACTAACAGAATCGCGCTGAAAGGGAGGAGAGAAAAATAATATGAAATGATCTAAAATGCGCGACAGTGATGCTGATAAATATCTGAAATGTGAACTGAAGTTGGCGAAGATACTCTTTATAAAACTGCCTCTGATCCGAATAGAAAGAATCCATCTAACCAAAGTTTGGTCTTTTCATAATCGATCGATATTCACGGCGCTGACTGGCATGACTGATAATAAACACTCTCCAGTGATATTAATAAAACGAATAAACCAAAAGCAAATTCGTATGGCAAGAGCGAGCTCCGGCGGTCTGAATATTGAGTGTACAAATTCCAGTGATCGCATTATGGCGATAGTATCTGCTTTATCCCATAACCAATCTAAATCTATCGTTTCAAACGGTGGGTTCCTTTTATCCAGCGCAGACTTCAGCTGATTCATTCCATTGGGGAAAGTAATGACCTGGGAATAGTCCCAGCACCATAAACCGCATGTCGTTCACACGCAATTCGCATGTCCCGAAATCAAAGTGGGTGCGGAAACCACCCGCGATTTTGTATTGTGTGTGTTGCCCCCTTTCCCCCCTGTGATTTGAATAAATATTTAACGAAATAAGATATGTTTTTTTTCCTTTCAAATAGCAAAGACGGAGGTCTTCGTGGGGACAACGGTAATGCCAGTGAGACACAGACCGAAGCATTTCCACTTCCCTATGAGTCGCCCCATGCAAAATGTTATACACTTGAAACTAAAAAAACTCAAGTCAGCTTTGATCATTCCATTGCGCCAGGGTTATACCTACTCAGACCCGTGTTTCTAATGAAAACTAACCGAAGAGGGCAAGGGCCTGGAGAAAGCATCAGAGTAATCTGCGAAGAGCCGATTAATTAATGAAAACTAATGACCTGAAACATTGGTCCTGTTTGTTCCCCTGCAGCCGCTGTCCGACAGGCACAGTTTTCCCCTTTTGTTTTTAATTTCTTCAGCAAAATATGGGAGAATTAAATGGGATAGGCGTAACAAGGTCGGTGGCAGGGGCTGTTTCTCTAACAATTGTTCTGAAAACAACGTGTGTGTGTGTGTGTGTGTGTGTGTGTGTGTGTGTGTGTGTGTGTGTGTGTGTGTGTGTGTGTGTGTGTGTGTGTGTGTGTGTGTGTGTGTGTGTGCGCGCACGCGAGAGAGAGATAGGGGTGTGCAGAAGGATTATAAAGTTATCAGCACTCCTTGTGTGTGAGCATTTAAATCTATTTCAACCGAGGATAGCACTTATTGCAGAAAAATATCAGTAAATTTCCGTCAGTGGACAGGTCCTCTGTGCAAACAAACTGTTTCAGGAGAAAAGTACTCAAAGATTGAAATATGGTCACAAAGTGAAGAAAGAGGGGAGACACATATTTTTAAAAAAATCAAAGTGGCACCGGGAGAGGAGATGGGCCAATAATTAGAGGAAAAGAAGGGGTGATCAAGGGGGATGAAATAATAGCGGTGAAGTAGAAGAAGGAAAATTATCAAAAATAAATAAAATATTCACAAGTCCTGAATAAAACCGAAGCGGGAAGATAATGCAGGGGTGTGGACCTTCGTATTTAGCGGCAGTGAGGTATTCTGATGTGATTCCCCGGGCGGCGATAGAAGCAGAGACAGTCGACAGGTGCAAGAGTCACCAAGCCCGGCACACACGGGTCTCTCGGGGAGCTACAGACAATTGTTTCCATTTCACAAACACCCCCCCTAAGGGCAGCTGCACATTTCCCAGGCAATTATTTATTAAATGGTGCATGATAGCTGATTGAATTTGGATTTGCAAGTGCTTTCTCTCTCGCTCGCTCTCTAACAAGGCAACGTCGAAAAAGGGATGGCCCTTTGTTTTTTTTGCGCTGTTACCTGAGGCAGTTAAAGACATTTCAGGATTACACTTACAGTGCTCGTTTCTTTTAGTAACTTAAGGAGCAAGAGTTTGCATGTCCATTCGGCGGATCCAGGAGTTGTGTGGTTGTAGCAATTGTCCAGGGAAAGGAAAATGATTTCTCGTTCAGTTTGCCTTGTCTTACTCGTAAATCGATGGCTTTTTGGCGTGCTTATTTTAATAAAAAATACAATTAAAACATGCGAATGGTTATAGTGGAAATTGCATTAGCTAGCGCACTAATTGCAAAACATAATTGTGTACAGAAATCCCGAAGGTTGATATTTTACCGACCTTTGCAACGAGTTGTTGCAATATTACTTAGGAGTCAGGAATTGGAATTAACAAGTGTGCAAAAGCTGATTGATTATATAGTGGAATGGAATCGAATTATGAACCAGACTTAAAGGTTCAGCTTATATAACACGGTATAAAAACGGCAGGAAAGGCAGCGTTATTTGTCCATAACGTTACTTCGCAGATCATTCGTTTACTTATTCGTAGTGGAAAACCAGCCCCACATACATATTTTAATCTACTTTATATTTTCCAGTGCTACAGTAACAGAAAAAGTCTTGTTTTTCTGGTGTGTGTGTGTGTGTGTGTGTGTGTGTGTGTGTGTGTGTGTGTGTGTGTGTGTGTGTGTGTGTGTGTGTGTGTGTGTGTGTGTGTGTGTGTGTGTGTGTGTGTGTAATGGAGGGGTGAATTATTCATTCATTAATCGTCTTCTTCTTTTTGGACAATAGTTTGCATCTTTTCTTCCCTTTCTCTCTGTCCGATGGCATTATTCCCCCTTTCTCTGTCTTGATTGGACGCCCGGGGAGTTTGGTAAACGCCCAGTGATTGTGTCACTTCGCGTGCGGACTCGGGAGCACTTCACAAACCCTTCTGGAGCTTTGAACTCCGCCGCTCTTTGACTTGAAATCACGAGATTTCTTCTTCATTTACTGTCCAGGTGCTCTAGCTGACCGGACACCTCCGAGGGGAGGAGGAAAAAAAGAAGAAAAAAGAGCAGCGTGAGAAAGAAAAAATATATATTTGCAAAACAAAACGCCCTACTAAACTGATCATCGGAGCAACTTAGCTGAAGAACTCAGGTCTTTGCAATCTTTTGTCGAGTTTATTCAGGTTTTTTTTTAAAAAAGAAGAGCTTCTGCTGTTACAAAAAAAGAACCTTGATTTCCGACTGCGGCCGCAATGATTTGCTAAAGGAAGATTTGTGTGTGGGTGAGTGTTGTTTCAGAGAGAGGTGAGCTGTTTCATCTCGGGGGCGCTCCTTTCCAAAGTCGATCCTCTGTGCTCGCTCTCTCTGCGCCAGGATGTCCAAACCCGCGGACCACATCAAGAGGCCCATGAACGCATTCATGGTCTGGTCGAGGGGTCAGAGGAGGAAGATGGCCCAAGACAATCCCAAAATGCACAATTCCGAGATCAGTAAAAGATTGGGCGCTGAGTGGAAACTGCTGTCGGAGGCTGAAAAGAGACCGTACATTGACGAAGCCAAGAGATTAAGAGCGCAGCACATGAAAGAACATCCAGATTACAAGTATCGGCCTCGGCGCAAACCCAAGAACCTGCTAAAGAAAGACAGGTACGTCTTTCCTTTGCCTTACCTCGGGGACACTGATCATTTGAAGGCCGCGGGACTTTCGATGTCTGCCGCCGACTCTCTCCTGGGTGCATCCGAGAAAGCCAGAGCTTTCCTCCCGCCTACCTCGGCGCCTTACTCGTTGCTTGACCCCAGCCAGTTCGGCTCCAGCGCCATCCAGAAGATGACCGAGGTGCCCCACACCCTTGCCACCACCCTGCCCTACGCATCCACCTTGGGCTATCAAAGCGGAGCATTCGGCAGTTTGAGTTGCCCAAGCCAGCATACGCACACCCACCCATCGCCCACCAACCCTGGTTATGTGGTCCCCTGTAACTGTACCGCCTGGTCCGCCTCGAGTTTACAGCCCCCAGTTGCTTACATACTTTTCCCGGGAATGACCAAAGGCGGGATAGACCCTTATGCTTCGGCGCACGCTGCAACCATGTAGGTTAAGAGCACCAAGCAAAAGACTTGTGAACTTGAACTCTGCATTGCATGTACAACGCGACCAACAGCAACAACAGAAAGACTCTCATCTTCAGCGATCCCGACTCCTGAGGCCTGGGACGAATCCGCCGGAACAGTATTGGAACAAGCAGAAAGAAATGAGGATCAATCTCTCCCGACCCCGGCACGAGCACCTTGCAATGTAAAACAGGGAGAGAAATATATATATATATAAAATAATATATATAATTATAAAAGACTGCCTCTGATCTTAAAATTTACATTGCATGTACACTAAAGGCTCGAAAAAATTTGAAACTCTGTCCCTATTCTGGTCACAGATTCTAAAAGAAGGGAACTTTGTGACGGAGACTGTCTGTAGCATGAGACTTGGATGTGCTGCAGACGGCGGATAACTGGCTGTATAATTGTAGATGTTTTGTTTGAAACGCTGCCACTTAAACATTTGGCAGCTTCTCGGTTTTATTTATTAACATGTATATTGGTCTATAATACCACGTGGTCATTTTGTTTTGGAACTGAATTATTACAAGTCCTCAAATTTCCTTTGCACATCGGAAACAAGACTTGTATTAAAACGTTGCCACCATGTCTAGACGACGTTGCAGTTTCGTTGGGGATTGCGAAATAACTTTTAAAATTAACGATAAGTGAGGGGTTGTTCATAACCTAGCGAAGACGGACAGCGTTTAAATGCACTGACTGCCTTATATTAGACATAGTGCTCACTTGTTATTTCTGATCGTCCATTGGAATCTGATCACGGTTTTTATTTCAGACCTAACTTCAGACGTGAAGTCAATAACGTTGGTTATTTTTTTAAAAATGACAATTTAAATATGTTTTAAAAAGGATATGTCTCAAATACAAACTGTATCCAGAAGGATTTTACCTCGTAACTCTGTTCAGTTGTTGAACACAGGCAATGTTTTAAATAAAGACAAGGTGTCTACAAAAGTTAATATATGCAGAATATAGTATGTTTGTTGGAAACTGGAATCCACCTGCGTGTGAACTCACAATAAATATTTCACAATATAATCTCACAAGTGGCTAAACGAGTGTCAATCGCATTGGTATAAGAGGGAATTGCGCCCGAAATGCGTGAAACGCATCTTTTACCTTTCGTGATTAAATTAGACATATTTAACTCACTGTAAGAGAGTTAGTGAGTCTTGAAGTTAATAGAAGATAAAAATTGACTTTCTTATAAATAGTACCATCCGATTGCTTGCTTGATATTAATTATTCTTGTTTGGTTAAGAGTGCTGTTCTAAAGATGAAAGCAAAGAGCCGGTTATTCTGCACCGCTACATCCTTCATGAAATTGAGAAACGCTGAGCCTGGCTATTCGGGGACCTTGACTGCTCGGTTCTGTGGAAATGCCAGGCCAGGTCTAATCGTCAGTGTGGTATGCTTTGCTTAAAGATTTCAGGTAATGAACTCCCAAACTCATTCAAATCACACCCAGTGGTGCATCAGGTCAAACGAATGTCAGTCCACACTTAATAGCATTGCTATGTTAATACTTGTGTCGATACTTTAGATGTAATATGAACTGACGAGGTGTGGTGGTCCTTTACCTGGACTGGGAACAACTAAGCGCACTTTGATTTTTTTTCACATTCCTAACTTTAGATTGTTTTACTAATAGCTCCTTGTCGCCTTTTTCTGTCATATCTTAAATTGCCACTTCATTCGCCAAAAATCTGAGATGGAGTTTAAGATTAAGCGGTTTAAGTATTACGGCAAAATATTATGCAGAAGGTTGATGAGTCGTCTTTGCAAGTACAAATAGCGATGGCACTCGACCCACAGCCTTTTGCAGAAGGGAATGCAATCACCCATCTGGTTGCTGTGAATATCAATGGAGGTGGCTGTTTGTATTATGACTCAGTCCCTACAGTGTTGTGGCGTGCATGCCGGGACGAAGTAAAAACCACCGGCACAGAATGAGTCTGCCCTAAGCGTGATTAAGACACAGGCTTGAAATATTCACAGAATGGATCTGGCCAAATTATGGTGCCAGAGAAGTCTACCTCGTCCTTTTAACAAGTAAATAAAGATTCCCAACAAGAAAAGAACAGCAGCGCAGTCGGTTTCAGAAGAAAACTGAACAGCTGAGGCTGCCAAGTTTGGTTTAAAAATGAAGTTCCGTACTCTGTCACGTACACGGAACTCGCTGTGGCTTTATCCTTAGTTTAAAGTCAGTCCCTCTTAGATTTCCTGAATAGTTTATGTGGCACACTCGCGTACCCCCTTGCATTAACAGCTAGACAATGCAATCAGTAGAACATTAAAAAAAATACATGGTTTGTGTTCAAATATATGTGACATTCTCTCTCTCGCGATTGGTTTCCGGGTCCAAGCGAAGAGTTACCGATCTGATTCCTATGTGCAGCTTTGTTTTTAAATGCTAAGGTCACGTAAATCAGGAGTGGTCAGAGCTAAAATATTATGAATCATGGCTTAGTTGAGGTATTAAAGGTCCTCTGTGCTAAAAACCGAAGGTGCTGTTATGAATTCTTGTCACAGAGAGGCCGCTTTTAACAAATTGTTTAACTCTCGGTTAGCTCATTCACACTTTAACAAGCAATCTCATTTTTTTTCCCCCCAAAAAAGGCAAAACAAATTCTGTTTTGCTAATCGACTTGACACCTGAATGAACTGATATTCTGAAGTCTGATGTCACTTGTCGAGTCTCGTATCTCCCGGAGGCAGTTAGTTCCTGCTAAACTAGTTCACCCAGAAAGCTTAGCACAAACCTTCTTAATTTTAACACAAAAATACGTAAATAAAATCACTAAACAGACAGGTACAAATAGTGCACCTTAAATCTCTATTTCCAAACACTTAGCGCGGGGTTTCAGATTACAATAATAGGGCCGTCACTCCCTACCGTTGCTGGCTCGGCATAGTACTTAGGCAATGCGGGCGATGGGAAATGGGACGAGGTAAGAATGGAAACTTAATACGGATAGAATCCAGAAAGAAGCGAAGTAAGTTAAATACGAACTACTAAGAGAGAAGTGTTGGCCTGGGAAATTCTCATTAAGAATGTGAAAGTATTTTTCATGCCAACGCATAGTTGGACCATTGCCCTTAAACATCAGAAGAGCATAGAATTAATGACAGGGAAACAGCACAACTCCTGTTTAGGGAGTCTCTCCTCGACCTTTTCACCAATCCTTATAATGTGCGCGCATATCCGATCGTCTCCGTCTCAGACAGTAAAATGAACTCGCAGGCCCGGCAACTCAGTGGAGATAATGCTAAATGGTACAGGTAAATCAAACCGGATTAGCAACCCGATTCCGGCGTCAGAGCAACAGGCAACGAAATATCGGTATGAATATTTCAGGAAAAGGGAGGGGGAGAAGGATATTTAAAACTGAATAATAAATACCCCAAATTCTTCGTGGAAGGTGGGGAATTTTTATTCAAGAAATATCTATTAATAATTCAAATGATACAGTTTCAAATATTTTTGTATTAAAGTTGCAAGAAGTTTTAACACCTTGAAGTTATTTCCGCTCTAACAAGAAGTTTTGCCTAATCAAAATTTACTTCCCAGATTCTAATTTTGACGTGAACTTTTAGTCAATCGTTTCATTTTCAATTTGACAATCTAACCGTGAAGCAGAGGGATAGAACCATTATTGGTGATAATTATATATATATAGTCCATAAAGACCATTTGTTTAATATATATATATATATATATATATAAAACAAACGGTCTTTTAAGATACTTTGCTTGCAAGTCACTGCTACCTGCTGCTGAAGTGAGATGGTCGGGAGAACAGCGAGCGGCCGGAGTGACGAGATTTGAAGCTGGCATGGTGTTCAGGATCTGCTCAGTTGATGATAGGAGCGGGTCCCACAGCGGTTCGCACGGTTGCCAAAAGTTGTCATCCCAACTGCACTAAAACGTTTATTTATGCACACCTGGCAAACAAGCGTCGATGATTTTTAGTTTGTCAGTAACCCGAAACACAAACAAACATAAAACACCCCAGTATGCTTCCCCTCTCTTCTTTATCACTTTGATTTCCCCTCTGCTCGCTTCACCGCGCTAAATCCCATCTTTCTCCCTTCCTTCGCGTTGTTCACCACCTCCCTAGAGGGAAAATCCGCTGTTCTCTCTGTATATATTTTTTATTTTTATTTCTTATTGATGTTGGACAATCGGAGCTAACGTCCTGTGAATGGTTGGTGCGATCAAATCATTTCTTGCAAGGATTTCCTGGGGTCCGTGATGCTTATTAGAATTTCAAAGTACTGTATTAAAAAAAGATCAATCGGCGAAGTAAACGTTAAATAGCTCTCTCAGATGCAAATGCCTCGGTATAATTACAAGTAATATAAGAGAATATGTTAGGCATATCAAATGACTCCAGTTAAAGGATAACATGAAACATTTATTTTTTTTGGGCGCAGCGTTTAATAAGAGGGAGTCGCGGAATTAATAATTACAGACAGTTTAACACGGCATTAACTCAAAGAGGTAAAATATGAAAACAATTGGTTTGTAGGGAAAAGTGGCGTGAGGCTGGATATTTTTTCTCTCTCACACAGTTTATGGGGTTGTGTTATGTCACGGTGGTGGGTACGGGATTAACACACTGAGGTGTAATGGCATTACTTCCTAATTAAAATTTACATCTCGCATCCAGATTGTTTACTTATCTGCCAAGAACATATGCTCGAAGAAGTTTTTTTTTCTCTCTGTATTCTGCACTATCGCCCAAGGTGCAATTCAATATAAAACCAGCATCTCGTGCCTTATTACATTCTCGAGTCCTTATCTGGGTTCTGTAATTTATGGTGATACTCGATGGGAACTGAATATGGACTTTTTTAGTGTTAATCCTAAAGCATGCAAATTCATCTTTGGAATATAGGAATGATATTACTATACTGCTGGTTTCTCCTCCCCGTTACAGACTATTTCCCCGTTTTTTTTTGCAAAAAATGTATTAAAGATGACTTTTTTATATTTGTGTTGTAGCACATGGACTATAATATTTCGTATGTAAATTATATTGCAGGATAAATGTATACTATCTACACAATGAGTTTGTTTAGTGTAAGCCTAATGTCAACAGAAATGGCATACTCATACTCTGAAATATCCTCATGCAGTTGAGATATCAATAGTCGTTTTAACGGCACACAAATATATTTCCTATTAGAGTCTACGTTTATTTCTGACCTTTTGTAGTCCGATCTACTGAACAAACAAATAAAAATCAGGAAGCGATAGGCATTGAACTGCTGTTGTGTATTTGCAATCAGTTGAAGATAACAGGATGAGAATCAATGCGTGCATTTTTCCGACATTTCGAAGTTTCCCTTACTGAAAGTGGTTTTGCAAAATAAAAGATGAATATTTTCTTCACGGCATTTGCAGTCACGAAGTTAAAGCTTTTAAAGGGCAGAAAACTGCAAATACGCGTTTAAACCATCCAGACGAAATATTTAATTCTGTTTCTATCTCCACAGATGCTGCCTGATTCGTTGAGTGTTTCCAGCATTTTCGGGTTTTACCCGAAGTTTCAATGGTTTGCTTTCCTGTTGCTTTTCTATACTGTGAATTGTTATTTGAAATTGACGAAGATATTATTTTGGAAAGCCTCCGCAATGAGAAGCACGGGAAACAAAAGCGGCATTTAAATGGTTAATGAGAAAGCACCTAGTCTCTACATCAGAATGTTTGTCCGTCCATATATCTACACTTCCCGCAGAATACAGATTTATTATTTTGCATGGAGTGCTCACAATATCAAACTCCACACAGGCTGTCTGACACCCCCCCCCCCCCCCCCACAACCCCTGCCTCAACCCACCCTCCTCCACCTCGGCTGCAAGCAGCAGTTCTAATATGTTATGTTTATTTTAAATCGCCGAATGCGGGTGATGTTCATTAATAAATCTGCCTTTTGTATATCGAAAGAGCTCTGTTATATCACAAGGGAAATTGCACAGCGGAATAACAGTGAGCCTATAGATCTTTTTTTAACTGCGTCTCGGCATTTTTATATTTTCCGAACAAAAAGTCAGAGGATCATATGCTCAATTCAATCTTCCTTATCTTTTCCGGACTCCTTTCAAACGGGGCTGCAGCTTCGCGTCACATAAAAGGAGCGGATAATTGGCCTTTATTTTATTTAATTTAATACGACAGTCGGATGCTTTAATGTAATTTATATGCTTAATTTAGTGATAAAAGTAAAAAAAAAGTATAGCGACGTGGATTGGCGTGTACACAGATTTTCCAACCACTCTCAACCCTGATCTCAACCCTCTTCCTCTCTAACCCCATCCGCAATTAAAAATGTATTGCAACAAATAAAGCATTCAAGCTAATTTTCTGCTAATTTTACAGCAAATGAGACGATTTTTTAAAAAGCGATTGAAATTATTGATGGAAAGATGAGTGTTTTCTTTTCAAGTGCCCGGGAATTTCAGAATCCTGTTTTACCGTGGGGAAAATGCGTTTCCCATTAAAAAAATATCAGGCTTTTAATGGGATGTCTGACATTAGAAGTGTGCGCGTTTTGTCCCTTTCCAGTACATGCTAACTCCTCACTGTCATTACAAACTAACCCGAGATCCAAAGGCTGTTTAACATTAAAGCGGGACTAGGCATGTTACCTCCTATCACTAACACCAGATCCACGCTGCAAGACAGTGTACAGAGCTAAGACTTGGCATGATATTTCCCATGTCTTTAACTAATGATTTTTATTTGAAATCTGTTTTGTTGTGCCAGGCAAAAGACATAAATTTAAAGATTACGAGTCAACCAGGTTAGGTCTGAAGAAGACTATCTAAAGTTGTGATTTTGGTTGTTTCATTCCGTCTTCCTCTTAATGTCAAACAGGCATCAGACCAACATTATTTTTTCCAGAGGCATTATCTGTAATTGGATCTAGTTGCATTTTTTTTAGGAGAGCGGGATGCCTGCTCCCGCCCCCAAGTCCCTTTCAAATCCGGTGCTGGGGTAGGCGCTAGGGTTGAAGCTATGGTAAAGGAGGGGGTGGTGTTTTCTTTCTAATTTCAGAAATGTAAAGGGTGAATGAACTGATAAGAAAATAGGAATCTTGCGTGGCAGTCAGAGGGAGCGAGAATAAAACTCAAGGATTTTAATAGGGTTCCAGCTGACGAAATGATTTACATGAAGGTTTATTCCCTGCCTGTCTTGATATAAGGGAATTATACATAACAAAACTCAACTGATCTACTGAATAAAAGGAGAAAAAATATTTTCCCCTCTAATCACACCAGTTCATTTATATTCATCTGCCTACCCAGCCGTCAATCCGACGCCAACCCAGTGCCACGCTCTCTCCCATCTCCTTACATACCTGATTCCTGATTACACTTATAAATGATACACACACAAAAAAAGTCGATTAGAACATCCGTTGACTGATTCTGCGATCTCACTCGGGAATTTGCAAGACCCGCGAATCAAAGAGCTGTTCTTTCCTCTTTCAAAGGGAGAGTGTTCAACTTTATGTTATTTACAAGGTGCTTGAAAGTGTGTTTTTCACAGAGACATTACAGATATCGGAGAGGGTTCAAATCTTTCAATTGACAAACCCCGATGCAGGTGAGACTGAACACAATAGACACGCCCATTTACATCTTCCTAGATTTGTGATGCAAATCGCACGATCTCTTTAAAGGAAATCAAATAGCATGAGGAAGTGTAATGGTATAATTTCCCCTTGGCACAATGAAAAAGGCAAAACGGGGAGGTGGCGACTGAACAACCAGATGGAAGTGTGCAATTGCAACTAGGTGAATAGCGATTTATGTTTACAGTTTTAAAGATTAGAAAGTTTCCCTTGCAGATAGAGATGCTCCTCGGAACAATGAGAGAAATGCTGGTCAAAATGCCAGTCTGGAAATAGGAGAAATGTAGACAAGTTTGCTGGGAGAATTCAAGGGCTTAGGCAGCTAAATGCCCACCCTCCCCTCCCTACAATGGTGAAGGGGGTCAACTGGGAATGGGAACTTGACCCAAAATGGAGTAGGGCAAAGGTATTGATGAGGTCCAGGATGCCAATGATTTTGGAGGGATACCCTGAAAAAGAGATAGAGAATTGGAGGATGCAAAAACCTGTTATGGTAAGCAGTGAGCACAGTACAAGGTGTACTTATGTAATGTCCAATTTCCCCAGTTTGTATATATGACAATTGACTATCTCTGCTCATAATAAAAAAGAAGCAACTCTGCCACTTAGGAGGAGATTTAAATTGTAAACAGGTTTGAATTCCAATTTCATCTCCCATTCAACTATCTACACTTATCTAAAACAAGCTTGAAACTAAATTGACCACCATTCCACACGTCCACCAGAAAGTGCACAGTTCTATCCATATAATGAGTAAAGTACAAGGATTGAGACCTGATGTGGGTCAAGGTCTCTGTACTGTTAAGTGTCCTTCAGCCTTAACATGGAGAAATTTTGACCAGTGTTTCCACTCCTAATCACCCTTCAAGAGAGTGTACATATGTTTTTCACTTGGGTGTGAGTTTTCTGCAGTTCAATAGCTTGTCAGTGCTCGGTGTGTGGGGCCATACTTTGAAAACAGTCTCCAGAGAACGAATAGAACATTTAGTATCAAATACCAGTGTGAACTAATGGACTTGGGAGAGAAAAATTATCTCAGATTGAACAGATCTAATCATTCATTTTATAGCAGAATTTTAAAATGCATCTATCTTCTCCAATTTTAGGAATATTATAGAACATTAAGTGTTGTTGATGTAACCTCCGTTGCTTGGAGGTCTTATTCAGAATTCACCACAGAGCCTGTACAATGACAAGAGTTCCAACAGCCTTTCTTTTTTTTTATTGACTTTAAGAGATTTCTGTTAAAAATTCTATAATGCCGTAATGCATCCATTACCTGTTTATTGTTTACTCACCAAACCATTTGTGATAAATAATCATTCAAACATTACTGCCTTGCTGTTATTCATTAGCAGTTTCCATAGGAGAAAACCTTGGCTGAAACCTTACATCATAGTATAGCCTTCAAGACATATCTGTATCTCTTCCTCATTACATTCGGTGAAGGGCATTATAAATCAATTTAGTCTTGTTGCCAGTCAGGGAAAACCACAGCATTTCTAACTCCCAACAACTCTTCAACTTTCATTGTTATGTGCCCCAACATATTTCCTTGCCTAATGAGCAGAACCAAGATAAGGTCACCAGCACTCTTGATCCTTTGTGGTTTTTAATAAGATTATGGCAAGATTATTGAGTCAATCCATGCTGGACTCTGTTCTGAACCATTTAAATAAGTGGAGGGGCAGCAAGTGTTGAGAAGGACTTGAACAGATTAGGATAATGGGCAAAGAAAATACAATGCAGGGAAGCATATGGTCATGCAGTCTGGCAGAAGGAATAAAGGTATAGACCATTTTCTAAATGGGGAGTGAATTCTGAAATCAGACGTGCAAGGAGACTTGGATTCCCTAATGGTTAACTTGCAGGTTCAGTTGGTAATAATGAAGGCAAATGCAATGTTTGGAGACTTTTTCAGAGGACTAGAATATAAAAGCAAGGATGTAATGCTGAGGCTTTGTAAGGCTTTGATCAGATTACACTTGGAGTATTGTGAACAGTTTTGGGCCTGCTATCTAAGAAAGGATGTGCTGGCATTGAAGAGGGTCCAGGCGAGTTTCATGAGAATAATCCCAGTAGTGAAAGGGTTAATGTACAAGGAGCACTTGATGGTTCTGGGCCTGTACTCATTGGAGTTTAGAAGAATATGTAGGGGAGTGGGATCTCACGGAAACCTAACGAATATTGAAAGGCCTAGATAGATTGGAACAGGAAATGATGTTTCCATTAGTGGGTGAGTCTAGGACCAGAGGGCACAGTCTCAGAATAGAAGGGTGCCCTTTAGAACAGAGATGAGGAAGCATTTCTTTAGCCAGTGCATGGTGAATCTGTGGAATTTATTACTACAAACCCTAGAGGAGGCCAAGTCATTGGGTATATTTAAAGCAGCGGGTGTTATTTTCTTGATTAGTAAGAGCATCAAAGGTTATAGGAATAAGGCAGGAGAATGGTTTGAGAAGGAAAATAAATCAGCCATGATGGAATGGCAGAGCAGATACGATGGGCTGAATGGCCTAATTCTGCTCCTATGTCTCATGGTTTTGTTTGGTAAGGTGACTAAAACCAAGCCCTTTATAACTGCAGTATAAAGTAATGCTCTTCAGTCTGCATCCACTTGCACTATTTCTATACCAATCACCTTTTAATCCTCTCCACATTCCCATCAACTCCTCCGATCCTACCCTTCATCTATCTCCTAGGGGTAATTTACAGAGGCCAAGTCACCTTCCAACATATATGCATTTGGGATGTGCGAGGAAATCAGGCCGCCTGGAGGGAACCCACATAGTCGCACAGAGAACATGCAAACCAACTCAATCAGAATCCGAGGTCAGGATGGAATCCACCTCACCGGAGTGTGAGGTAGCAGCTATAGCACTGTGCCACTATCCTCCCCTTCTGTGTCGTAATTCTCTTGTAATAATGGTCAACATATTATTCTCCTTCTTAATTGTTTGCTCTATTTACAAGATGGCCTTCAGTGGCTTATGTACAAGGACACCTAGGTCGCTTTGAACAGCAACATTATCCAGTCTGTCACCACTTTAAAAATAATCTGATTTTTTGATTTATGCACCGCGGTGCCAGCATGTAAAAAAACATATCATATTTTTCCACATTATTTTCCATATGTCATATTCTTGCCAGTCACTCAGCTGGCCTATATCCCTCAATTTTTTTTTACCTCCTCCTTACTCACAATCTCATCTTCTTCCAGGCTTGTGAATGTGAGACTTGTAAATAATTAGTCAAATTAGTCGAAGTCCCCTCAGTCAAATGATTGATGCAGTGTGTGAGTTTTTGGCGTTGCTATGAGAAGCTCCTTCAGTTCTTTAGTGCTCCCAGAAAGATTGCAGCAGATCATTGGAGCTCTCTCTATATTCAGGGAAGCATTCCCTCATTGCATAATTGATAGTATAACTCAGATCCAGCAGCTCCACAGTGCACTAAAAAGAGTGATACACATCATAACTCTACAGAAAGAAAGATTAAATAAAATGAATAAAAGAAGTATAGTAGGAGTGCAATTAAAGGCTAGAATTCTATCAAAGAATCCCGTCAGCAAACCCTCTCATGCCAAGCTAATTACATTGTGCAATGTCTACAATTGGAGAACCTCTCTGTGAATCCGGTTGTTGCAGTGAATGTGCCAAAACATTTTAAATTAATAACTTGAAAACACCAAATGCAAAAAAAATTGCATTCTGTTTCAAATGATTGGAAAACTTGCATTCCCTCAAGACAGATGCCCAAAGAGGACTTTGTGGATCTTATAGAAGATTATCTCAATGGATTACAATGATCCATGTTTAGCAGCCCGGGTCAGGATTAGAGACGGCATTGATTATATTATGTTATCATGTAATATTGCACTATCTGTGGAATCTGTAACATGAATGCATTCACTAGAGTGAGTTTTCTGAGGGCATTTTAATCCCTGGTATTTGTGGTACACTTCTAGTCAACTTTGTGCTCAAAATGGCAGCAGCTTCTGGTTGCAGAAGTTGCAGAACATGGCCTCTGCTCCACCCTCTGCAATTGGATCCTCGACTTTCTAACCAGAAGACCACAGTCTGTGTGGATTGGTGATAACATCTCCTCCTCGCTGATGCTCAACACTGGTGCACCTCAGGGGTGTGTGCTTAGCCCATTGCTCTCTATATACACATGACTGTGTGACAAGGCATAGCTCAAATACCATCCATAAATTTGCTGAAGATACAACCATTGTTGGTGGAATCTCAGGTGGTGACGAGAGGGCGTACAGGAATGAGATATGCCACCTAGTGGAATGGTGCTGCAGCAACAACCTGGCACTCAACATCAGTAAGACAAAAGAGCTGATTGTGGGCTTCAGGAAGGGTAAGATGAAGGAACACATACCAATCCTCTTAGAGGGATCAGAAGTAGAGAGAATGAGCAGCTTCAAGTTCCTGGGTGTCAGGATCTCTGAGGATCTAACCTGATCCCAATATATCAATGTAATTATAAAGAAGGAAAGACAGCAGCTGTACCTTATTAGGAGTTTGAAAAGATTTAGAATGTCAACAAATACACTCAAAAACTTCTATAGATGTACCATGGAGAGCATTCTGACAGACTGCATCACTGTCTTCTATGGTGGTGGGGGGGGGGGGCGGTGGGGGGTGGGTGGACTACTGCACAGCACCAAAAGAAGCTGCAAAGGTTGTAAATCAAGTCAGCTCCATCTTGGGTACTAGCCGACAAAGTACTCAGGACATCTTCAGGGAGCGGTGTCTCAGAAAGGCAGCGTCCATTATTAAGGACCTCCAGCACCCAGGGCATGCTCTTTTCTCACCATCAGGTAGGAGGTACAGAAGCCTGAAGGCACACACTCAACGATTCAGGAACAGCTTCTTCCCCTCTGCCATCTGATTCCTAAATGGACATTGAACCCTTGGACACTACCTCACTTCTTTAATATACAGTATTTCTGGGTTTTTTTTGTACTTTTTAAATCTATTCAATATAAATATACTGTCATTAATTTACTTATTTATTATTATTTTTATTTTATTTATTATTTTTTTTCTCTTCTATGTTAAGAATTGCATTGAACTGCTGCTGCTAAGTTAACAAATATCACATCATATGGCAGTGATAATAAACCTGATTCTGATTCTGGTCAGCAGGGAGCTGGTAGCTAGCGACTGCCAAAAGGCTCTGAAGAAACCTCACTGCCTGGTCACTGACGTAGTGTTTCAGAAGGATCTGATGGAATTTGAGGAGAAGAATCAATGGTGAAGAAGACCCCCTTTCCTCCCCTAATTTGTTCCTGCACATACCTGCAACTCTGGGCAACACACAAAGTGCAACAAACCCAATAGGTCAGACAGCATCTGTGGTGGGAAATGGACAGTCGATGATCATGTTGAAACCCTTCACCTGGTCTTGAAGGAAAGAGGGGTGGAAGGGGTGGAGTAAGAGATGGCAGGTGATATGTGAGGGAGGGAAGGAGAATGGGAATGTCGTCAGAAACTGCAAGATGACAAATACAAGTGACAAAAGGCTTAAGATGAGAAAGGTAGAGGTGGAATTAAATGAGGGAGTTGAGGAGTGGAACCACTGGGAGGAGGGTGAGGGTGATGGACAGTTGGAGAGGGTAGGGGAGTGGAAAGTTGGAACAGGAGGAGAGAAAAAAGTGAATAAGGTAAAGAGACTGAAGAGAGTGGTTAATGAAATTTGATGGAGACTGTTCAGGTGGAAGGCAAGGTAACGTCCTTCAAATTTGTACCTTGCCTTGATTTTGCAGAGGAGGAGGCTAAGGACAGACATTTCAGTGTGGGAACGGGGGTGAACTTAAACCAGTTGGCCTCTGGGAGATCCTAATTGGCAAGCAGACAGAGCAATGCTGCTTGGTGAAGTGATCACCCAAGATGTGCCCGCTCTCACTGATGCAGAGGAGACCACAACGGGAGCACTGGTAACGCCATAGGATTCACAGGTGAGAGATACCCCACCTGTAGAGGGTCCTGGATGGTGATGAGGGAGGAGGCTTTGTGGCAAGTGTTCCACCTCTTGTGGTTACCAGGGAGAGTGCCTGGGGTGGGAGGGATAGTGATAAGGTGGACAAGACTCTCAATGCCATTGCAATCTCCAGTCTGACAATCAGCTTTCACCCTTATACTTGCTTTGTATTCAGAATGGAAACTAAATGAGATTGAAGGAAGACATCTCTCTTTCCATGGCTTACAATCACTAACAAAGAAGGGGTGAGATAATTAAGCTTTTTGCTTCCTTCAGAGAGTAATTTACAAGTAAATTAACTAAACAGAATGAGAAGGGATTCCTTCACGATTTAATATGTTTTATGAAGATCATAATATACTTATAAATGAAGGCAATGGTTATGCAGTCAGTGCACAGGGTGCAAGTTTACACTGTCACACACACACACACACACACACACACACACACACACACACACACACACACACACACACACACACACACACACACACACACACACACACACACACACACACACACACACACACACACACACACACACACACAGAGATCTTGTGGGTCCAAGTTTATAACTCCATTACAGCCGCTGCACAGGTCGATAAGATGGTTAAGAAGGCTTATGGAATGCCTGCTTTTATTTGTCGAGTCATTGAGTTCAAAAGTCAAGAGGTTATGCTGCAACTTTACAAGACTCTGGTTAGGCCACTTCTGGAGTACTGCATACAATTCTAGTCGCTCCACTATAGGAAGGATGTTGAGGCTTTGGAGAGGGTGCAGAAGAGGTTCACCAGGATGCTGCCTGGTTTAGAGGGCATGAGCTATCATGAGAGGCTGGACAAACCTGGGCTGTTTTCTTTGGAGTGACAGAGGCTGAGGAGTGATCTGAAAGAGGTTTATAGGGTTATGAGAGGCATAGATTGAGTGGACAGAGAGTATCTTTTTCCCAGGATAGAAATCCCTAATAGTGGAGGGCACACATTGAAGGTGAGAGGGGTTAGGTTCAAACGGGATGTGAGGGGTACGTTTTTAATTCAGAGAGTAGTGGATGTCTGGAATGCACTGCCTGGTATAGTGGTAGAGACAAGTACATCATGAGTCATATTGGAAGATTAACGTTTGAGAAGTATTTGATGTTTCTGGGCCTATACTAGTCAGAATTCAGAAGGATGAGGGGGTATCTCATTGGTACCTATCAGATACTGAAAGGCCTGGATTGATTGTAAATGGAGAGAATATTTCTATCGGTATGAGAGTTTAGGATCTGAGGCCATAGCAGCAGAATATATGGATGTTCTTTTAAAATTGAGATGAGGAGGAATTTCTGCAGCAATAGGTGGTGGATCTGGAATTTATTTCCATGGACGGCTGTGGACACCAGGTCACTGGGTAAATTTAAGGCAGATGTTCATAGGTTCATGGTTGGTAGGGTGGTTATGGGTTTCGGGGAGAAGGCAAGAGTATGAGTTTGAAAACAAAATCAGCTATGATTGAATGGTAGAGCAGACTTGATGGGCTGAATAGCCTGATACTGCTCTTATATCTTATGACCTTATTTTGCATTTGCTCCCTGCCTGTTGAACTAGTGCAACAGCACTGAAGCTTTTGACAGGGTGAAGACATTCATGTTATAAAAGGAACGAATGTCACAAAAGCTGCTTAATGGGAGATTTTCTTACAATGTGGTTGTTTTAGTAAAAGAAATCTTGCTTTGCAGATTACATACTCCAATTGTCAAAAATATGTAATTTTTTCAGGATTTTCCTTCTACCTTCTAAATATTCTAATCTGTCTGTCATCATATAAAATTCATAAAACACTTTATGAGATTTTACTCATAAACTCTTGGACATCAATGCTTCTGAACCCCTAGGTTAGATTACAGTTTGTGACTCACCTAAGGTATCTGTTATTGTGAGAGGTGTTTGATAACCAAAGTTGCAGCTGTGAGTTCTAGTTAACTATTATCAAAATGAGTTTCTGAGATGGAGAGATAGGATAAAATACTGGTACAGAAGAGAGTAAGTCAAAAGCCAAAGGATTGTACAGGAATGACTGCTCTATTGAACACACTTCAAAAAGGTTGAAGTATTTTTATTTTTTCAGTTGGGTATCTCACAAATTATAACTGCATGCTATTAAAGGTGAAGCACCTTTCACTCTTTTAATTCAATGTATCATGGGTGGCAGAGGTTAGCACAGTGCTTTACAGTACAGGCGACTGGGGTTCAATTCCTGCCTCTGCCTGTGAGGAGTCTGTATGTTCTCCTTGTGACTGCCTGGGTTTCCTCTGGGGTGGGTACCCTGGTTTCCTCCCACTGTCCAAAGACTGTGGTTGTTAGGTTAATTGGTTATTGTAAATTGTCCCGTGATTAGGCTAGGAATAAATTGGGGGGGGGGGGGGTTTGCTGGGCATCATGGAGGGCTGAAAGGGCCCAATCCGCACCGAATCACAATAAAACACAGTAATGCCATGAGTGATGTAAGTCAAGCAAACTTGTAAAGCACAATTCATACTTGCCATTAATCCCAATACCCCTGGAATGAGCCACCAGTAAAAAAAAACAGACATTTGTTAAATGGAGTGAACTTTCATCCTGGGCATTAAGTGTACATTTGATTTCAACTTATGGTGGAGAAGACTCTGTCTACACTGTTCTTACTTTTATTACCAAGAGGTGCTGCTTGGCTGTGCTAAGCAATGCAAGTGTTGAGCAATCAGGAATTCTTTGCATGCTATTACTTATTAAACATTGGATGTAAATTTTAAGGCTGGAATATGATGCCAAAAAGTAGCTCAAAAGGACATCCAGTTTCTTGTTTCATTCACTTCAGCGTCTCTCAGCTTTTTTGAAATTTAAAATTCAGTTCAAAGTAAATTTACCATCAAAGTACATATACATCACCATACACAACCCTGAGATTCATTTTCTTGTGGGCATACTTAATAGTCTAACAATGATAATAGAATCGATGAAAGACCGCTCTAACCCTCTGTACAAAAGACAACAAACTGTGCAAATACAAAAAGAATAAAATGGAATAATAACATTAATAAATAAGCAATAAATATCATGAACATGAGATGAAGAGTTCTTGAAAGTGAATCTATAGGTTGTGGGAAGAGTTCAGTGATGGGGTGAGTGAAGTTGAGTGAATTTATTCTCTCCTGTTCAGGAGCCTAAGGTTCCTGTACCTTCTATCTAATGGCAATAGTGAGAAGAGAGCATGGCCTGGCTGATGAGAGTCCCTGATGATGGATGCTGCTTTCCTTTGACAATGCTGCATGTAGATGTGCTTGTAGCACAAACTCAGCCCCATGCCGCATTGCTGCCTGTTGCAGCCATCCAGAAAAGGTGATACCAGGGGCAGTGCTGCCCTCCTGAGTTCGCTCGGTGGAAGACAAGCAGCACTGCATCCACCTCTGTGTTTTATCTTGCCGACAACATCCATTGACTCAGGCTATATTATATTCTTTTTGTGTGTGATTGTGCTATTTGTGTTTAGTGCTGTGAATGACTGTTGGTGGTGTGTTTTGTGCCTTGGCTCCAGTAGAATGATGTTTGGCTGTATTCATGGATTTTTCATGTACAGTTGAACAACAATTAAACTGAACTTGGTCCTAAAGTGATTTCTTAAAAACTTTCTGACCAGGCTTTTGGAAACCTGTCCCAATAGCTTTTCATGAGGGCAGATGACAACCCTATGTTGCTTGCCCTCATGCTGTATCTCACTACTATGTTTATATAATGTACGTAGACATATGGAAACCATAGAATACAGAAGCTGGAATTTGGAGCAAAATGCTGGAGAAGCTAGCAGCATCCAGGGAGTGAAATGGACAGTCAACATTTTGGGTTGAGACCCTTTGGACTGAAAGAAAGAGGGGAGATAGTCAGCATAAAAGGTGTAAGGAAGGGATGGAGCAGGAACTTGAGGTGTTAGGTGGATCTAGGTGAAGGTGGGTGATAGGCAGATGGCAGAGGAGAGAATTTGAGAGGTGAGTGGTGAATCTGATAGGAGAGGAAAGTGGAACATGGAGTAAATGGAGAAACTAGCGGATGGGAATAGTGGGAGTATGTGGGTGATGAGAAAATGGAGTATGCAGAGGAAGGGAAAGAGGCAGGTAGAGAAAAGGGACAGAAGGGGAGCTGTTTATCAGATGTACGAGAATTTGTGGGTATGTTGTGCAGCTCGCCAGACAGGAGCAGGGAGCCTTGAGGATCTCTTCACTTCCAAATTTCAGATGGCTGAGACTAGCAATGAGGTTGAAGGTAAAAGAAAAATCAGAAAATGTGAAAATTGAGGGTCTCGAGTCAAGTTAGTGGCCATACTTATCTGGCAAAAATGCTGTTACCACAGCTTCAAATTGCAGCCACTATGGTTGCTTCCCTCCCACAAATCGCCTCTCCACTGCCATCAAGCAATCCATGGAAATAAGCTCCTGAAAGCTGAGCTTTCCTCTCCAGCAAAAAAATACAACAAAAAGGTGTTCCAAGTATTGGTTTCAGTGGCAAGCCATCTGCCAAATTTTCTATGAGGAACAAAATAGCTGTGGTTTTTCACCTCAGACTGGAGTTGGCCTCTCACCACCCTATATTATTGTCACCCTTCCTTGATTGCCCTCGATTTTCCAGCAACTGAAGACCAAACTCGAAGACACAGGTTGATCACTGCAGAACAAAAAATATTGTCACATCAAATACATTTTTCATCTTTTTCTTTCATACCTTTGTTTCTTAAATATTGATGTACTGTGGAGAGACTAAAATACTTGTTTGACTAAAATGGGTGGAGGTAGTTCAGAGATGAAGCCTCCAGGAATATGTCAAACCAGAGTTGGCAGCTCACACCAATATCATCATTCTGGGTGCAGGCACAGTCCTGCCAGTCTCCTGCTTTTTAACACAACTCCCTGCTTTCAATGGCCAAAATCTGCGGCAATATTTGCCTCTACGTGTTTTTGGTGCTAAAATACCTTTTCCCATCCAACTGCTAAAGATGCAGGTTACAGCAGCACATCAAGTAACTGAGGACAAAAGGGAGTTTTCATAAACAAGGATATATTCTCCTTAAACAGGTTTAAATGCAAGAGCAGAGAAGAAGGGATGTTAAAAATGATGAGCTTAGTATCAAAATGATCGGCAGAAGACAAATCAAAGGCTAGAAATGAAGGTTGAATTAAGAGGTGAAAAATAAAGGCAACATTTTAAAAATTATGATATTTATGTCCTTAAAACCACTCAAAGGGTCAGATTTTTTTATTGTTATAGATTCATGGAGAGATATAATAGGAAAACAGGCCATTTAGCCCATCAATTCCACATCAGCTATCATTTTCATGCCAAGGGTTGGTTTATTGCCAAAGGCACAAGTGTGATGAAAAACATATTCACATCAGTTTCACAGGCACATAGCATTAGAGACACAACTTTCACAAGCAAAACGTAAATTAATTATAAATTATTTAACATAATACAAGAAAGAGTATAATCAGAACAAAAACACAAAGTTCATTGTACTGTGAAATTGTTAAGTGTTGCTATACTGAAGCAGTGATTAGGATTGTGCAATCTGGTACAGGAATTGAATGGCTGGAGGGAGGTAACTGTTCCTGAACCTGGTGGTGAGGGGCCTCAGACCTCTGTATCCAAACCCATTTAATCCTACCTTAACCCATTTCATTCTTTTACATTCTCAGGTACTCTCCCCAGATTCTGCCCTTAGGGGAAAGGTACAACTGCCAAGTAATCTATTGACCTACATGCTTTTGTTTTTTTTTTACTTGGGAGAAAGTCAGACCACCATGAGGAAATCTTCACAGTTGC
This sequence comes from Hemitrygon akajei, assembly GCF_048418815.1. Taxonomy (NCBI): domain Eukaryota; kingdom Metazoa; phylum Chordata; class Chondrichthyes; order Myliobatiformes; family Dasyatidae; genus Hemitrygon; species Hemitrygon akajei. Next base: position 116,155,549 of record NC_133126.1, read on the forward strand.
AGAGAGAATGTGCAGACTCCACATCAGGATAGAGCCTGGACTGCAGGAGCTTTGAGACAAGCACTCTACCAGCTGTACCACGATGCTGGCCCAGTAATACTCAAGTACAGCTTCCAGGAAGTTGATTAACAGTTTCAAAATAGCCCAAAGTAAAGAGTAATGGACTCTTGCAAAAGATATAGCCTTATCAACGTGAGTTTAATAGGCCCAACTAGTACGGACCTAATGTTGGGGAGGATTGGAACTGAAGCAACACTGCAGATCATCCAGCACATTAGGACTTTGGAAATGCCAGACTAGCAAATTTTCTAGATGACTGGATGTTATTCTTGTTAATACTCTTATTGCACATTTTTATGATGTAACGCGGTAGAATAATAACATTTCCAATGAATCTCAGGGTGGCAAATATACAAACTCATCAGACTAGCTTGTGATGCAGACCTGCTCATGTTCCCGTCCACTGGGGTTCTGGGCTCCAGCCATTCTCACCACCCCTTTACATTCTGACTTCAGACTCACATTCTGGACTAAAGAGAGAGCCAGATGCTGCAACATCAGGACTGCCAAACATTGTCATTATTCACTGTATTGTCACAAAGCCCACAGGGAAGTGAAGTAACCTGGATGGCATTTTTGGATATGTGTGTTTAACAGGCTGTCAGACCTCAGCTGATGTCACTGCATCATTAGTCTTGCTGATATTTTAACAGCAAGTTTGAGCCCATTTTAGCAGACAGTTCCTGGCATGGTGTTACTGGCTGAACTCAGGAAGCAGAATTCCATTGCTTTGTTCTCTCAGTCGTTGACGGTATAAGGATGATCAAAATTGTGTGGCATTTTCACAAAATAGTTTGGAGTATATTTCGTCATAGCTGCTTCATACTGAAATTAGGGAGGTCTGTATTCCTGTACAGTGTCAGTGGAAAGCAGAGGACAATGCACTGATGGTTCATGCAGCACCTTTCTATGCTAATGAATAGGCTTCAGACTTATGTAAATGCAGTATTATGCTCATGTAATAATATACAATAAACATAATAATAATAAAAATATAAAGCATAACGCTTCCTCTGTACTGTCTCCTAAAAATTTCACGTTTCAATTTTTCATGGATTAAAATTAATCGCACATGTTCTAAAACATGATGGTTGGGGGACAGACACACCACAACATAGAGCACTTTGAAACCAAGTGCACGTACAGATAAAGAGAGAGAGAGAGAGAGAGTAGCCTGAGTCAACATCGGCTCGCTGCCTTGCTCCTGCTTTAGAAATTTTCTGTCTGATGCTACTCCAGAGGCTTGAGCTCATGCTGCAGGGCAGTACTGAGGCAGTGCTACACTGTCTGAAATGCCAGCTTTCATAGGAAATGTTCAAATAATTCTCCAGGCACCCTTATTTTAAAGAACAATGGCACATCCCTACTCATCACAAGAGAGACAATCTAGTCATTCACCAGCATTTTGTGTGTGTTGCTTGAATTTCCAGCATCTGCAGATTTCCTGGTGTTTGCAATCTAGTCATTATCAACTTCTGTGATATTGCTGTCTGTAAGTTGTCGGTAGTGTTTCCTGCGTTACAACGGTGACTACTCATTGAAAATATTACTTTGACTGCAAACTGTTTCGACAAATCCTATGGTATGGAGAAACAATACATAAATGGAAAGATTTTTTCTTTCCTGCTCACTCGGCAGCCACAGAAAAGAAAATGCTGGAAATACTCAACAGTGAGGTGGCATCTGTGGAGTCAGAAACAGCTGACAGAACCATTAACTCTATTTCTCTCTCCTCACCTTAAATCCTTAGACTCGAGTATTTGACATTTCCACCATGGGTGAAAGACCCTGACCATCTATAGCTTAATTAATGTTTTAAATAGCCACAACATGACTTCCTGGCTCTTATTCTCAAAGCTCCAGCCAATGAAGGCTAGCATTCATTGTTTGCTCAATTCATCCGTTTGGATGAAACAACTGTACCAGGTCTAATCTGAAGTGTGTTCTGTTGACTGATCTCCAAAGTGTGTGTGATGGGGAATCCTGATGTTTTTTACTGCATTGTTGGATTTCATTTGGTACTTGGTTAGTAGATAGGTGGTATTGTGGATAATGAAGTAGGTTTTCAAAGCTTGCAGAGGGATTTAGGCCAGTTAGAAGAGTGGGCTGAAAGATGGCAGATGGAGTTTAATGCTGATAAGTGTGAGGTGCTACATTTTGGTAGGAATAATCAAAATAGGACAAACATGGTAAATGGTAGGACATTGAGGAATGCAGTAGAACAGAGTGATCTAGGAATGATGGTGCATAGTTCCCTGAAGGTAGAATCTCATGTGGATAGGGTGGTGAAGAAAGATTTTGGTATGCTGGCTTTATAAATCAGAGCATTGAGTATAGGAGTTGGGATGTAATGTTAAAATTGTACAAGGCATTGGTGAGGCCAAATTTGGAGTATTGTGTACAGTTCTGGTCATCAAATTATAGGAAAGATGTCAACAAAATAGAGAGAGTACAGAGGAGATTTACTAGAACGTTACCTGGGTTTCAGCACCTAAGTTACAGAGAAATGTTGAACAAGTTAGGTCTTTATTCTTTGGAGTGTAGAAGGTATGACAGAAAAAAAAGGAAGTATGACAGAGCTAAGGTGAGTGGGAGGATGGATGATTGGGAAGTTTTTAAGGAACAACAGAACTTAACTAAAAAGACAATACGGGGAGAAAAAATGAGGTACGAACGCAAGCTAGCCAGGAATATAAAGGAAGTTGGCAAAATATTTTTTAGGTATGTGAAGAGAAAGAAGATAGTTAGGAACAATGTTGGGCCCTTGAAGAATGAATTGGGTGAAATTGTTATGGGAAACAGAGAAATGGCAGAAGAATTTAATGAGTACTTTAGATCTGTTTTCACTAAGGAAGACACAAGCAATCTCCCAGATGTATGGATGGGCCAAGGACATAGGGTAACAGAGGAAATGAAACAGATTGACATTAGGAAGGAAACGGTGATGAGAAGACTGATGGGACTGAAGGTTGACAAATCCCCAGGTCCGGATGGTCTGCATCCTAGGGTACTAAAGGAGGTGGCTCTGGAAATTGCGGATGCATTGGTAATCATTTTCCAATGTTCCTTAGATTCAGGATCAGTTCCTGAGGATTGGAGAATGGCTAATGTTATCCCACTTTTTAAGAAAGGAGGGAGGGAGAAAACAGAGAACTATCGACCTGTCAGCCTAACATCGGTGGTGGGGAAGATGCTAGAGTCCATTATTAAGGATGAAATAGTGGCATATCTAGATAGCAGTGATAGGATTGGGCCGAGCCAGCATGGATTTACCAAGGGTAAATCATGCTTGACTAATCTGTTGGAGTTTTTCGAGGATGTAACCAGGAAGTTAGACGGGGGAGATCCAGTGGATGTAGTGTACCTCGATTTTCAGAAGGCATTTGATAAGGTCCCACATAAGAGATTGGTGGGTAAAATCAAAGCTCAGGGCATCGGGGGGAAGACATTGACATGGATAGAAAACTGGTTGGCAGATAGAAAGCAAAGGGTAGCGGTGAATGGGTGTTTCTCGGAATGGCAGGTGGTGACTAGTGGGGTGCCACAGGGCTCGGTATTGGGACCACAGCTGTTTACAGTTTACGTCAACGATTTGGATGAAGGCATAGAAAATAACATCAGCAAATTTGCTGATGATACTAAGCTGGGTGGCAGGGTGACGTGATGAGGATGTTAGGAGAATTCAGGGTGACTTGGATAGGCTGGGTGAGTGGGCAGATACTTGGCAGATGACGCTTAATGTGAATAAGTGTGAGGTTATCCACTTTGGGAGTAAGAACAGGAAGGCAGATTATTATCTGAACGGTGTAGAGTTAGGTAAGGGAGAAATACAAAGAGATCTAGGAGTCCTTGTTCATCAGTCACTGAAGGTGAATGAGCAAGTGCAGCAGGCAGTGAAGAAGGCTAATGGAACGTTGGTCTTTATTACAAAGGGAATTGAGTACAAGAGCAAGGAAATCCTCTTGCATTTGTACAGAGCCCTGGTGAGACCACACCTGGAGTATTGTGTACAGTTTTGGTCTCCAGGGTTAAGGAAGGGCATCCTGGCTGTAGAGGAAGTGCAGCGTAGATTCACGAGGTTAATTCCTGGGATGTCTGGACTGTCTTACGCAGAGAGGTTAGAGAGACTGGGCTTGTTAACGCTGGAATTAAGGAGATTGAGAGGGGATCTGATTGAAACATATAAGATTATTAAGGGATTGGTCAAGATAGAGGCAGGAAATATGTTCCAGATGCTGGGAGAGTCCAGTACCAGAGGGCATGGTTTGAGAATAAGGGGTAGGTCATTTAGGACAGATTTAAGGAAAAACTTCTTCTCCCAGAGAGTTGTGGGGGTCTGGAATGCACTGCCTCGGAAAGTAGTGGAGGCCAATTCTCTGGATGCTTTCAAGAAGGAGCTAGATAGGTATCTTATGGATAGGGGAATCAAGGGATATGGGGACAAAGCAGGAACCGGGTATTGATAGTAGTTGATTAGCCATGATCTCAAAATGGCGGTGCAGGCTCGAAGGGCCGAATGGTCTACTTCTGCACCTATTGTCTATTGTCTATTGTTGAGAGGGGACTTGATAGAGGTATTTAAAAATATGAGGGGGATAGATAGCGTTGACGTGAATAGGCTTTTTCCATTGAGAGTAGGGGAGATTCAAACAAGAGTACATGAATTGAGAGTTAAGGGGCACATGTTCAGTGGTAACATGAGGGGGAACTTCTTTACTCAGAGAGTGGTAGCTGTGTGGAATGAGCTTCCAGTAGAACTGGTAGAGGCAGGTTCGATATTGTCATGTAAAAAAAAATTGGATAGGTATATGGACAAGAAAGGAATGGAGGGTTATGGGCTGAGTGCAGGTTGGTGGGACTAGATGAGAGTAAGTGTTCAGCATGGACTTGAAGGGCCGAGATGGCCTGTTCCCGTGCTGTAATTGCTATATGGTTATATGGTTTTGGGACTGTGTGTGGGGATCTCTAAATTTGCACTTACAAGGGTAAAAAAGGTATTGCATGGAAATGATGGCATTTTCCAAATTCTGGTTCATTTTGTTCCCTTGATTTTTTCTACCATAGCAAACTTTTTTTTGCACCTTCCACTTTCTTACCCTTTCTTAGATTTATTGAATTCCACCCAGTTCAGCAAGATTTACTACAATCTGATGGATTTTATTTAAATCATTATATAGCTTGCATACAGATAAGGTACAGCAAGCATCTTCTGGCTACCCCATCAAACACTCCCAAGTCAGTCACTGCAAAGGTTAAATGGTAAATTCACCTCTGCTCTGCTGTCACTGGAAATCCAGTTTAAGGTGGCACCGGTGAAGCCCAACAACCACTTTTTGGCTGCAGAGATGCCTGGTTTTGTGTCTGTGGCCTTATGACATTTACTCAGCTCAGCGATGAAATGAGGCTGCGGTCTGCGCAGGCTGCAGAGATGCCTGGCTTTGTGTATTTTGTGAAACCTCAGTTCTAGATGCGATTTGCTTACTTTTATTGCTTGCATGGTTTGTTTTCTTTTCCCTCAGCACACTGAGTGTTTGACAATCTTTTTTAATGGGTCCTTCTGGGCATATTAAAGTGTCCTGTAGCCGACAATCCTCCTGATAATCTGGCAAATGACTGAGCTGTTGTATTACACCAGCAGAAGTAGATGGGGCTGGATAATGGGTTTGTGCCATTCTGCTACAGCCAGAGGGGTGTTCTCCGGAGCTGCTTCATTTATGCCGTATCTTTTTAAGGAGAGGAATGTTTTCTCTCCCTTGCAATTTACTACGGACTGGCCAGCATTGGATATAAACCCGCAGTCAGGAGATGAGTGGTGTCTCCTGGTTTGAAGAGTATTTACTATGTTGTTGTTGCTACGTTCTGTTTTGTTCAGTTGATTCAAGTTTGGAATCTAGAACAGTTCTGCTGAGTTTGTAAACGTTTTGGGTAAATAAAACCTCTATTTTTTTCACCTTTACCTGCTCTCCCAGTTTTCTGCTTACCCTGGGCCTTCACAGCCCTTTTGGGCCTTCTTTGTTTTGTGGCTGCCGGTAAGGAGACAATCTCAAGGTTGAATAATGTATACATATTTTGATAATAAATGTACTTTGAACTTTGAAAAGCAACAGAAGCTTTAGTTTAACCTCTCTACATGATTCAGTGGGCTCGGAATCAGGTTTACCACTGGCCTGTGATATGAAATTTGTTAACTTAGCAGCAGCAGTTCAATGCAATACATAATATAGGTAAGAAAATAAATAATCATAAATAAACAAGTATATCAATTACATATATTGAATAAATTAAAAAACATGCAAAAACAGAAATACTGTATTTTTTTTTAAAAAGTGGAGTCCAAAGATTCAAAGTCCATTTAGGAATTGAATGGCAGAGGGGAAGAAGCTGTTCCTGAATCACTGAGTGTGTGCCTTCAGGCTTTTGTACCTTCTACCTGATGCTAACAGTGAGAAAAGGGCATGCCTTGGGTGCTGGAGGTCCTTAATAATGGGCGCTGCCTTTCTGAGACACTGCTACTTGAAGGTGTCCTGGATACATTGTAGGATGGTACCCAAGATGGAGCTGACTAGATTTACAACCTTCTGCAACTTCTTTTGGTCCTGTGCAGTAGCCCACCCCCCCCCCCCCGCCACCCCCATACCAGACGGTGATGCAGCCTGTTAGAATGCTCTCCATGTTACATCTATAAAAGTTTTAGAGTGTATTTGTTGACATACCAAATCTCTTCAAACTCCTAATAAAGTATAGCTGCTGTCTTGCCTCCTTCGTAACTACTTCGGTAGGTTGGGACTTTGTTAGATCCTCAGAGATCTTGACACCCAGGAACTTGAAGCTGCTCACTCTCTCCACTTCTGATCTCTCTATGAGGATTGGTATGTGTTCCTTTGACTTACCCTTCTTGAAGTCCACAATCAGCTCTTTCATCTTCCTGATGTCAAGTGCCAGGTTGTTGCTGTGACATCACTCCACTAGTTGGTATATCTGACTCCAGTACACCCTCTTGTCACCACCTGAGATTCTACCAACAATGGTTATATCATCAGCAAATTTATAGATGGTATTTGAGCTATGTCTAGCCACAGACTTGTGTATATAGAGAGTAGACCAGTGGGCTAAGTACACACCCCTGAGGTGTGCCAGTGTTGATCGTCAGCGAGGAGAATATGTTATCACCAATTGCATAGATTGTGGTCTTTCAGTTAGGAAGTTGAGGATCCAATTGCAGAGGGAGGTGCAGAGGTCCAGGTTCTGTAACTGCTCAATCAGGATTGTGGGAATGATGGTGTTAAATGTTGAGCTATAATCAATGAACAGCATCCTGGCATAGGTGTTTGTGTTGTCCAGGTGGTCTAAAACCACGTGGAGAGCCATTGATATTGCATCTGCTGTTGACCTATTGTGGCAATAGGCAAATTGCAATGGGTCCAGGTCCTTGCTGAGGCAGGAGTTGATTCTAGTCATGACCAACCTCTCAAAGCACTTCATCAGTGTAGATGTGAGTGCTACTAGGCAATAGTCATTAAGGCAGCTCACACTACTCTTCCTAGTCTCTGGTATAATTGTTGCCTTTTTGAAGCAAGTTTGAACTTCCACCTGTAGCAGTGAGTGCTTACGTGTATACAAGCAAACAAAAATAGCTACCAGTCTAAAGAGGGAAAAAGATAGGAAGAGAACAGGAAAATTTCAGGGAGGTAGATCCAGAATAAAGTCTAGATGGACAACTGGATAGTTACCATTAGTGGTTAAAGAATGCAAAGATGTACTAATAGCCAAAGACAAGGAGTTGTTTGCTTTGCTGGAGTTGTAGAGCTGGATAAATTATCGAAAAGGAAGGGGGAAGGGTTGGATTTAAAGATCTGCGCAATAATTTTACATTTGATTGTTCTCTGTGGCAAAGGTTTAAATGTGAGTTTAAGGACTGAGAAAGTGAAGGATGGGAGTATACCACAGTATTCTAATGTTGGTGGAGATACAAATGCTAGCTTTGCCTTCCAGTGGCAGAAGAAGGGAATGTTATTGGCAGGAATTTTTTTTAAATGGAGAGGACAGAGTGTTGAGAGATCACCTCAATGCTGAAGCAGTGGTTTAGATCAAGAGTTCTCCACAGTGGCCAAGAGTGGAAACAAAATCAACAGCAGTTGTTGGATTACATGGCAGGGTCTAAAAGAATTTATTTGATCTTCCAAATGAACAATATCAGGTTATTGCCTTGTCTAAGCATTCAGATCTGGCCCAAGTGTAGAGACACTCACTGAAGCAGGTCAACAGTTCACTGACTTTATTCAAGTCAGGTCAAGTCAACTTTTATTGTCATTTCAACCATAACTGCTGGTACAGTGCATAGTAAAAATGAGACAACATTTTTCAGGACCATGGTGTTACATGAATGACACAGTACAAAAAACTAGACTGAACTACGTAATAAAAAAAAAACACAAAGAAAGCTACACTAGACTACAGACCTACACTGGACTACATAAAGTGCACAAAAACAGTGCAGGCATTACAATAAATAATAAACAGGACAGTAGGGCAAGGTGTCAGTCCAGGCTTCAGGTATTGAGGAGATTGATAGCTTGGGGGAAGAAACTGTTACATAGTCTGGTCGTGAGAGCCCGAATGCTTCGGAGCCTTTTCCCAGATGGCAGGAGGGAGAAGGTGAGGGGTGCATGGGGTCCTTCATAATGCTGTTTCCTCTGCGGATGCAGCGTGTAGTGTAAATGTCCGTGATGGCAGGAAGAGAGACCCTGATGATCTTCTCAGCTGACTTCACTATCCACTGCAGGGTCTTGCAATCCGAGATGGTGCAATTCCCGAACCAGGCAGTGATGCAGTTGCTCAGGATGCTCTCAATACAACCCCTGTAGAATGTGATGAGGATGGGGGGTGGGAGACGGACTTTCCTCAGCCTTCGCAGAAAGTAGAGACGCTGCTGGGCTTTCTTTGCTATGGAGCTGGTATTGAAGGACCAGGTGAGATTCTCCATCAGGTGAACACCAAGGAATTTGCTGCTCTTTACGATCTCTACCGAGGAGCCGTCAATGTTCAGCGGGGAGTGGTCGCTCCATGCCCTCCTGAAGTCAACAACCATCTCTTTTGCTTTGTTCACATTCAGAGACAGGTTGTTGGCTCTGCACCAGTCCGTTAGCTGCTGCACCTCCTCTCTGTAAGCTGACTCGTCGTTCTTGCTGATGAGACCCACCACGGTCGTGTCATCGGCGAACTTGATGATATGGTTCGAGCTGTGTGTTGCAGCACAGTCGTGGGTCAGCAGAGTGAACAGCAGTGGACTAAGCACACAGCCCTGGAGGCCCCTGTGCTCAGTGTGACGGTGTTGGAGATGCTGCTCCCGATGCGGACTGACTGCGGTCTCCCAGTCAGGAAGTCTAGGATCCAGTTGCAGAGGGAGGTGTTCAGGCCCAGTAGGCTCAGCTTTCCAATCAGTTTCTGAGGGATGATTGTGTTGAATGCTGAACTAAAGTCTATGAACAGCATCCGAACGTATGTGTCTTTTTTGTCCAGGTGGGTTAGGGCCAGGTGGAGGGTGGTGGCAATGGCGTCATCTGTTGAGCGGTTGGGATGGTACGCAAACTGCAGGGGGTCCAGTGAGGGGGGCAGCAGAGTCTTGATATGCCTCTTGATGAGCCTCTTGAAACACTTCATGATGATGGATGTGAGTGCAACGGGACGGTAGTCATTTAGGCAGGACACTGAAGACTTCTTCAGCACGTGGATGATGGTGGTGACCTTGAAGCACGTTGGAATGGTGGCGCTGCTCAGGGAGATGTTGAAGATGTCAGTGAGAACGTCTGCTAGCTGGTCTGCACATCCTCTGAGCACTCTACCAGGGATGTTGTCTGGTCCAGCAGCCTTCCATGGGTTGACCCTGCACAGGGTTCTTCTCACATCGGCCACGGAGAGACACAGCACCTGGTCATTTGTAGGAGGGGTGGACTTCCTCACCGCCATGTCATTTTCCACCTCAAACCGGGCGTAGAAGTTATTCAGCGCATTTGGGGGGGAGGCATCACCTGCACAGTCAGGTGATGTTGTCCTGTAATTGGTGATGTCCTGGATGCCCTTCCACATGCGCCGCGTGTCGCTGCTGTCCTGGAAGTGGCTGTGGATTAGCTGGGCATGTGCACGCTTTGCCCCTCTGATGGCTCGGGACAGTTTGGCCCTTGCTGTTGTTAGAGTTGCCTTGTCGCCTGCTCTGAAGGCGGAGTCGTGGGACCTCAGCAGCGCACGCACCTCTGTGGTCATCCATGGCTTCTGGTTAGCACGTATAGTGATGGTCTTGGACAGAGTGACATCATCAATGCACTTGCTGATGTAGCTGGTCACTGATGCCGTGTACTCCTCTAAGTTGGTAGAGTCACCATCGGTTGCAGCCTCCCTGAACATGTGCCAGTCAGTGTGCTCAAAGCAGTCTTGAAGAGCAGAGATGGCTCCTGCTGGCCAGGTTTTCACCTGCTTCTGAACTGGTCTGGAGCACCTGACGAGCGGTCTGTATGCTGGGATTAGCATAACAGAGATGTGGTCTGAGTATCCGAGGTGGGGAACATTTTCACAATTTGAAGGAAAATAAAATCAATAAACATTAGGCCAACAGTGCCATTAACTAAAGCTCTCAAACAGAAAGTTTACTCCAACACTGTGGCCAGAAGCAATAACTAATACTAAATGAATACTGCTCCTTGACAGAGTCAATTGAAAGAGTAGTCTTCTTTCCCAGGTAAGGATGAGTGAAAGAAGGGAGCAGAAATGTTGTTGCGCTTTTGGTCAAGTCTTGACAAGACTAGAGTGAAAAGAAGGGAGTTAAATACTACCATACTGAACCAGTAATTAGTTGAAACATGCATACTCATGAGTGCAATTGCTGAGCATGTTGGGCAGCCTGCCTGTGCAATACATAGACCCTGCAGCAGAGTCCATGCTTGTGACGTACTTTTCAGGCAAATGGTCTGAAAGGAAGAAGGCAATGGGCAAAGAACAATTTTTTTTCTTCTTGAATATGGAATTGGAGATAAAATAAAAACAAGAATTGGTCACCTTGGTTAGGTGTATGCAGGGTGAGCATCAGGTAAAGAAGACTAGGGAGATTTCTATTAAGGTGGTTGCATGTTTAGATACACTGGCTTCTACAGTTCAACCAAGGGTGCTAATTGACTTTTTAAACATTTTTTATGATTACAAGACCCTGCTGGACATTAAGAACAAAGTATTGCAGGTCTACTCCATCTTCAAGTTGCTTGTTGGTGGAGAAACTGAAGGAGCTGGACTTGTTGCGGACCATGATGCTTGATGCGCGAAGGAAGTGCCGACTCAAACTGCGAGTGATCGTCTCAGTAGCTCTTCTTGTGATCACATGACCCTTTTGGACATTGGTATTGTGGAATGTTGTAAGTCCAATTCATTGTTTTATTGGTGAACAGGTGGGGGAGGGGGGGGTAAACAACAAAGAAGCTGCATGGCCTTGGCTGCAGCGAGGAGTAGGCCTGTTTGCGGGCACCGAAGGGAAGGTGTTGGAGCTGGGAATTCCACTGGAATGCTGGAAGTGGTGTGGCATGGTATCCCTGCTGGAGTTGGGGCTGAGCCCCAGTGTTCACTCATCAGAAGGCATGCTGTATGGTGTCAAACTGCAGACTGCAGCAACATTCATGCATTCAGAGACTTGGACTATATTATTTTGTGTGACTGCATTTTATGATTGTTTTATATATGCTTGCTACCTTATATGTGTTATTGGTGCTGTGTATGACTGTTGGTACTGAGTCTTGCACCTTGGCCCCAGAGTAATGACTTCTTGTTTGGCCGCATTCATGGATGTTTATGTACAGCTGAAGGACAATTAAACTTGAAGAAGCTAAAAATGGCAGATGGTGGGATCTGAAACAAACACAGAAAATGATAGAAACATTTAGCAAGTTGGAGAAAGAAACATTAAGCTAGTTTGTTCTTCATAGATGCAGCCAGATCTGCTGAGCATTTCCAACATTTTTTGTTCATATTTGAAAATGCTGTAGGGCAGAACATTGCTGAGGGTTGGGAGAAGGTGTTGGAGAGTTTGGGGCTGGATAGAGAAGGAGTGAGGGAGAAGGTGAAGAAATCCAGGTTGGGTGATAAGACAAAAGAAGAGGTTCTCAGGAAAGAGTGCCTTCCGTTTCAATTTCACCTTACATAGTCCCCAGTTCTCTGAGATGCCTCTGAGGAAATGAGCTTCCACCATTTTCTTTCAAAGAGGGGAAATGTGACATCCATTTGCTATCAAAATAATAATTATTGGTTAATATTAATGAGGGATAAATAATATCTGGAGTCAAGGAATAGCTCCTCTGTTCTGAAAGGGAAGATAGATCCCTGACTTAACACCTCTCTGATGGTGGAGAACCTCCTCTGTACAAACCTAGATTTTTACGAATTAATGAAAATTTACCTGTGTGCAATACAGGACATTCAAGTAAACAAAGTAATCACAAAACATTTTAATTAACAGTAGTTCAACATAATTTATTATTTAAACAATGTCCAATAATAGTTTGCAGGGTTTTAACATATAGTAGATTCCAACCAATTAACGTGCAGTGGCAGAAGATTCCCAAGCTGTGGTCCTTCCCCACAGAACCTTTGTGGTGGTTGCACTGAGCTTCAGTGAAGTCCTTATCCTTGGAATGTGCCAATCTGCAGCACTGACTGACACTTCCTTACCAGTGGAAGAACAAGATGCTTAGGCACCTTTTGCTGAGTTAAGACAGTTAATGTTGTCTCTGTGTGCATCCTGGGTACAGCCTGAAGATTGCAGAGTCCTCTGTTAAGTATCCTTTTCCAGACCTTCTTACGAATGCGCGGTCCATGCTGCAGTGGATAATCCTCTTATCTGCTCCACAGCCATTTCAAGGCAGCGTGTGGTGGGCGTGAAATTCCAACCATGCAGGAAGGATCTGATGGGAGGGGGTCTTAGTGCCTGACATCTGGCAATGAAGCATTTTGCCATATGACTTTGATGGTTTGATCACGAAACCACTTCTGGATTCAACATGTCTTCCGCTTGTGATACCTGCAGATATTGTTATGACCACTGCTTGAAGAACCTGTGGTCAAGGATGTTTCATTGTAGAGAATCTTCTACAGCAGAGATGGGTGAGTGCCCTAGTCTTCAAACTGAAACTTAAAACCATACCCTTCAGACTTGGTACCAAGACAGTAGAGGCAAACCCTAATGTTACCCCAAAATAAGGACATGGATGGCAAAAGCAATCAAGTACTGTCAATTAGATGTACCTCTTATCTCTTAAGTGTGAGAATATTCTGTTTTTGTCAGTGAGTGTAGCTGTTGATATAAACAAAGTATTGGGTAGAAATACCTTAATTGTACCTGATTGAGTTTGGGAGCAAAGTGAACATGACAAAGTTGAAATGATAAAATTAAAACGTTACTGTGAGTTAATGGCTGAAACCATCAAAGTGAATCCAGCTCCTCTAATTTATGTCAGGCTAAACGGCCCTCTAGTTTGATTCACTTTTGTTGCATAACTCATCAGGGGATAATCCAATGAGGAATTTACTGACCCTAATAATACAAGGCCCTATCAGTAACAGAGGAAGGAATCACTTTCATGTTGTTTAGGAGACAAGGCACACTGAAGGAGCAAACTGTGATAAAGATTTGATGATGCTGAGAAGCTGGAACATCTGATCATCTATGGAACATACCAAGAATAACAGGACAATCTACTGAAAAATTAATCTAATGCAGAAACATTGCCACCGGGTGCTATGTTTCCCAACCTAAGGATGGACAGAATAGAAGAGAATCATTAGCAGAGATGCCAGTTTCCTTTGAAAACTTCTTAAGACTTTCTTAACCATGCAAAGGTATCCATGCCTAGTTGAGTACAACTTGTCAAATCATTTCAGGCTGCCTATGGGTGATAAGAACTGATTGGCTGTACTTACACCGCACCAAAGGTTGTTTGGGGCTAAGCACCAAAGAAGGAGAGGGATTGGTTAGATTTCTTAGCCTTGTCGTCTATGTGGTTGGACCAGGACGGGTTATTGGAGATGTTCTGTCCTAGGATCTTGAAGCTTTTCTCCCCGTCACCTCAGCACTGTAGGCAGCAGCATGTGTACCGGCCAGAAGTCAGTGACCAGCCATTTTGTTTTGTTGACATTGAGGGAGAGATTGTTCTCTTGACTCGTGTGATTAACCTCACTATCTCCTTCCTGTACTCTGACTCATTGTTATTTAAATTATGGCCCACTACAGTTGTGTCTGTTTACAAAGGGGGTGTTGAATCCCAAGGTCCAGAGTTTCCTTGGAACTATAGTGTTGAAGGTGGAGCTGTAGTCAATAAGCAATAGTCAGAAGTAGGTGTTTCTACCTATTTCTGAGTGAGTGTAGGGCGAGAATGATGGTGTCCATCAAGCAGAACACCTTTTCAGCTCTAGGCAAATTGCTGTGGCTTGAAGTTGCTTAGAAGGCTGCAGGGAATGTGTGCCATCTCCTTGCATCTTACACTGCAGTAATGCTAACACAAGGTTGCTTAGCCCCACCTTCAGGGAAGGTCCTTTAAAGATTTTCTTTTTCTCATTATTTGTACATTGAATTATCTAAACGTACAGTGAAAATGCAGAGATGCAAAGGGACTTGGGAGTCCTTGTGCAAGATACCCTCAGGAAATGCCAATATCTGTCCTTTTATCTCTCCCTTTCCAGGATCCTAAACAGTCCTGCCAGTTGAACTAGTGACATACATTCACTTCTTCATCTTGTGTACCACAGTCTAGTGTTCCACCTTAATACTTACAATGTTATCTCTTCTACACAGGAGAAACTAATTGCAGATTGGTTAGCTGATTGTCTAGAGTATGTGTGTGTGTAAGAGAGATCAAATGAGAGGGAGAAGGAGAGAGACACATGTGGGCAGTGGGCGATCCTTCCTGCTGTTAAGCATTAAGTTCCTCATATACCTCAGCTGGATTTTGCAATGATGTGGTCCAACCACCATGGTACTCTGACTGATATCTGATTTTCATGTTTACTAAGCAGATGAAGGTCTGGAGGACCTGAGTTATATAGAAAGGTTCAACAGGTTAAGACTTTATTCCTAGGGATGTAGAAGACTAAGAGGAGATTTGATATACAAAATTACGAGGGGTATGGACAGAGTAAATGCAAGCAGGATTTTTTCCACTGGGGTTGGGTGAGACTACAACCAGGGGTCATGGGTTAAGGGTGAAAGGTGAGAAGTTTAAGTGGACCATGAGGGGAAATTTCTTCACTCAGAGGGTTGTGAGAGTGTGGAATGAGCTTCCAGCACAAGTAGTGCCTCCAAGTTTGACTTCAATGTTTAAGAGAAGTTTGGATTGGTACATGGATGGTAGGAGTATGGTCTCAGTGTAGGTTGATGGGAATGGGGGGATTAAATAGTATGGCATGGACTAAATGGATCAAAGGGCCTGTTTCTGTTCTGTGCTTTTCTATTACCCTATGAGCAATTAACACGGACTACCTTCTAAATATGGGCGAAGATGTTCATAGCAAATGGCACAAGATATTTATGAGAAAATGTCACCTGGAAAGACCTGAGGCAATAGGCAATGTTGATTTTGCAAAACAGTTCTTTGTTTTTCCTATAGTTTCTTAATTAATAAGGAATTGGTACATAATTACCTTGACCTGTCTGCAGCATAAAAAAGTAAGGAGCAGGAGGAGGCCACTCGGCCCCTCAAACCTGCTCTGCCATTCAATATAATCAATGCCAAACTACTGAAACCCTCATCTCCTCTTCAACAAAGCTCAAGTACATTCTGAAGAATTTCCCAGAAACCTGCAACAGTAATGCAGACTTTGTGATAACAATGTGGAGACAAGAATGTTTGTGAGACAGAATTATTCCATTTCTAATTCAGACATCGAAAATTCTGAAAGTATCAGTTTGACTGAGAGGCATCTAACTGCTGTAAAACTTTTACTGATTGATCGCATCGAGTCCTTTGTCAGTACCTTGCTGAAGCTTCTGCTTGCTGGCCTTTGCATATTTAATTCAACTTCTCGTTCAGTTCAGTGAAGTGGGAAATTCAATATTTCTTTATCATTTATCCCATTTCAAGAACGAGCATTGAGTTGAATTTATAGGGATTATTTGCCTGTTGCAAAATGCAAGTTATCTTTAAAATGTGATCCTTACAGCATATGAAGTGTTTGAATATTTTTCGGTTTAGAGAGTCGACAAAGAGCAAACATAGTTGACTAGGTCGTAATAGGCAGCAGCTGAATGCAGTACTTTAAAAACAGATTGTGCATTTACTGAGTCGCTTGGTTAGATTATTCACAGTAATGTAATACACAGGAGACACGTGCAATGGGTACATAAGTTGTTGACATTGTGTTAGGCAGCCAATTTGTGTAAATTTTATAATGGTGCCTTTTTGTAGTCCTGCTCTGTACAAGTCAAGCAGTATATGCGGTGATCGAATTTATCAGCCAAGTAACATAAAAAGGGAAGAAATAATGCAGTGGCGTTAAACAACAGTCACATTCAGTCTAGGTACAGTATATTATTTAAAAGTTTTGTCTGTGTTTTGTATATATTACTCCAACATGAGAGTTGGCTTTATAATGACACTTACATCCTGAGTCAGAACATTATAAGTTCCATAACTCAATCAGACATTGTCTTATTTTAAAAATAAACTTCTTTCACAAAAATATACATACAGAAGAGGTACATTTTACATTCATGTTTAACTTATTTTTTAAATCTATAACACCATTGTCAGTCATGTGGTCTCATGGGGTGATACACACTTTCAACATTTGAGCAGCTTCCCCATCTCACTCAGCCCCTCTATGTGTTGTAGATGATGGATCCCAGACTGTGGTTCTTCTCTCCAGAGTCTTTGCATTGACTGTAGTGACTGCAAACTGGAATGTATCAATGGCAGCAGTCCCTTATGAACATCTGGCTGTGCTGGAAGACCAACAGGTTTCCAGCAGACCAAAGCATGGCTTCACTAAGCTGCTGATCTTCCAGCAGCACTTAATGCCTGTCTCAGAGCATGTCCTTGAGAACAGTCCATAGATCTCAGAGTCTTTTGCTACACAGCTGCTGGGGATGAATTGGAATATGGATCCTTGCATCCTGTCACAAGGAGACATGGAGACTGGACCCAAATGTAGGACGCAGGCACTGAAGTACTAGGGGCAGGACAGGAACAACTAAAGGATAGAACAAGGTGGGGAGACCATGGCATACAACAGTGATCCTGGGGTTCAGAGAGTTCATGGCAAAGGCAGGACCCTGGAGTTCATGGCAAAGGCTGGGTCTATGGGACAAGGAATGCTGGGAGGATAGCCCCCTGGGCAGGGCCACCTCCCAGGCAGGAACACAGGGGCCTGGGCAAGATGCAGAGCACCTGGGCAGGTTGCAGGGCCCAAACCATCAGAAGAGAGGGGTAGGAAAGGGTCAGAGTCCCCCACCAGGAGTCAGCAGTCCAGCCTGCTTACCCAACAGAGGCAAGGGATCAGAAGGGAGCTCAGTCCAGGGTGACTATAAGAACAGACTTGCAGAACTAGATGATTAACAGTGGGTGCTCCAAGCCAGGGTCAAATCAGGATAGCTAGTCAGAACACCAGGTAAAAAAAAACACACAGAGGAATAGAACAACCCCCCACCTAGGTTCAGTCCCAGAGCCCCTATATACACACCTGCCAGCCGATAGGTCTCAGGTGCACCTCCTTAAGCCAAGATGATCCTATTTGGGCTTAAGGGTGAAAGGAGGGACGGCTACAAGACTCGGAGTTCAGAGTCCGGAGTCCGTGGACCAGATGAAGACCCGGAATGCGGGCTCCGGACCGGACCATAACACATCCATCTCCATGCCCTCTTTGTAAATCCACAGTCTGTGTAGAAATGGGGGACTGTCTCTTCCCCACAGCAGCTGCCCCAAGGAATCCATACGGTGATAAGTTGGGGTGATAAGTTGACTGAACAGGAAGGCTCTGACAGGGACAGCCCCTCTCACCACCAGCCAAGCGAAGTCTTGGTGCTTCTTGGTGAGATCTGGTGAAGAAGCATTCTGCCAGATGTTTTGGAAAGCCTCCTCTGGGAGCCATCTCACCATAACCATACTAATCCTCTCCTGCAGAATCTGCAGGATGTTTCATGCTGACCACAGGCTGATAGACCTGATAAAATCTTCCACAGAGGACACGTAGAGTGACAATGTCCAAATGGCATGTTAGAGGGGCCAGGCCTATCTTCTGCAACATCAGGGACAGGTAGAACCTCAGCACATATTGACCTGGTTCTTACACACCACTTGATGCAGCCTCATACAAAGGTGGTCATCATAGTGAGGGCAATGTTGGATAAAATTTTGCCTTCATTCTCAGGGGACATGCATGGTGACCCATCAGACTTGCTCCATTTTGGACCCCCAGATAAACGGAAAGGTGTCCTGGGTGATTACTGAGTCAGAGGAATAGGAAAAGGCCACACCTGTGCAAAGTACAGCAGCCCTGAGAGCATATCATATCTAATGTACAAATTCTTCCAGTTGTTTGCAGAGAATGTTATTTCCACAGACCCTTCCCAATCTGCTCCAGTTAATTCTTGTTACATGCCTCAGCCCCTCCGAACTGGTTCCCCAGCATCTTTAGGTAGTCAGACGTGACAGTAAAGGGGACATTGGAGTGGTCGAGCCAGTTGCCAAAGAGCACAGCCTTGCTCTTCCTTTGGTTAATTCTGACTCTGGCCCTAGATGCCAACTCAAATTGATTGCAGATATTGCTCATTATCTGAAATGGCCATGGATCCAAGCAGAAGACAGCAACATCATCCATATACAGGGAGCTTTTGACTTGTGTACCTCCACTGCCTAGCAAAGTCACCCCTCTTATGCTCTCGTCCTCCCTGATGGATTTGACCAAGGGTTCTATGCAACACACAGACAAGACAGAGGAGACTGGACAGCCCCGCCTGACTCCAGACTTAATGGGAAAGCGATCTGCCTCCCACCAATTAATTTGAACAGCACTATCGATATCAGTACAGAGCAAAAAAAAAAAAAATTCCAGTTTCTGATTCCCTCACCAAAACTCATTTTGGAAAGCATGTCTGTCAGGTGTGGGATATCCTGCTTAAGGCCTTTTCCTGGTCCAAGGTGTCTGTCTACATGTAGGCAATAGTATCCCTGAGTCTGTCAGGGAATTTCTTGCCAAGTACAGCGCAGGGTGGATCAACTGACCCACAGCAGACTTGACCCAGTGGCAATGGACTTGGACACGACTTTAGAATCTATATTTAACAGTAAAATGGGTCTCCAGTTCTTGATGTCCTCCCTCCTCTCTTCTGCTGCTGATGAGGGTAATAATGCCTTTCCTCATGGAATCTGACGTAGAATCAGAATCTGAATCTGAATTAGAACCAGATTTATTATCAAGACATACAGTATATCATGAAAATTGTCTTGCTCATCAACCCAGTGAAAATTGAAATAAGTTACAATAACAAATATATAAATAAATAGTGCAAAAAAAGAACAAAGTAATGAGATAGTGTTGATGGGTTCATGGTCTGTTGAGAAATCTGATGGCGGAGGGTAAGAAGCTGTTCCTAAAACAGTGAGTGCGAATCCTTGTGCTCCTGTACTTCCTCTCCGATGGTAGTAATGAGAAGAGGGTGTGTCCTGGATTGTGTGGGCCCCTAATGATGGACGCTGCTTTCCTCAGGCTCTGCCTTTTGAAGATGTCCTCGATGGTGGGGAGGCTAGTGCTTATAACGAAGCTGGCAGAGTCTATAACTCTGCAGCTTTTTTCAGTCCAACGTATTGATACTTCCACACCCGGCAATGACGCAACCAGTCAGGTTTCTCTCCACTTTACATATGCAGAGGTTTGCTGGAGTCATTGCTGACATGCCACATCTCCTCAAACTGCTAATGAAGTATAGCCGCTGGAGGCTATTCTTTGTGTTTGCATCGATGTGTAATAGTGTTACATATTTCCAGAAGATCTGGGCCCATCCAGTCCCATGGGGCCAAATAGAATTCCACTGATACGTTGTCACTTCTGGGAGTTTTATCCATGGCAAGAGAACAGATGGATCAAGTCAGCTACCTCAGGATCAGTGTCTGATCCAGATCCCCCTCCCCACCCCTCTTGCTATCATCTATCACCTCTGGAGAGAGCTCAGGAAGTTCCAGGGAATGTGCCATCTGTGTTATTTCTGTCACATAGACCAGCATTAAAGGATCAGTAAATGCTCAATATGTCTGTCTGTGAGGGTGTAACTGAGTAGTCATCTCCCTTGAAGCTATAGATCACAGAGGTTGCTCTGTAAACATTTTGGAAGAAGTGTGAAAACATTTCACCCTGCTCCACAAAGTGGACTCTGGATCTGATAATCATCTGGAAGGATTCAGAGGCAAAGAAAGCAGCTTGCCAGCTCCTTGCCTCCTGGAACTTCTCTCTCACGTTTCCCTCTTTAACTACATAAGGAAAAGTTGCTGTTAGTCTATCCAGGATTGGCTCAATTCCCCGCAACTCTCTGCTTTCTGAACACCTCAGAGGATGAAGAACCTCTGGATCTTCTCTTTGGTGGCCTCCCACCAGAGAATTGAAGAATCAAGAAGTGTTCCTTATTGGTTTCCATCTACATCATCCCTCTTTAGTTTCTTCATGTTCTCTGAGGTCAACAGCTTGATGTTCAGCTTCCATTTTCCCCTGTCTGCTTCTGGTGCTCTTGTAGGCCACAGTGAGCTTGAAGGAGGTAGTGATCTGAGAAGAAAACAGGTGTGACATCAGTGAACGAAACCGTGATTTGACATGTAGAAAAAGTCCATCTAGGACAATCCTCAGCTACCTGGTTCAGTCCAAGTGTGTCGATGAATTCACTGGTAGGGATAGTGGGAGCTGATAGGAGACAGCTTGCCACTTGTTCAGCATAAGTGAGGGGTAAACACTAATTAGCTGGAACAGAGTGTTACAGTACTTTGCACCTGGCACAAGGAACTGCCCACCAACCACCTCTTGGCTTCAGTGATTGAGAATTTTCCTCTCTGCAGCAGAATCCAAAGGCTTAATGTGTAACTGTCATTGCCCTCCGTTCATACAGCTGATCCCTGGGACCACGTTTGATAGTTGTCGAGGTGTGGAAGTCCTTACTCCTGTAAAAGTGTCACATCTGCCTTGATCTTCGCAATGTATTGCAATACCTTAAATATTGTTGAGTGCTCTTCACATTGGGCATGTTTACAGTTTTATCTCCATAGTTACTTGAGTTCAGCATTCACAAATGCAGCCTCTTGAAATTCAGCCTCAGCCCTCATACGCAAAGGCTTTGGTTTTTGGGCTCAGGTCATAGGAATGGCCTCCCCATTTGCTGATCTCTGCTATAAAGAGTGAAGGGAATGCTGCTGCTTGTCATGCAGTCTTTCAGATGTGGCATTTAACTGAGGTGCTGTCTTCTAAAGGAAGCTGGAGGTGGAAGTTAAACACTGTTCTTTGGAGAAGAGTCAGAAATTCTTCCAGCATTGCGGACAGCCTTCGATCAGCAGACATCAGCAGATGGCTGCTTACTCATCCAACTGGCATGTGAGGAATCCGACTGCAGACATTACCCGCTGTGTGAGTGATTGGCACCCTACAGTATTTGAGATGATACTGGCTGATTGGTAGAAAGTTGCATTTACCTGTGATATGGCAGATCCTGTAATGTATTGGGCTTCTTATTGTAAACTGTCAGATCGCCCAACTCTCACTTGGATAGGTGGTCAGGCATCACATTGCTCTCTCCTGAGACTGGTCTTCAATCCGCCCAATTGGTCACAGATGACAACCCCTGTAATACTTCCATTAAACCCCTGGCCTTGACCAGATGGAAGAGTAATGGCAACAGCTGGATGGAATACCATCTCCAGTGGGTTCTCCCCGAGAGGTAGGTCTGAAACTCAGCATTCCTACTCTTGCTTGTGATCTGTTAACAGTTCAAGCCATTAGCAAAAGCTTGTCAGCTGGTTCAAGTTCAGGTTCAAGTTTATTGTAATGGTCATGCATGCCCAGGGCTTCAATGCCATAGAAATGAGCTTTTTGCAGTAGCAATACAGTACCTTATAAAAGTAAATTGCACAATCTTAAAATAACATCAATTATACATAACTTACTTGGCACAATAAACGGAAAAAGAAACACAACATGAGGACAAGTTGAGGAAACTGAGTCCAGGATGGCATTATGGATTTTCAGGTCAGTTCCAGAACATGATTACAGTGGGGAAGAGGTTGTTGTTGAATAGGAGGTGTGGGTCTTCAAGATTCTGTACATCTTGCCTGATGGCAGCAATCAGAGAAAAGCACAGCCTGGATCGTTCATGTCCCTGATGATGAGTGCACTATACCCTTCTGGAACATCATCTCTAGCAGCTGACCTCGATAGTGGGGAGAGCTGTACTTTTGATGGAACTGGATGAGTAAGTTTCTACTATCATTGTAGAGGCAAAGCATTTACCCTTTGAAAGGCACAGGAGTGGTGTTAATCAGTTCTATTTACTTTAAACTGGTGTTAACCACTACTGAAAATAGAAGTCATAGCCAGTTGCTTAAATCCTGTTCATAGATTGTTTTATGACATGTGCGGACCCAGTAGGTAATCTATCAGGCATGGGTTAACTCGGTGCTTTCTGCACCTACCTGCCAGAACTATTCTATTTCTGCTCTTTCTCCCCCAAAGCTACCAGAGTGAAAGATATTGCAAGCTTCAAAAACACAGAGAAGATATAACAATAAAAGCACTCTTGAAAATCTCAGCAGATCAGGCAGTGTCTGTGGAAAGGACATGTTTGAGGTGCGGGACTCTTCATCAGAATGAGAAATTGAGATAGTTATTTACTCCAGGTAGTAGAGAAGATGGGGAAAGCTATATGTCAATCAAAGGGAATTTCTGTGTTCAGGTGAAATTATTTAGCCGTTAAATTTCTTTGTGTCAGAAATGGAAAATGGTGATAAAATTTCAAGCCCTGAAATGTCTTGTCTGTGCAATGTTTTGCAAATGTTGTAAAGTCCTGATAACATTGCGTTGTCTGGCCTCCTGAGACAGATACATAGATCTAGAGATGATAGTTGCGTAATCTTAAGATTAGAACCTATCGTTCATAAGAGGTGAGCAGGGAAGGAACGTTTTGATCATTTTGAAGTTCTGGAAGTGAATGAGTTACAGTGGGAAATGAAACATATATTCCAACAGGGTTGGGTCACAAAGATGGTTCATGGAAGTGACGACTAAATTAGCATCAACAAAACAGGAAGGCAATGAGAGGCAGGAGACAAGCTTCTTCCTCTATTCAGGAATGAGAGTAGCCACAGTTGATTCTGGCTTTTAAATCTGACTGACGCAATCTCAGCACTAATGAAGGTCATTTCAGGATCAGGAAAAATCTAGTGAGATCATTAAACTCATCTGAAGTAGAGAACTGGAAAAGAAACAACTTCTCCGAATGCTGGCCGCGTTGCTGAGCGGCGACACCTGTTGAACAGGACCGATAGGCTGAGATTCCAAACTGCTTCCACTTAGAACTACTACTGGGATAGGCGGAGTTGTACTGAGTCACAAGTGTGGGGTCAGTGTGGGAAGTGAGATCTGTTCTGTACCAACTCTGTCGAAAAATCAGAATAAATGTATATAAACGACATGGGAAACCAGCAGAATATTTAATCATATTTTGTTTTGCAAATCTTGCCTTCAGTAAACAAAAGTGAGAACTAGAAGGCACTGATGTAAGTTGTTACACAAAGGGATTGGCACTATTAGTTAGATGCTAGAGATGCTATGATTTTGCTGAAAGCCAAGGACCCAAAACAATCTCAGCTATTTGCATGTTAGGCCTATTCCTATTTCACAAAAGGTTAACTAAAAAGTATGAAAACAATCCCCAACTGCACAAAGGGCTAGATGTGAGTTTGGTCTTGCATGCTTGCCTCTCAATAGATCTTGAGTTAAGAATGTCTTTGCCTGCAATCAAAGGATAAAGAATGTTTGTCAGCAGGCCGTGCACTTTCAATCTTTTCCCACTCAGTCAAACTCCTGTCCTTTAAAATAGTAAGAAATAAGTAATATTATGAGGTACATTCTGTCAGAATCAACCCATGAATGTGCAGTTAAATTAGGATCTCTATGGATACCGACTCGAATGGTGCAGTTTGTTTTCCAGTGTCATCAAGTGCAGCTGTATAGAAACAAGCAATTTCTTATCTTAGCTGCATCTCAGCAGGTTGTCTGACGAACAGTGGATACCTGGTTTGCTTCACTTCTTTTTACTGCTCACTGGCCTAAGATTAAGGCTCCAGCCACAGGAAAATGCAGACCTACAATCCAGACTTCTTGGGGAAAATGCATTCATTTGGAGGAAATACAAGAGGCCAATCAAAATAGAGGCCAGAATTTTTCTCTGCTTTGTTTCACCTGATAATTTTATGCCCTCTGTCTGGGCATCTCAGTAGTCTTTAAGTGGCTGGTGGTGTAATAATATACGCACTGGACTTTGAGGTGAGTGGTCCCGGGTTTGAATCCGGCCAGCTTCTTCTACGTTTTCCATCTGTGCTTGGCTGAGCGTTGAGCGAGCAACTTGGCTTCATAAAAAATGGAGAAAATGCTGAAGAAGTGACAAGGTTGCTGCCTGATGGCCACAAGGTGTGCAAAGGTACAACAGTCTCAGTGGCCTTGGTCCAGTTAAACTAACTCAGGAAGAATAATCATCCCCTTTCCTTGCCCGCTGAGTACAGGCACTTTCCCTGTAGATGCGAGTCTTCTATTGCTATCCATCTTTCATACTCCTGCGCCCCTGCATGCACAACAATGATTGGAAGTTCTTTGCTTGCAATCTGAAGCAGTCATCAGTCATCCATGGGAACCATCCCAACTGTATCAGGCAGGTACCTATCCTGAAGCAGGATCTGTGATCCTGGGTGTTTTATTCTGTTTTAACCAATGGTGGCTGTAGCACCTTTCCTGATCAAGATTCCTCATTCAGGACACCTACCATGGGCACTGAGATCTTTCAGTTATGTATCAGGCCTCACGATTCATGAGTACAATGGTGTGTTAATCAGCTCCATTAATATTGCCTAAAGTCATTGGCAGACAGTAAATTGAGGGGAAGAGGTTGAAATGATAAGTGTGGTGCAGGGTTTAAATAGGTTGCCTTAAGTGGACTCAGAAGAAGAAATCACTTTGAAAATTGCAGATGTATCCTTTTAAGGTAAGTACACCGGCAGGTGATACAATCCCAGTCATGAAAACAGCAAATACTGGAGTTACTCAATAGGTCAGGCAGAATATGCAAAAAGAGAAATGGGTACTGTCTCAGGTCTATGATCCTTCATTGGAACTGAGAAAAAAAGGAAAGCCAATTTGTCAATTAGCAGAGGAAGTGGAGGAGATCAATGGGGATGGGGGGAGGGTGGGGGAGAGAAAGAGAGAGAGAGAGAGAGAGAGAGAGAGAGAGAGAGAGAGAGAGAGAGAGAGAGAGAGAAAGAGAAAATGAGAATTAATGAGGGGCGGAACAGGTAGAGACCTGTGTTCATTCCTGTCCGTGTAGATTCTGGTTGTTCTCCTTGTGACAGTGTGTGTTTCCTCAGGATGCTCTGGTTACCTTCCATATCACAGGGATATGTGAGTTGGAAGGTCATTTGTGTGTAAGATGAATGGTAGAATCTGCATTTTGATAGGAATGTGGGGAGAATAAAATGGTTTGGTATAAAAATGGGGACTTAATTGTTAGTAGACACCAACAGAATCAACAAACTCATTTGTAAGGCCAGTGATGTTGTGGGGGTGGAACTGGACTCTCTGACGGTGGTGTCTGAAAAGAGGATGCTGTCCAAGTTGCATGCCATCTTGGACAATGACTCCCATCCACTCCATAATGTACTGGTTAGGCACAGGAGTACATTCAGCCAGAGACTCATTCCACCGAGATGTAACACTGAGCGTCATAGGAAGTCATTCCTATCTGTGGCCATCAAACTTTATAACTCCTCCCTCGGAGTGTCAAACACCCTGAGCCAATAGGCTGGTCCTGGACTTATTTCCACTTGGCATGATTAACTTATTATTATTTAATTATTTATGGTTTTATATTGCTATACTTCTTCACTATTCTTGGTTGGCGCGGCTGTAATGAAACCCAATTTCCCCTCGGGATCAATAAAGTATGTCCGTCTGTCTGTCTGTCTGTATGCACTTGATGGGCTGAAGGGCTTTTCTCTTTGTTGAATGGCTCTACAATTCTATGACACTGTTATAAATAAAACAGGAGTATAATTGACCCCTCTGACATGATCTCGGCTCAGTTCCACTTTCCTGTCTATTCCTGTAAACCTTAATTTCCCTAAAATTCAAATATCTATCCATATTCATCTTAAATATGTTTGGTATTCCTCCATTTATAGTTCTCTGGAATTTCTTCTCCATCCTCACTTGAAATGGACCCCCCTCTTATTCTGAACCTGTGTACCTGTGTGCCTTAGATCAAGATTGCTCTTATCATACCATCATATCTTATCGGAATTTTACATGTCTATAAGATTAATTTAGTGAGAATAGGTCAATGTGCTCAATCTTCCATCATAACCAATTCCTGCATTCCTGAAATGAGCATAATGAACAATTTCCTGAACTGTAATATATCCAAAATTTACCATGGAGAACAAAACTGCTCAATACTCCAGGAATGGTTTTTATCATTTTCAAGTACAATTATGGAGTCACAGATTTATAGCTGAGCTGGTCCCATCTGCCAGTGGTTGACCAGTATTCTTCCATTGTCAAAGACCTTGCTAATATCCACTGAACCGCCCCAGTCAATCCTTTTGATCACCCCTCTAAAAACTCAATTATGTTAATGTGGTACTTCACTATTTTTATCTTTTAGAATAAAAGCCAAATGAATTTGCCTTCTGATTTATTTTCTGATCTTGCATACTAACATTTGATATACTTGTGCCCTGTATTCTCTTTCCATTTGACCAATGTTCTATTTTTCATTCTTCTCACCAAAGTGAATAACTTCAGATTTTTCCCACATTATACTCTGTGCCGAAGTTTTGACAACTTGCTTAATTTACCTCTGTTACATTGTGTCTTCCATTACACTTACTTCCCACCTCTCTCTGCATTGTCAGTAAATTTGGCCATCGTTATTTTCCTCTGAGCTCTTAACACAGGTGGTGGCCCAGCATGGATCCCATAGCAACTCTGTTGTACAGTTTGCCAATCTGACTCAGTTTTCAGTTAATCCATGGTAATCCAGTTAATTCAGTCTATCCATGGTAACACAAATGGCATGTAACTTCTCACATAACACCTTATTGACTACCTTATGCAAATTCAAATACACTACGACTGGTTCCCCTTTATCCACCCTGTTGTTGTTGCATGCTCAAGGAAACTAATGAATCTGTCACACATTTATCTCTTCCTTTAAGTCGCATTACATCTGTGCTTAATAAATATTATGATTTGCTAAATGTGCTGCTCAATAACTCAGTTCAGTATTTCCTCCAGGGTAATCTGTCTTTAGTTTCTTACTTTCTGTTTCCTTCATTCCTTAAAAACAATTGTTGCATTTATGGTTTTCAGTTTATTGCAACCTTTAAAGATTATAAGGACTTCTGGACAAGCACAGTCAATGCATTTTCTATTTATAGCTACATCATTTAAGATCTTAGGAAGCTGATCATCAGACCCAGGGAACTCCAGCTTTCCTAGAACTGCAAAATATTTGTTCAAAGCCTAGGACTTTGAGAGATTTTTAAAACATTTTATACTTCACAATTTTCTGTTCTTGAGAGAAGTAAGCTCCTATAAAAATCCTTGAAGGAGATTTGTCAATATACGGAAAACTGGAATACCAAGCTATATAGTCACGTGGTAATGTACCCAAAATGTAAAACAGCAAATATGGCATGTCACTAAATCATTGCCACTAATATAGAAATGATCTTAGTTGTACAAGATGATGAGAGGCATTGATTGTGTGGATAGCCAGAGGCTTTTTCCCAAGGTTGAAATGGCTAACACGAGGGGGCATAATTTTAATGTGTTTAGAAGTTAGGTACAAGGGGGGTGTCAGAGTTAAGTTTTTTATACAGAGATTGGTGGGTGTGTGGAAAGCACCACCAGTGACACAATATGATCTTTTGAGAGGTGAATACAATAGGGTCTTTTAAGAGACTATTAGATACATGGAGCTTAGAAAAGTAGAGGGCTATGTGGTAGGGTAATTCTAGGCAGTTTCTAGAGTAGATTACATGGTTGGTACAACATTGTGGGCCGAAGGGCCTGTAATGTGCTGTAGAATTCCATAATTCTATGATCATAGATTCTATGATCAATTAAGAGAACTATTAACAAAAACAACTCTAGATACAGCAAAATAGTAGCACAAATTAGTATGAATGTTATAGGTCAACTGTAACACAAGTATCAATTCATATTAATGAAACAATAGAGTTAGTATCAGCTGGTCCCTATTCTAATAACGATTTGAGGCTATCTTTCATGAATACAAGGCAACATTCAAAAAAAGTTTTCACTGAAAAGTCAATGACACTGGCTCCTAGTTCTCTATAAATGGGAGGTCAGCTGAAAGTAAACACTTTTAAAGGATTTAAGTATTTTTTAAACACGTTACTCCTGTTTTCTGTAGTGCTTTCATTGTAAACTTGACTGAGTTTCAGTTAATGTTATGGTACAGTAGATACCCACTAATTCCATGGGGCTATCATATGATCAGCAGAGAGCAACACACATTGTACTCAAAGGCTTTGCATTTCCTACAATTGATATGAGGTGTAGATTCTGCTCCTGTATGAAGAGCTCAGGTTCAATTCCATCTTGAAGTTAAGGTGCCTGATTTCAGACGGACCACCAATTTTAATTGGAGAGGAGTAGCTCACCCAGAATGAGATAAAAATGGGTAGTTGGCGTGTCTCTAACAGGAATTAATGTGGCATGAGATACTGTTGTACATTTCAACAATTGCTTCTTTTAATTGGGTTGGTGGATGTCTTCAGCTGATTCCTTAGATATGACACCTCTGGTGAATGAAGGTCTCACTTTGACCCCTGCAAAAGTAATGTTCAAGTAGTTATGTACCCTCTCATAGGGAGGAAACAATCCATGCAAAGCCTCATTTCACATAGAATGAATTGGAGTTAGCGTCTATTGAACACAGTCCTACTTATACCGTGCGAACAATCTAAACTAAATAACTTTCTTGCTCATATATTAAGTTGCTTCTACAAAATCGATCTTAACAATTGTTACAAAATTAGATTTTCCAATGACTTGAGAATTCCTCCTATTATATTTTCATTCCAACTGGGTTGTCATTGTCAGTGTCATACCAAGTTTAGACCTTATTACAATTATTCAAAAGAAGAGACAGCATAGTGCCTAAACTGAAAACAGCACCTATGAGTTCATTGTCAAAGTTAAAGTCAAGTTTGTTGCAATATGCATAAGAATATGTACAGTCGGCCTTCCTCATCCGCGGGTTCCACATGAGCAGATTCAACCAACCGCGGATCGGGAAAACTCAGAAATTTTCTCTCCAATGCTCACTGTTCGCCTCGTGTCTTGTGTTGTGAGCGAGAGGAAGGAGTTTAAGGCTAGTAAGGGATGGCTGGCTAGCTATGTAAAGCACTACAGCCTCAGGAACTTAAAAATCATGGGAGAATCGGGATTGGCTGATGCTGAGGCAGCATCAGCGTTCTCAGAAGAGCTACGATGGTTGCATCTGTACCGAACATGTACAGACTTTTTTTTCTTGTCATTATTCCCCAAACAATACAGTATAACAACTATTTGCATAGCATTTACATTTTATTAGGTAGTATAAGTAATCTAGAGATGATTTAAAGTATATGGGAGGATGTGTGTAGGTTATATGCAAATACTACGCTATTTTATATAAGAGACTTGAGCATCCATGTTTTTTGGTAACCGCGGGGGTTCCCGGAACCAATCCCCCGCGGATTAGGAGGGCCGCCTATATGCACAAGTGCAATGAAGAACTCGTTGCTGCAGTATCACAGGCGCATAGCATCATTTAAGCAGCATTCACTAAAAAAACATAAATTCACAATAATTTGTCCAAAATTTTTACAAGAGAGCAAATTTTATCCCTATAATTTTCTAGACTGGCCTTTGCTACTTGTGCAATCACCATTTTTGTGATTTATTTGGTCATCTTATTGGAAAAAGAAAATAATTCAGATAAATTGCTGCAGGTAGCTGAATTTACTTCCGGAGCGCCTTGAGACGGCAATCTCGTGCAGTACAGCTCGATAGAAATGATTAAATATTCCTGTTTCAGCCTGATACAGCTGAGAATCACAACTGCTTCCAGGGTCTGTACGGTTAATAAAGATGTTTTAATGTGATTGAATAATCTATCTCTGCTTAAAACCAATGGAAACAATGCCAGTTGTGGTTGTACTTCTCTCCGGACTCCTTGTACGAAACGCAGCTGCCGGTCAGGGATACAGGCAAGTTTAAGAAAACAGGGTTTTCGACTCCCAGTGCTGCCTATCTTGCTGGCAAATGTACTGTCTCCAGTAAATAAAATTGAAAATCTCAGAGCTAGGGTGGTGTATTAGAGAGATGTTTGGACCGCACGTGTACTTTGTTTCTCGGAATCCTGGTTAACCCTTCCATACCAGACGCAATGATTCAGATTGATGCGTTCACTATACACTGTCAGGATGGGACTGTTGAGTCTCTCAAAAGCGGAGGCGGAGGAATATGCCTCATGATCAAATCCTCTTGGTGCAGAAATGTATCAGTGTTGTCCCAAGTCTGCTCACCAGACCTGGAATACCTTGCAATGAAGTGCCGTCCATTTTATCTGCCGCAGGAGATTTCAGCGATCATTTTGGTACGATGTACATTCCAATGTCAATCAAGCTTTAGATTATTGAGCAATAGGATCAACATGCATGAAACAGCACACTCTGACACCTTCACCATCATTGTGGGAGATTTTAATCAGGCCAACTTGAAAATGTCACTAAATAATTACCAACAACAAGCCACTTGTAGTACCAGAAGAAACAACACACTGGACCACCAAGAGTGCTTACCATGCTAATCCACGCCCACTTCAGAAAGTCTGATCACTTGACCGTACTTCTACTCCCTGAGTATCAACAGAGACTGAAGACTGAAGCACCAGTAGTGAAGACCAAGAAGGTATAGACAAGGGAAATACAGGAGTGCTTACAGGACTGCTTTACTCTCTGGAGAGAAGGAGGATGAGAGGAGAGATGATAGAGGTATACAAGATATTATGAGGAATAGACAGAGTGGACAGCCAGCGCCTCTTCCCCAGGGCACCACTGCTCAATACAAGAGGACATGGCTTTAAGCTAAGGGGAGAGAAGTTCAAGGGGGATATTAGAGGAAAGTTTTTCACTCAGAGAGTGGTTGGTGCGTGGAACACACTGCCTGAGTCAGTGGTGGAGGCAGGTACACTAGTGAAATTTAAGAGACTACTAGACAGGTATATGAAGGAATTTAAGGTGGAGGGTTATATGGGAGGCAGGGTTTAAGGGTCGGCACAACATTGTGGGCCAAATGGCCTGTACTGTGCTGTTTTGTTCTTTGTTCTTTGAATTTGTGGACTGGGACTGTATTCAAGGATTCATCTTCAAATCTGGATGAGTATGATGCAGTTGTTACCGACTTCATTAAAACCTGCGTGGATGAGTGTGTGCCTACAAAGACATTCCCAAACTAAAAGTCGTGGATGAACCAGGAGGTTCGTCATCTGAGGGCTAGATCTGTGGCAATTTGGTCTGGTGGCCAGGCCTGTACAAGAAAACCAGGCTTGACCTGCAGAGGGCTATTTCAAGAGTGGAGAAACATCTCTGAACGAGGTTGGAGGCAACATTAGATGCACAACAACTCTGGCAGGACTTGTAGGACATTATTTCCTACAAACTAAAACCCAATAGCATAAATGGCAGCAATGTTTCACTACCAGATGAAGTCAATGCCTCTGTGCCCGCTTTGAAAAGGAGAATATAACTACAGCTGTGAAGATCCCTACTGCACCTGGTGACCCTGTGAACTCTGTTCTAGAGGCCGACGTTGGGATGTCTTTAAGGAGAGTGAACCCTTGCAAGATGGCAGGCCCTAATGGTGGGAGTATTCAAGGACATTTCCATCCTTTCACTGATATGGTCAGAAGTTCCCAGCTGCTTCAAAAAGGCAACAATTATACCAGTGCCTAGGAAGAGTAGTGTGAGCTGCCTTAATGACTATTGCCCAGTAGCACTCACATCTATGGTAATGAAATATTTTGAGAAGTTGGTCATGGCTAGAATCAACTCCTGCCTCAGCAAGGACCTGGACCTTCTGCAATTTGCCTATCATCACAGTAGGTCTATGGTAGATGCAATCTCAATGGCTCTTCACACACCCTTAGATCATTTGGGCAATACAAACACCTATGTCAGGATGCTGTTCTTTGACTATTGCTCAGCATTTAACACTATCCTTCTCACAGTTCTGATCAGTAAGCTACAGAACCTGGCCCCCTGTACCTCCCTCTGCAACTGGATCCTCGACTTCCTAACCGGAAGACCACAATCCATGTGGATTGGTAATAATATCTCGTTCTTGCTGACAATCAACACTGGTGCACCTCAGGGATGTGTGCTTAGCCCACTGCTCTACTCTCTCTATACCCATGACTATGTAGCTAGCTATAGCTCAAATACCATCTATAAACTTGCTGATGATACAACCGTTGTTAGAAGAATCTCAGATGGAGAAGAGAGGCGTACAGGAGTGAGATATGCCAACTAGTGGAGTAGTGTTCCAGCAACAACTTCACACTCAATGTCAGTAAGAACCAAGAGCTGATTGTGAACTTCAGAAAGGGTAGAACGAAGGAACACAAACAAGTCCTCACAAAGGGATCCAAAATGGAGAGAGTGAGCGATTTCAAGTTCTTGGGTGGCAAGAGCTTTGAGGATCTAACCTGGTCCCAACATATTGATGCAGCTATAAAGAAGGCAAGAGAGTGGCTATATTTCATTAGGAGTTTGAACAGATTTAGTTTATCAGCTAAAACACTTGAAAACCTCTACAGAAGTACTGTGTAGAGAATTCTAATAGGCTGCATCACTGTCTGGTATGGGGGTGGAGGGGGAGGTGCCATTGCACGGGACCAAAAGAAGCTGCAGAAGATTGTAAATCTAGTCAGCTCCATTATAGGCACTAGCCTCCGTAGTATCCAAGACACCTTCAAAGAGTGGTGCCTCAGAAAGGCAAAATCCATTATTAAGGACCCATGTCACTCAGGACATGCCCTTTTCTCACTGTTACCATCAGGAAGGAGGTACAGAAGCCTGAAGGCACACACTCAGTGATTCAAGAACAGCTTCTTCCCCTCTGCCACCCGATTCCTAAATGGATATTGAACCCATGAACACTAACTCAATTTTTTAAAAAATATATTATTTCTGTTAGTGTACAATTTTTAATCTATTTAATATACAGATATATACTTAATTGATTCACTTATTTTTTTTCCTTTCTATATTATCATGTATTGCATTGTACTGCTGCTGCGAAGTTAACAAATTTCACGACACATGCCGATGATAATAAACCTGATTCTGATTTAGGGAGGGTGTTCCTCAATACCTCTGGATTGACGGAGCCAAAGCCCTTATTGTTGAATAAGGCCATGTTTAGTTTTTGGTACTCTGCATTTCTCTTGGAGCGGCTGCCCAGTGAAGCTGATGTCTACTGTGCCTCTCGATGTACTAACTTGGGGAGAAGCTCTTCACTCACTTGGAGGAAGTAGTTGAGAAGGATCTTGATGCCAACTTTGCCTGACACAGACAGCAAGGAAACCCCACTATCGTAACCACAATTAGAGATCTCCTTACTTGAAGACCATCATGATTATGACATTTTTGATATCTCCAGGAATATCCTCCTTTTCATAAATATGAACAATAAGATTGTGGATTTGTGACTGAAGATATTCACAGCCAGGTTTTTAGTGGAGATAGCATCTGATTCTGAAGTCTTGCTGTTTTTGAGTTATACCATGGCCTTCTTGACTTTTTGTTGGTCAAATTTGGCAGTGTGGCTGGTCCAAATAGGTTTTTATGGGTTGGAGTCAAGGGTATTTACACCAAGCATTGTGGTTGACATGTGTTCCCTCCAGCACGGAGTTGGCTGTCAATGTGGTGGACCTGAAGGTACTTGGACCATAAGTGGCTTTCATAGAGTTGAAAAATCCATGCAGTCTTATGACCTTTTGGCTCACTTGTTGACAGAACCAACTTGATATACTCATTAGTGCCATAACCCCTCCCTGGAATCTTTGTATGAGACCAAGCAAGGTGAGATTGGAATGGAAGGAGCATTTTTAACTTCAATAAGGACGTTCTCTAGAAAGTGTTTGAAGCATATCTGCATCATTACAAATACCATTTAGTCAGAGAGACAACTACAAGATGCCATGGCAACATTCCCTGTCCAATCAGCCTTTCTTTCTTTTCTGTTCCAGACTTCCGTTGTTTCTCCATACATTTTTTTCAGTTGCTTATATGCAAAGGGGTCAAATCCCTTCTGTACCTTAATTTCTCTCTTCTCCAAAGTCATACTCTACAAACTGGAGCTTCAGTTGAAGTTTTTGGTTGCATATCCAATATAATTTTACTTGCCCTATTGTCAGCTTTTGTTTACTGACTGGTTTTGTGGGAGTACTTTAGGAATATTGTAACAGATATATGACAAGCAAGGAGGCCATGGTATCTATGTCAATCCCATCTCCTAGCAAATGATCCATAGTTCTGTCAAATCAATGCAGTCCATTTAGTGATTGCTGTAATGTAATTCTACTTTGAAACCAAGGCTTCTTTATAAATGCAGAGCAGGGCCCAAACTAATTTGGACAAAAGGCTTATTCAATTATCTGCAGTTGGAGGTCTCACATTTGGATTATACACTGTGTCGTGTTCATTTAAACTGTTCCAGAATGCAAGCTGTGTTTAAAATTTGCTGCTTGGAAAGGAAGTCTGTATCTTTGTGATTATATTCATGGATTGAACTTGCTTCTGCTTGAGAGAATTCGAATTGTACCCGAGCAATGCAAATGGGTGCTCTCTGACTGGAACCTTTATGGCAGCAACCTGTCTGAACCTAACAGTGATCAACCACATCTTACAGTTCTTCAGTGTCTCAACTGAAAAGCAAAAGCTGAACCAGGGTCAGAACAGATAGAAGAAGTTGGAGAAGAACGTTGGCCCTCTTTGCAATGTTACTGTTTCAACAGTCTTCAACCGACCTTTTTGACCTCATTATGGATCATTGTCTGATGGGCTTCAGGAGAAACCCATTGAGTATCTGTCCCTGGGCACTGAGGCTAATGGAACAGACTATAGACTGACAGAGGCATAAGGTTATTCAGCACAGAAATAAGCCCAAAAAACAGAAGCAACAAGAGCAAAATTATGCCATTGCCCCCATAAAGTCTGCTTCCACCTCCTCCTCTGGCAGCTCTTTCCATATAACCACCACAAACAGTATGAAAAAGCTAATCCTCAAATCTCCTTTAAAATTCTCCCCTCATTAACCCTGCATGCTGTAGGTTTTGATTCCTGTGCTTACGTGAAAGCCGTTAACGATCTATCCTATCTATGCTCTTTATAAGTCCATTATCCTCCGTGAGGTCATCCATCAGCCTCCTACAGTACTGTGCAAACATCTTGGGCACATATATATGGATTGCGTGCCTAAGACATGGTACTGTATTTGTCAATGTGAAGTGGACAGCACATTTGTAAATCTGGCAGGAGCAAAGGATATTGGGGATGGTGAGGGTGGCATGCCGTGGAAGGGGTGTGGGAGAGATGGCAGAGAAGGAGTGCCAGGGATGGGGGTGGGGGTGGCACAATTGCAGACACATCCAGCCCAGAGTCACCAGGCAAGGTCATTTGATTCCAGACAATTGCAGCTGGTGTATTGATCTTTGCACAATGTTTCTCTGGTTCTTCCCCTTTTCCCAACCATGATTTCCCTCCCTAATCCCTTCCCACTTTCTGTCCACACTAAAGACCCATAGCAGAATCAGCTTTATCATCACTCATATATGTTATGAATTTTTTTTTGTGGCAGCAGTACAGTGCAATACATACAATTATTACTGTACTGTGTAAAAGTCTTAGGCAGCTTAGCTATATATACAGTATGGGCCTAAGACTTTCACACAATACTGTACCTTTGAGTAGAAATAAATGCAGCCCACCCTAATAATCTCTTACTGCACCATTCATTCCCCACAACAGCCTGGTGAATCTCCACTTCCCCTTTTCACTTCTGCTACCACTTCCCTCCAGTAGTGGGGTTATCATGACCTCAAAAACTGTATGCTTCACCTGTTGCACTCATAGTACACATACCCATTAATGAGTGTCTCTTACATCTATTAGTTGTCTTCCTCTACAGGCAGTGAGACTAATTGGTGAGTAAATAACATCATTAGGAAGTGAAAGGTCTCTTTAACCCACACAAATTGACTTAAAATGATGTTATTTACTCACAAATTAGCCTCACTGCTTGTAGAGGAAGACAACTAATAGAAGTAAAAGACAGAAAATGCTGCAGATGCTGGAATCTAGATTAACAAACATATTGCTGATGGAACTCGATGGGTAGAGCAGCGTCTGTGTGAGGAGAGGAATTGTTGGTCTTTTGGGTCAAAACACTGCATCAGGAATGGATATCATTCATGTCGGCTGGATGATAAAATTGGGAAATGAGCCAGAATCAGTAATGGGAAATTGGGATAGAAGCAAATTCAGAATGCTAAGCTGGGCAATGGCTGTGTATTTGAAAAAGAAAACCATGAGGGAAGGAAAGGCTCGATGACTGGTTTGGTGAATATTGCTTTAGCCATAGATTAAATGAGCCATATGGTCTATTCTGCCTGATATTGTGCATTTGCCTGTTCTGAAATTAAAATCTCATGCTTGGTTTTGCTTCTCCATTTTGAATAAATCCAAGAAATCTACACTAGGAAGTCACTAATAAACCTCTGCTCACCCTGTCTGTGGCATCCTCTGCCAACATTAAGACCTGAGCCTTTTACCCAAACCTGTAGGCTCTGATCAACAAATCAGTACAAAACACACCAGATTATACAGTGGAACCTTTCAGAACACACCCCTTTCTGTGATATCTGCACTTACCCCTCCTCTCATTTTCATCTTTTCCTATTTGTATTTATCTCTAACTTTTTCACTTCCTCCTTCTCCCTCATTCTATTTATCTCCTTCCTCTTTCTCTCTATTTTTCTCTTTTACACACCCTTTCCCTCTCATTCACATTTTCTCTTTCTTTTCCCTTCTCTCTCTGTGTCTCGGTATTGCTTTCACACATTCTCTTCATTATTTTTCTTTAACAATGCTCTCATATTCTCTATTTCTCTCTCTTTCTCCCCCTCATTTTTTTCTCTACTTATTTCTTTTACTTTCTCTGTCTCTCACATTTTCTGACACTCCCAACTCTCGCAATTTCTTATTTTCTACTTCTGTCTCTTACATGCTTTCTTTCTCATGCACTTTAATTCACTATTTTATCTCTTTCAAATATACTGTATTCTATTTTCCGATCCAACACATGTTCCCTCTCACTTACTCTCCACCAATCTCTTTCACACTCTTTCTCTCTGCTCATCTCACTCACTATTTCATTCCACCTCACACTTCCTCCCTCAATCTCAACCTCACCCTTTCATTCACTTTCCTTCATTTACTCAATTTCTCCTGCTCTCACCCACTTTTGTGTCTATCTCTCTCACATCATTTCTCTCTAACACACTCACTAGCTCCGCTTCTCATGCACATTCTCTCACCCTCTCTCTATTTCTCTTTTTCTCTCCCTCACACTCTTTCTCATCATTACTGTAACTTCCTCTGTTACTTTCACTCACACTCACCATTTCTCTTTTTCACTCTCTCTCTCTATCTCCCTGCCTCTCAAGAACATACCAATTTTTCTGTGGCTACATCCCTCCCAATCCCTTGTGGTGACACACAAGTAAAAATAAGCTTCTATATTATCAGAGGACAAGGAAGAATTCAATTACATGCGCAAGCTCTATTTTCTAATGAATGCAACTTCTAGATTTCAACAAGAAGCTATTTTTCACACTTGGTTGCCTCGTACCCTAACCCAGGTAAAATTGGATTAACCTCCGATATATGTAGAAATTCTAAATAATAAATTATTAAGGGATCCATACACTAAACAATCTCCCTGCTGCCGTATGGCTCATATGCCTAGCAAATGTATGTATCTGTTTCATAGCTGGATTTGCTCGCAGTTTTACAGGTCAGTAATCGAAAAATCATACAGTACCTAACCCTTTTGCAGATGATAGTATTGTCAGCACTGTTACATTTATCAAACAGAGAATAATTTAACTCTCACCTTCTTTTGTTTATTTCTTTCTGTCTGTTTGAAAAATATACATTTGGGGAATATCTGAACTTGCATGGATGAATTAAGACTTCTCAGTAAATCCTTCAGTGTTATCATTGGAGTGGACATTTTTTTCCCCATTTATAAATTTTTGTTTGGGAATAGATTTTGTGTAAATCATTTTGACACAGGGCATGACATTCACTGTAGTCAAAGATGGAGATAAGCAAATCTGACATGAGCAACATGAGGAGGTTAAAGAGGATTTAATGTATCAGGTTATTGGAATCATCACTCTCGACCACTGTTGGCATTGCCACCATTAGGATTTCACAGAATCAACAAAAGCATCAGCCTCCAACGTCAGGAAGACTTTCTTATCTTAGGAGAGCAAATGAATGAAAAACTTTATATAGATATCTAAGGAACATTATGAACCTGATGTTTCCTATTCATTTCTTGGAGCATGCTGACCCAGTCTTCAATCAGGTCAAATGTCATTTGCATCTCAGCCCAATTTACCCAGCCTTTTCACTACATCCTTCGATACCCAGAGCTAGTAGAATGAAACACTATGAAAAAAAGTCTTTTCAGCCCACCGGGCTAACCATCAAACACTGCTTACACTAAATCTACACCAATCCCATTTTATCCACCCACCAACTCTCCCAGGAGCCGTCATTCACCTGCACACCAGGGATAACTTACAGTTGCCAATTAACCTTATCTACCTGCATCTGTTTGGGGTGTGGGAGGAAACTGGAATACTCAGAAGAAACCCACAGGATCATAGAGAGAATGTGCGAACTCCAAGCAGAAATCAGGTTTGGATTGCTGGAGATGTGAGATGGTGGCTCTACCTGCTGAAGCTTTGTGCAGCTCATCCAAGTCATTGAACTCATTCCTTAGATTTCCAACTGCCGTCGTAACCCCCAACCCTTCTGCAGAGGGAGTTTGAGAGCTCTACCACACATTTTCTATGCAGCTCCTACTTTAAGACCACATCCCATCTTTCCACTTCTGCCTTCTAGAAGAAACAATGACAGAGGTTTTGCACAGCTGCACATGACCAGCATGTGGTTCAGACACTTCATGTGAAGATGTTAAAGTTGCTCAAAATTTCTCATGTTTGGAATTATTGACAAACCATTCAAATTTAAATAACTAGCTTAAAGAGTATACTATTTAATGAAAATTATTATTTCAAAGTTAAATGTTCAAAGATCAAGCACGTTTGTTATCAAAGTATGGATACATTAACCAGCCTTGAGTTTTATCTTCTTACAGGCAGCCAAAAAACAAAGAAACCCATAAAAAAAGAAGACCGTCAAACACTCAACATCAAGAGAGAAAAATATTTAAATCATGCAAACAATAAAAGTAAGCAAATAGCATTCAGAACAAAAGTGAGTGCATAGACTCAAAGCCCAGAGCAGGCCACAGCCTTCGCCTCAGTTCAGTGCAGAGCCAAGTAAATGTTGTAAAGCCCTCACAAACAGAGCCCAAAGCAACTGGAGCAAGCCACGGCGTCCGTCTCAATTCAGAGGAGCTAAGTAAACATCATGGAGCCCTCAGACATGGAACTTGGGGCAGCCAGAGCAGACCCCAGCCCCAGCCTCAGTTCAACACAGATCTGTGTAAATGTTGTGCGGCAGTGAGTAGAACCATCCTGACCCTTGCCTCTTGTTCCAACACACTGCCTTTTCAGTCTATCTGGCCCAGCGTTTAAATCTTCCAAATATCAGGCTGTTCCTCACACTGTCTGGGTCTGGACCCCGCTGTCACGTTTCAGCTCCTACCCAACCTTCCCAAATCAGCCTGGCATTTAGATTGTTTGAACCTCGCTCTCAGTTTAGGTAGATGGGTCTTGAATCTTTGTCTCCTCTGCTCTACTCGCCCTGACTTTGCCTTAAATATACTTTGACCTTCTCATGATCTCGCCTTGCTCCCGCACACTTCAACCCTCAACTGAGCTTCGCCTTTGCATGCCTCTCCTATATTTTTGGTGATTGTTTTACCTTAAATTTTACAAGAAAAAGTGTTACTAATAAATTATTTAGTTGTATTTGTTTTCCACTAGTAAGTAGTCACTGGGTTTCACCAGCGTCATCTTAAACAGGAAGATGTCTATATGTATTTATGTACTTACAAGAATTAATATACAATTAGAAAACAATGTGACTCATCTTGCAGCACTGGCAGCCTCCAATGGGGAAGTTGTATATGGCCCTGCTCAGTCACAGTGCTAATTAACCTTCTCAAGCTGCACATCTTGGGGATGTGGGAGTCGAGTAACGGTGGACGTCACCCCTCGAGTATGATTGGCACATGCATTTTCTTACAGGTTTCACAACTTACTAGCACTAATGCTGATAAAATACCTGTGGTATCATATCAAACCGCCTGCAACAGCCCTTTTCTTTTTATCCATCCTCTCAAATGCTACTAATCATTTCAAATCAGACCATTCAGGCATAATGGATTGTGAGCAACATTCCAGTAGCAGTCACCTCAGCTCCAACCACAGACATGATTAATATGATTAAATGAGCAAACCAAGGCTATGCATGCAACAAATGGCTAGGTAACCCAATAATCTGACCTTGATAGTGTTGGTTGAGTGAGGAACTAAAATGGGAAGACTAGGTGATGCTCAACTTTTTCTTGACTAGCAGGAGCATCCACTTACAATGGCAGTCTGTAATCACAATTTATCTTTTCATTTAGCTCCTCTGATAGCCCAGCTGTCTTTTATCACTGCACTGAACTGTTGTCCTTATTTTATGTAATGCTATTAAGATATTTGACAATGTTCTTTTCTGGAGATTCATTTTTGTGTTTTGTCAATGTTCAAAGTAAATTTATCGTCCAAGTACATATATGTCACCATTTACAGCTCTATGATTCATTTGCCTGTAGCATACTCAGCAAATCTATAGAACAGTAACTATAACAAGATCAATGAAAGATCAACCAGAGTGCAGAAGACAACAAACTGTGCAAATGCAAATGTAAATAAATAGCAATAAATAATGAAAACATGAGCTAATGAGATAAAGAATCCTTAAGGTGAGATCATTGATTGTGGGAAACATCTCAATGACGGGGCAAGTGAGTTTAGTTATCCCCGTTTGCTCAAGAACCTGATGGTTGAGGGGTTGTAATTGTTCTTGAACTTGGTGGTGTGAGTCCTGAGGCTCCTGTACCTTTTATCTGATGGCAGCAGCAAGAAAAGAGCATGGTCTAGCCGCTGGGGTTCCTGATGATGGATGCTGCTTTCCTGAAACAGAGTTTCATGTAGATCATGGTTGGAAGGGCTTTACCCATGATGTACTAGGCTGAATCCACTTCCTTTTGTGGGATTTTCCTTTCAAAGGCATTGGTGTTTCCTTACCAGGCTTGGATGTTACACACTTAAAAAGGTGCTGATAGTTTTGGTAGATGACACAGCTGGGTGCTGAGCTTGCTGTTTGTTGCTGGAGTCAGGCTTGGACGCCTGAGGTGACCTAGATGTCCTATTAGACCCTCTTTATCATGGCTCAGTAACCAATCCTTGTGTTCATTAGAGGTGTCAGGACTAAGACCCGAAGATCGAGAATCCTAAGGTACTAAGAATTCGACCATCAAAGTCTGCTCTGTCATTTGACCATGGCTAATTTATTTTCCCCTCCCAGCCTGGTCCTTCTGCCTTCTCATTTTAACCTTTGAACATCTATCAACCTCCTCTTTAAATATACCCAGTGGCTTGGCCTCCACAGATGTCTGTGGCAAAGAATTCCACAGATTCATTACCCTCTGCCTAAAGATATTCCTCCTCGTCTCTGTTCTAAAGGAGCATGTTCCTCCTTCTACTCTGATGCTGGTCTTAGATTCTCCCACTACTGGAAAATTTCTCTCCATATCCACTCCATCTCAGCTGAGGTTCGTCATCTTGCCACATTACAAAGTTCCCCAGTACCTCAGAGTGGCTCTACACTCAGCTGTTTCCCGCTGAGGCCCACATGTAAGTAGGACCCAGTCCTCACAGCTGCAAGGAGCCACTGTGTCAAATGCACAGAAAGAGGCCCTTCAATTTATGCAAACTCTCAGTCACCCATTTACACTAATTCTACATTCTTTTATTTCCCCTACATTCCCATCAGCTGCTCCCACTGAAATACACACTGGGGACAATTTACATAACTGATTATCCTGGCCAACCAGGATGCCTCTGGGATTTGGTACAATACTGGAGAAGCCAAAGGAAACTGAAGGAACCACATGAGGATCATGTAGACTCCACACGTAGACAGTATGGAGGGTCAGGTTAAACGCAGGCTTTTGGAGCTGTGAGCTGGTAGCTCTACTAGCTGTACTGTTGTGCCACCCTCTACCTTTCAAATTAGAAATCATGGAGTCC
This sequence comes from Hemitrygon akajei, assembly GCF_048418815.1. Lineage (NCBI taxonomy): Eukaryota > Metazoa > Chordata > Chondrichthyes > Myliobatiformes > Dasyatidae > Hemitrygon > Hemitrygon akajei. The sequence goes on from NC_133126.1 coordinate 116,198,513, forward strand.
TAGAATTATGCAGCATCATAAAATACCATTCAGCCCATCTTGTTCATGCTGACAAAAATGTCTATTTGAGCTGGCTGTATTTGTTTGCATTTGACCCAAATCAATGTTACAGTAGTCATGGGGAACATCAATATGCAGGCATTTTGGGAAAATCAGGTTGCTGCTGGATTTTTGGGGGAGGGAAGGATTTCTAGAGTGCCTACAAAATGGCTTGTTAGAGCAGCTTGCAGCTGAGCCCTCTAGAGGATCAGCTCTTCTGGATTGGGTATCGTGCAATGAACCAGCATTGATTAGAGAGTTTAAGGTAAAAGAACCCTTAGGGGACAATAATCATAATATGATTGAATTCACCCTGAAATTTGAGGAGTAGCTATAGTCAGATATGTCTGTATTACAGTGGAGTAAAGGGAATTGCAGAGATATGAGAGAGTTGGCTGGAATAGATTGGAAAAGAACACTGGCCGGGATGATGGCAGAAGAGCAATGGCTAGAATTTCCTGAAGCAATTCAGAAGGCGCAGGAGATATACATCCCAAAGTATTCTAAAGGAAAGATGAAATAACCATGGCTAATAAGAGAAGTCAAAGCCAACAAAAAAGCTAAAGAGAGGGCATATAGTAGAGCAAAGATTGGTGGGAAGTTAAAGAATTGGGAAGCTTTCAAAAACCAACAGAAGACAACTAAAAATGTCATTAAGAAGGCAAAGATGGAATATGAAAGCAAGCTAGCCAATAATTTTTGATGCCAAAAGGTTCTTTAGATACATAAGGCATAAAAAAGAGGTGAGAATGGATACTGGACTGCTGATAAATGATGATAGGAGGTAGTTATTGGGTACAACAAAACAGCAGATGAACTCAATAAGTATTTTGAATCAGTCTTCACCGTGGAAGACACCAGCAGTGTGGTGGAAGCTCCAGGTGTCAGGGGGCATGAAGTCTGTGAAGTTACCATAACTAGAGAGAAAGTACTTGGGAAATGGAAAGGTCTAAAGGTGGATATCTCACCTGAACTAGATGGCGTACACCCAAGAGTTCTGAAAGAGGTGGCTGAAGAGATTGTGGTGGCATTAGTAATGGTCTTTCAAGAATCACTAGATGTTCAAATGGTTCTGGAAGACCGGAAAATTGCAAATGTTACTCTACTCTTCAAGAAGGGAGAGAGGCAGAAAAAAATTAGCCATAGGCCAGTTAGTCTGACCTCAGGGGAAGATGTTGGAGTCAATTATTAAGGATGAGGTCTCTGTGTACTTGAAGGCACATGATAAGTCTTAGTCAGCATGGTTTCCTCAAGGGAAAATACTGCCCGACAAATCCGTTGGAATTCTTTGATGATGTAACAAGCAGGATAGACAAAGGAGAGTTGGTTGATGTTGTGTACTTGGATTTTCAGAAGGCCTTTGACAAGGTGCCACACATGAGGCTGCTTAACAAGCTACAAGCTCATGGTATTACAGGGAAGATTCTAACATGGATAAAACAGTTGCTGATTGGCAGGAGGCAAGGAGTGGGAATAAAGGGAGCCTTTTCTGGTTGGCTGCCAATAACAAGAGGGGTTCCACACGGGTCTGTATTGGAACCGTTTCTTTTTATGTTATATGTCAATAATTTGGATTGATGGCTTTGTTGGAAATTTTACAGATGATATGAAGATAGGTGCAGGGACAGGTAGTTTTGAGTAAGTTGAGAGGATACAGAAGGACTTAGATTAGGAGAAGAGGCAGCTGGATTCAATGTCGGGAAGTGTTTGGTTGTACACTTTGGTAGAAGAAACGAAAGGGTTGACTATTCTCTAAGTGGAGAGAAATACAAAATAAAACTGAGATGCAAAGGGACTTGGGAGTCCTTGTGCAGGATTCCCTAAAGGTTAATTTGCAGGTTGAGTCAATGGTGAGGAAGGCAAATACAATGTTAACATTCACTTCAAGAGGACTAGAATATAAAAACAAGGATGTAATGTTGAGACTTTATAAAACACTGATGAGGCCTCACTTGGAGTATTCTGAGCAGTTTTGGGCTCATTATTAGAAAGGATGTGCTGAAACTGGAGAGGGTTCAAAGGAGGTTCATGAAAATGATTCCAGGATTGAATGGCTTGTCATATGAAAGGTGTTTGATGAGCTCTGTGGCTGTATTCACTGGAATTCAGAAGAATGGGGGTGACCTCATTGAAACCTATTGAATGGTGAAAGGCCTTGATAGAGTGGATGTGGAGAGGATGCTTCCTATTGTGGGAGAGCTTAGGACCAGAGGACACAGCTTCAGAATAGAGGGAGGTCCTTTTAGAATGGAGATGAGGAGGAATTTCTTTGGCCAGATAGCGGTGAATCTGTGGAATTCTTTGCCACAGGCAGTGCGGAGGCCAAATCTTTATGTATATTTAAGGCAGAGTTTGATAGATTCCTGATTGGTCAGGGCTTGAAGAGTCATGGAGAGAAGGCAGTCGACTGGGGCAGAGTGGAAAACTGGATCAGCCTGAATCTGCTACTGTATCTTATAGTCTCCTATTCAAACCTTTTCCGATCTGTGTACTTATTCAAATGTCTTTTAAGCATTGCAATTGTACCCACCTTGACAGCTTCCCTAGCAGTTTGATTCCTAAATCCACTTCAGTCTGTGTCAAAAAGTTTCCTGTCTCACCTTAAATTCATACCCTCTAATTTAGATTCCTCTTGCTTGGGAAAAAGACTGTGACCATTCACCTTATCTAAGTCTCTTATTATTTTTTATACCTCTGTGAGGTCACTTCCCAGTCTCTATACTCCAGGGAAAATGGTCTCCAGCTATGCAGCCTCTCCTTGCACCATACCCTCCAGTCCTGGTAACACTTCATGAATCATTTCTACATGCTTTCCAACTTAACAACATCCTTCCAATAGCAGAACTATGCTCAGTACTCAAGTGTTGTCTCATCAAGAAACTGTACAGTTGCAACATAATGTTCCAACTCTTTAAACCAATGTGGTGACCAATGAGGGCAGGCATGCCAGCATGCCAAACCCCATCTTCAAAACCCTGTCTACCTGTCTTGCCATTTGAGATGCTTGGGCAGAATTGCATGAAATCTTTAAGCGGGTGTTAATGAGGTTTGATGTATAGCTTGTTCTTTGTGTTCTAACATCAAGATAGTAGTAAGTGCAAGCGTAAACCCTGATTAGGAACTATTTGTTCATTTGAGTAAATATTTAAACGATTTGTCTGCCTAAATCATTAATTAAAGTGGCCTCATTCATATTCAGACTCAATCCTCTATCCAGCTGTTTCTGAAGTGTGATTGGTATTCTGGCCACAGCTGTTTTGTTCAGGGACTGGGAGATATCTGTTTTCTGTTAGCTCTCTTGTCCTTCAAGCATATGTAAGAGTGAATTAGGGGGACATATGAATAATTATCATTTATAATTCAAGAAGAGCTCCTCAGAGAAGTCTTTACTAGAGATGCGTCAAGGTATGGACAATGTTAAATAGGATGAGTATGAAGGAGTGGTTAATGGACAGTATAGAGAGTATTGGAAAAAGGGCCTGTTTCTGTGTTGTGCTCATTGAACTCTTCACATATCACTAGGCATCTGATTGTTTCCCTCCATTCTAATGTTCTACAACATCACCATGTGTTGCTAAGAGACAGACACTATAGTTGCCAGTTCCTGGTGCTAAGTTTTTTTGCTGGGACATGGAGATCCTGAAGCAAAAAATGAAGAGAAATACCTTCATCTGTAGGAGCATCCTCAAAATGCTAATCAGCCATCTATGAATATGTATATACAGTATTGTTTGACAGTTGTCACCATCCTAATGAAAGCAATGTGGCAGTAACCTTATGTAAAGAAAGGCCCCCTGATGTAGAAGGAAACCTATTCTTTAGTTATCAGCTGAAGAATAATAATAGAGAAGTCATTTAGTTATTTCATCCTCTGTTAATGCTATGAGATCTTTTATGGAAGTTCTGGGAGAAATGATTGTAGTATCTGTGCAGGTGTAGCTCCCTCTCTCAGTACTACATAGCTATGGAACAAGAACACAAAATAATAAGAACAGAAGTAGGCCACCAGCCCCCTCAAGTCTGCCCTATGTTTCAATATTATATCCAAGAATTGGTACTGAAGCTGTAATGCACAAACTTTGGCCAAATCTTACATCTCTGCACTTTGATAAGTAGCATGGCTGCATACTGATCTGCAGTGGGAAACATGTCCTCTGAAAGTGACTCCTAAATGCCAGAGCCATTGCAGTGCTTTCCTGTTGAAAATAGAAGACCTGTCCCAGAAGTATATTGCTTGTTGGCTAAACCACAACCAAAGGCACACCAGCTATTACAACTATCAAAAGATTTTGAATAAGTGTCAATAAGGATCTAGAGCTTTCCCAGTGTATATGATGAATAAATTCTTCTCAGGCTTCAAGCCAAGTACAGGTATCAATTATAACCTATATCTTATTATATTATATGTTATGATCAATATCTGTATCCGCTTGAAGCCCGAGAAGAGTTTATAAGTGTTAATAACTTTGATCATGAAACTCATTCAAAAATAATCTACCCCAAATGAAAATTAACAATTTAAATCAATTTGAATTAAAAGTAATAAAATACATTACAAACACATAATAATTTAATAAGTTAAAATGAAATTAGTTCAGTTAAAAAAGTATAAGTTATCTCTTACCCTCAAAGTCTGTATGAAGTAGGTGGAGTGACTGCATCATGGGCCCATCTAGCCTCGTACATATTTACCTGCCTTACAGGAAGCTGACACTCCATTACTGGAGTCTTCAAGGTCTGTGTTGTGGAGTAGTTGGAATGACAGAGGCAAGGACTTCTGGGATCATCCAAAAAATCTTTTAGGTCATCCTACTCCAAGTAATTTATCGGCTGGTTGCGTAGTGGCATCAACGCTGGACTTCAGGGCAAGAGGTCCCGAGTTCGAATCCACCCGGCTCCCTTACATGCTCTCCATCCGTGTCTGGGTTCAATGTCGAGCTAGCAACTCGACCTCATAAAAAAAATCTGGAGAGGGATGCCCAAGACATGCCGTACGATGAGAAATCACCAAAAAGATTGGTGCAAAAAGCTTGTCATGATGGTGCCCTGACAACTCCACCAGGAGTTAAGGGTGCACTTCTTCGGTTGTCGATTGAAATCCATTGATGACATCCACTCCTTTAACAGTGAGATCTTTGATGACTGTACAGTCCTATCCTGGACCAACAAGTTCTATTGCAGGTGGGACATGTATATGTGGTAGTGGTGGTAGTGATGGCAACCATGGCTGCATTTCTCCTGGCTCTCTTCTGCTGTCTTCTGGTTGTTCTTTCCATCTCCAGATTACGAACCCCGTCCCTACACAGCTGTCGCCAAGTGATACGGTCAGCAGCAACATCCTCCAGGTCCTCAGGTCTGATCTTGCACTTCCTTAAAGCATTCTTCATCTGATCCTTATAGCGATTCTTCAGCCCTCCAGCTGAGTGTCAACCATAATGTAGCTGGCCATATAACACACTGCGGGGTAGCCGACGTGGGGGCATCCTTATCACGTGTCCCAGCCACTGCAGCTGACGCTGGGTGATCATGGCCTCAATACTTCTGCAGTTGGTCTTTACAAGTATTTCAGTGTGAGGCACCCGCTCACGCCAGGTAATTCCCAGGATGTGCTGAAGGCAGCTTATGTGGAAGCGCTCCAAGGACGTGATGTGACGGCTGTAGGTTACCCAAGCTTCACAGCCATAAAGGAGGGTGGTGACACAGACCGCTTGGTATACAGCGACCTTTGTGGAGGGACGAAGGCTCCTGTTCTGAAAGACTCTACGCCGAAGTCTCCCAAAGGCAGCTGATGCCTGTTTAATGCGGCTCTGGATGTCGTTGTCAATGCCGCTATCCTCAGAGAGAATGCTCCCCAGATATTTGAAAGATGGCACTACTGACAGCTTTTCATCACCAACGGTGAAGACAGGTAGAGTGGGTGGGACACTGGTACTCCATTGACAAACCACTTCTGTCTTGGTGGCTTTGACGGTCAGCCCCATCCTGCTGTACGCTCTCACCGCCACAGCAAGGACAGTCTGAAGATCCTCCGGAGTATGGACCACAAGAGCACAGTCATCTGCATGCTACAGCTCCAGGACCCATTTTCTTGGTTGTTGCACGTGCACAGACAGACACACACACACGCTCTCTCTCCAAGTAATATTCTTCACTGTAGTTCTGTTGTTGATTGTGAGGCAGGAGCAATACCAACTGAGCTATTGTCAACACTGTTTTCACCCTCATTGGCAGTAACTTAGCCAAGCAAATTGGTCATCTGAATGGCACCTGTACAATTTATCCCCGTGAAATTAGTGGGACAAAAATTCAGGGGTTTCTCAAGGACAGTCAGGAATTGTGAACTTGAGTGGATTTTCTCAAGAATTCCTTCCTTAAGGTTCAGCATTGGCCAGCTAGTGTGGTATAACCATCCAATCTGAATCAACCTGGGTGGAAAATTCAGTTCAATGCTTAATCTTAATACCCTCTTCTAAACTACTATCACTGTGCATTGTGTGGTCCAATTAAACTTCAAGAGGTGTTCTTCAAAGTAATGCAAAACCATGATCTCAATGGCGCTTGGAAATCACATAGGAATCAAGCTCGAACATTAGATAAGTGTTTTGACAATTTTCTACTTCTCAGACCAAGGCTGGCAATAATATTTATTCTATATTTAAATTATATTTGGAGACCCATCCTGCCCACAATAGTTTACAATTGTGATGACAAAATTGCTTCAAATGGGCCTAATGCTAGCAATCTTGCTCAGAACAATGATTCAAGTGGACACAGGAAGTACTTATTAAGTCTTATTCCTTTATAAATCCTTTAATAAAGTAAAGAACCCCAAGATGCTTCACATGGCCCCTTTCAGGTGAAATTTGATACCAAGCCATGCAAGGATACAAGTAAACAGAGAGAAAAAAAACTGCAGATGCTGGGAATCTGGATCAACACACAAAGGAGCTGGAGAAATGCAGTGGGTCAGGCAGGATAAATGGAGGGAAATGGACAGTTAATGCATCAGGTCAAGATCCTTCATCTGGACTGAAAAGAAAGGGGGGAAATAGCCAGAATAAAGAGATAAAACATCTAGAAGGTGATAGGTAGAAGTAACAATGCGTTGAAGAAGATGGAAACTGATAGGAGAGGACAGTGGACTATGGATAAAGGGAAGGAGGTGGGGAGGTGAGCATTAGATTTACTGTTGGATATGTCCAGGCAGCCATTCCAAAACTTGACCAAAAACAGAGATTCTATGTAGTGACTCAAAAGAAGGAAGAGTGGTAGAAGGAAGAGATTCTGGAGGGAATTCCAGAATTCAGGATTTTGGAAGTCAGGACTACAGGGGATAAGAGGAGGGTCGGAATTGCACCAAGGTGAGGCAGAGCAGATGCACCGTATGGCCAGAAATGAATTGTAAACTAAAGTCCATTGTAGGAGCAGGTGCAACACAGAGGTTGCACCCTCCTCAGTTTTGTCTCCTGGTAGAGGAGAAGAGTTGATAATTAAGGACCGAGATTTGTGTTGGAGTCTTGACTTGCAATCTGTCAAAGCTGTGGGTGAGACTTGTTGACATTCTAAAACATTTATAAACGATTACAAATGAATAAATTATATAACTATTGTAAAAGGTTATAGAAAACATGTCATAATATAACATCACCAGGCATCTACACATAATTAAAAGCACTACTCCACCCACAAATAATTGGACAAATGCAGATTGCCTTAAGGAAGCCTGCATTTCTTTAATTATTTGTGGATGCAGTAATGTTTTTAATTAATTCTCCATGAGTTGCTGGGCTCTCCTGTGAATGGTTTCTGGATCCTGTTTCACATCTTGGCTTGCATAGGATCTGAGGGAAAATTCTACAGAATGATTCTATTCAGTGCCCGGCAGAAAAGAGCAGCAAGGAAATTGCTCGTGGATCCCGGCCAGTATTTTTTTCTTTGGGAGCCCAATACATTCAGGCAAATATCAGCAAAAAAACTGAAAGAATGAGAAAAGTGAGCAAAAGGTGAGCAAAGTTTTCATCAAAGTCTCACCCCAAAGGCAGCAGTTTGACACGTCACAGGATATCAGGAACAGGGATATCACAGGGTTATATCTTGGTGCAATGTGAGAACAGGCCCTTTGACCAATGATGCCAAGGATGTGCCAATCTGAACCAATTTTAACTGCCTGCCCCTGTCTAAGTGGCTCTAAAGTATTGCTATCATAGCTGCTTCTACTATTTCAAAGGTTTATTTATTAACAAAGTATACAACTCTGAAATCTTTCTTCTCCAGATTGCCATGAAACCAAAAAAAGATAAGAAATTCAGCACAATCAACCCTCAAATCCCTCCTCAGACACAGAAAAACAAGCAAAACTGAACAGGCGTATCAACTCCCAAATCCTTCTTCCTGAACAAAAAAAACAAACAAAACAAAACAGGTATATCGACCCCCAAATCCCTCCTCCGGCACAAAAATAATGAGAAAGATCAGGCAAAGAACACAGAATATGAAAAACTATAAGACTGAAAAAAAAGTCTATAGTCCAAGTCCATATCCAACATGCAGAAAACCTGGGTAATATTCTCCGAGCACAGTGGCAGGCTCTCCTCTCTCCAGTAACTGAGCGATCAAAAGGCAGGCAGGCGGTGCTCACCTTTCACATTCCCCTCAATGTTTCAATCTCCCTCATCGCTCTAAATGTCAAACAATGGAAGCTTTAACTGGTAAAACTGAGTTGAACATCAGCTGCTGCCATGTTCTGCCTTGAGGTTCATGCTCACTACCTCTGTCTTCCGGAATCCTCTTAGAGACTGCAGAGTGTTGGAACACCCAAACAATCTCTGAACTACTAACCGGCAGTTCCAGAACCACATCCAAGATGAAAAACAAAATGTAAATGACATAAAATAAGTTAAACATATGGTTTCATGATCTACCCAGAAGATGTCGACCAAAGGGGCGTTCTATGTAGACGCTGTCTTGACCGAAAGCATCCAGCAGGTGTTGCATTCCAGTAACCTCTCTGCGTAAAAATTTGCTTGAAAAATCTCCCTTAAACTTACCTCCTCTCATTTTAAATCTGGTATTCGATATTTCCACCCTGGGAAAGAGACTATGACTATCTACCCTAAGTATACCTTTCATAATTTTATATACTTCCATCAGCATGGGATGATTCAGAGAAAGCAATCCAAGTTGTTCTAAAAGTACATTTCTTTATAACTAATGCTCTTCAATCCATACAATATTTGATAGATCTTTTCTAACCTCTCCAAAGCCTCCCCATCCACAGAATGTGGTTACCAGAACTGCACATGGTACTCCAAATGTGGCCCCATCATCATTTTATACAGCTGCACCAGGACTCACCAACTTATCAAACACAAATGGGTCATGGACAGTGGAAGCAGGCAGGTCAATTGTCTGTCCTACCATATGCTTGAAGATGGAGGCTGCCATTTTGTGGAAGTGTTTTACGTCCTCTATTTTGTGAAATGAATTTGCTTTGCTTTCTGTGTTTTAAAGTAAACACAATGTTACTTCTAATCATCTGCTGGACTAGAGTTCATTTACAAAGAAACAGTTATTTGTGAGGTGTTTTTGATATCATATAACATGCAGGCTTGTGAATGTTGGGGTTGGTGCCTACCCTGGAGTGATTTGATCTGGTTACTGAAGAGAACAAAAAGCCAATAATTACTGATTGTCACTTGCTGGGAAGAGGGTAATAAATGGACGCTGGTCAGATGCTTCGGATCTGCTCTCAGGATGAGGCTTTTCAATCCAGAATGAATGAGATGTCCTCCTTCTTCAAAGCAAAGGGCTTCCCTTCCTCGACAATCAACGCTGTCCTCACCCACATCTCTTCCATTTCACGCATATTTACCCTCACCCTTTCCTCCTGCCACCATACCAGGGGTAGGGTTCTTCTTGTTCTCACCTACCACCCTACAAGCCTCCACATCCAGCACACTACCATTCAGGCTCCAAACAGTCCCTCCAGGTGAGGCGACATTTCACCTGCAAGTCTGTTGAGGCCACCTACTGAATCTGGTGCTCCTGGTGTGGCCTGCTGTATATTGGTGAGACCTGACGTAGACTGGAAGACCACTCCATTGAGCACCTTCATTCCATTTGCCACGAGAAGCTGCATTTCCCGATGGCCACACATTTTAATTCTACTTCCCATAGCCATTGTGACAAGTCTGTCCATGACACCACATTCAGGTTGGAGGTGAAACACCTTATATTCCATCTGGGTAGCCTCCAACCTGATGGCATGAATGTCAGTTTCTCGAACTTCCGGTAAATAGTGCACCCCCTTCTTCACCATTCCCCATTCCTGTTTCACCTCCCTCTGGTGCTCTAACCCCTTCCTTTTCTTCCCCATGGTCTTCTGTCCTCTCCTATCAGATTCCCCCTTCACTAGCCCTTTACCTCTTTCACCAATCAACTTCCCAGCTCTTCACTTCAGCCCTTTCCCCTCTGCTGGTTTCACCTATCACCTGCCACCTTGTACATCTTCCACCCTTCCACCCACCTTCTTACTCTGACTTCTCTCCTTCCTTTCCAGTCCTGCTGAAGGGTCTCGGCCCAAAATGTTTGACTCTTTACTCTCTTCCATAGATGATACCTGGTCTTCTGAGTTCCTCCAGCATTTTGTGTGTGCTGCTTCAGCTTTGATTTAAAGGTGGCCATTCACAGGTCCAGACTCCTGGCATTTGCAGGGTCTGCTGGACTCAATCTCTTATGCTCCCCCAGCCCATGCTTGAGCCTGCCATGTAGACGGAACACTTCCTCTGAACCCTACTGGGAATGTTGGGCACTGTAGAAGGACTGGACAATGTAAGAACAGCACTTTAATTTAAGTGAATTATAGTAAATAAAGGTATTCTAAATCAAAAATTAAGACTAACGAAAGCATTCACAAAATAGGATCTGGGATAAAGGTCAAAAGAAAGGACACCAATTTTTCAGGCCCAAATGTTTATGCGTGCAAGTTTGAGAGGGTTGAATATTGGGCTCAGCTGCTCAGTGTACAGTGGTGGGAGGACATTAAACTGTAACCCTAACACACAGAACCTTTGTGGTGGTTACACGGAGGTTTACTGCACCTGTGGATGCCCTATTTGGCAGTATTTGACGGGGGCATCTTCTTGCACTGAAAACCAACAAGTTTTGATCAGACCTAATTGCGTCTTTATCGAGCTGATGATCTTTTGGTAGCAGCAAACGCTTGCCTCATTGTGTGTGCCTGTAAATAGCCAGCAGAGAGAGGACAGGCTCCTCAGGTAGACAGAGCAGGATTACGTTGTACCACAGAGCCAACATTCAAAAGGACAAAGAATGTAGGACTGAAGTTGCTGCATTTAAGTGTGCATAGCATTCAAAATAAGGTGGACAATCTCATGGCACAATAGGGGATTGGTTGGTATGACATTGTGGGCATTACTGAGTCATGGTTGAAAGTAGGCCATATTCGGGAGCTTAACATCAAAGGGTGTACTTTGTATCGAAAGGACAGACAGGAAGGCATAGGCAGTGGTGTGGCTCTGTTGGTAAGAGGTGGAATTATTACATCTTTAGAAATAAGTGACATAGGGACAGAGAATGTTGGATCTTTGTCGGTAGAGTTAAGAAACTGCAAGGGTTAAAAAAAACCAATATGGGAATTATATACAGGCCTCCAAATAGTAGCCAAGATGTGGGGTTGACATTGCAAAGGGAGCTGGAAAGGGCATGTAATAAGGGTAATGACACAATTGTAATGGGGGACTTCAATATGGAAGGGGATTGGGAAAATCAAGTTGGTTTTGGATTGCAAGAGAGGGAAATTGTTGAATGCCCATGAGATGGCTTTTTAGAGCAGCTTATGCTCAAGCCTACATGGAGAATGGATATTTTAGATTGGGTGTTGTGTAATAACTGAAATCTTATTGGGAACTTAATATAGAGGAATCCTTAGGAGGCAGTGATCATATGATTGAATTCATACTGCAATTTGAGAGGGATAAGTCGGATATATCAGTATCACAATGAAATAAAGCAAATTACAAAGGCATGAGAGAGGAGATCTCATGGGAGAGAGGAAGCAGATAGGAAGGCTGGGATGACGGCAGAGCAGATATGGCTGAAGTTTCTGGGAATAGTTCACAAGGCGCAGGATAGATATGTCCACAGACTAAGACATTCTCAACTTGCAGGGATAGGCAACTGTGACTGACAAGGGAAGTTAAGGACTGCATAAAAGCCAAGGAAAGGGCATATAAGGTATCAAAAATGAGTGGGAAATTGGATGATTGGGAAGCTTTTAAAATCCAACAAAAGGCAACTAAAAAAAACTATAAGAAGGGACAAGATGAAATATGAGGGCAAATTAGCCAATAATACAAAGCAGGATACCAGAAGTTTGTTTCAGTTATATAAAAAGTAAAAGAGAGGTGAGAGTTGATATTGTACCACTGGAAAATGGTGCTGGTGAGGTAGTAATGGGTGATAAAGAAATGGCAGGTGAACTTAATGAGTACTTTGGAAGTGTGTGTCTTCACTGTGGAAGACACTAGCAGTGTGGCAGAGCTCTGTGAGTGTCAGGGAGTAGGAGTGCTAGGAAAGGAAAAAGTGCTAGGCAAACTGAAATGTCTTAAGTGGATAAGTCACCTGGACCAGATGGACTACATCCCAGAGTCCTGAGAGATGTTGCTGAAGAGATATTGGTGATGATCTTTCAAGAATCACTTGATTCTGGCATGGTCCCGGAGAACTGGAAGACTGCAAATGTCACTCAACTCTTTAAGAAGGGAAAAAGGCAAAAGACAGGAAATTATAGGCCCATTAGCCAAAACTCAGTGTTTGGGAAAGTGTTGGAGTCCATTATTAAGGATGAGGTTTTTTTGGTACTTGGAGACTAAGGAGAAAATAAGTCAAAGTCAATGTGGGTTCAGTAAAGGGAAAAACTGCCTGACAAATCTGTTAGAACTCTTCAAGGAAGTCACAAGCTGGGTGGACAAAGGAGAGGCAGTGGATGTCATTTACTTGGATTTTCAGAAAGCATTTGATAAAGTGCCACACATGAGGTATAGAGGAATGGCTGACAGACAGGCGACAGTGAGTGTGAATAAAAAGGGCCTTTTCTGATTGGCTGCCAGTGACTGGTGGTGTTCCACAGGGATCAGCATTAGGACTGCTGCTTTTCACATTGTTTGTCAATTATTTAGATAATGGGATTGATGGCATTGGATGATACGAAGACAGGTGAAGGGGTAGGTAGTACTGAGGAAGCAATGTAATTGCAACAGGACTTAGACAAATTGGAAAAATGGGCAAAAGAAGTGGCAGATGGAATACAGTGTTGGGAATTGTATGATAGTACATTTCAATAAAAGGAACAATAGTGCAGACTATTATCTAAATGGGGAGTAAATTCAAACATCAGAGGTGCAGAGGGTCTGAGGAGTCCTCATGCAAGACTTCCAGAAGGTTAACTTACAGATTGAATTCAGATTCAGATTCAGATTCAGTTTATTGTCATTTATAAACCACAAATGCAATGCAGTTAAAAAATGAGACAACATTCTTCCAGAATGATATCACAAAAGCACATGGAATCTGTGGTAAAGAAGGCAAATGCAATGCTGGCATTTATTTTAAGGGCATATAAAAGCAAAGAGTTAATGCTGAGCCTTTATACGACACTATTCAGGCCATACTTGGTGTATTGTCAACAGTTTTAGGCCCCATATCTCAGAAAGCATGTGTTATCATTGGGGAGAGTCCAGAGGAGGTTCATGAAGGTGATTCCAGGAATGAAGGGGTTAACATATGAGGAGTGTTTGGCAGCTTTGGGCCTGTACTCACTAGAATTTAGAAGAATGCATGGGGATCTCATTGAACCTCCTGAATGTTGAAAGGACTAGATAGGGTGGATGTGGAGAGGGTGATTCCTATGATGGGGGTATCTTAAACTGAAGGGCACAGCCTCAAAATTGAAGGGTGACCCTTTAGAATAGAGGTAAGGAGGAAATTTTTAGCCAGAGGTTGGTGAATCTGTGGAATACTCTGCCTCAGACTGTAGTGGAGGCCAAGTCCATGTGTATATTTAAAATGGAAGTTGATCTTTTCCTGATTGGTTTGGCCATCAAAAGATATGGTGAGAAGGCAGGTGTATGGGGTTGAGTGGGATCCGGGATCAGCCATGATGGAATGGCAGATGAGACTCAATGGGCTGAATGGCCTGATTGTGCTCTTGTGTCTTATGGTACGCACCTGTTGGAGGTTAAATACAGAGGCAGCTCAAGGAAGGTGGCTGGACATTGCCTTTCATGGCCAGCTAGATTAGACAATAAATGTTGATCTCACCAACAATGCCTGCATCCCACCAATCACACAATAAGAGAACTGGGAAACCCAGTGTTCATTCTGTTTTATTTCATTAAGACAATGTTAAGTAGGACATTACATAAACCCTCAGTTAGAGACATTGTGTCCATTTAAAGTGGGAATCATGTGCACCTAAGTCAATGGCATCAGATACACTTGAGACCCTGCTCAAATCTGGCTAAAGTACTGCCCACACAAACAAGCAAGATGTCTGAAATTAGTTCAAAGGGCTGTTGCCTGCAATAAAAAAAGCACTGCAAAAAAGAATCATCTTCTGTTCCTTCCAACCTAATAAGTGTTAAAATAGGTGTCGGTGGAGGGAGAAATGAAAGTAATGTTTCAGATTGAAGTCATGTTCTGACTGAGAATCTTCAACATGAATCATTAACTCTGTAGGTCAGGCAGCATCTCAGTAGAGACAACTGAACTAGTATTTCAATAAATAGCAAACTATCAATGCAAATTCTGTTTTCATGATAGTAGGGGCTGGAGATTATGGGGGAGGGTTGTATTTAAGTATCAAGTTTAAATGCATTAAAATTAGCAGCAGTCGAGGAGGTGAAGCAAGTGCAGAGATTACTGCATTATTTATGGGCCAAATCAAGTTTCCCCCCTCCAATTATGTGCAATAAAATGGTTATTCATCATTTGCACAGAGAGGTGACAAAAAGTGGTCATTTCTGCAGAGAATGGAGAAATATTCCATTTTATAGCTGTTTCCTGTATTATCTATGCAGATCTTTATCTTCAGTCAACTCCATTGTACCCAGTTTTTTTCCTCCACAAGCTACAAAACCTTTCTCCTGATGGAGGATGAGAAAGAGATTGGTTAAAATTATTTTTTCTTCATGCTTGGCTAGGCCACAGTTGTAGAGAAGGGCTCTCCTAAAACTAGCAGCAGATTAGGGATAATAGGGTTTTCACATCTAAGTGACCTTTAATGCGTTTGCTTTGACTCACAAGTGAAAACAATCACTTTGAAAATGCACTGTGGAATGTCCAGCTTCTGGCCTAGTGAGAATTATGCTTCCACCAAGCCTTCAACTGTTTCCATGGTATCCAGGCTGGCTTGATGGATTTCTACATTGTGCACAGAGTATCATTTCCATTCTGCATCATTCAGTGTCTGCTGTCATCCAACAATAAAGGCCTAATCTTTGCATAGGCAAATAGCAGTTTAGTTCTTTAAACAAAAAGTATTTGATAACAAGAACTCAGGGCCACTTATAGTTTTGATTACAGCTTAGTAAAATATGCTTTTTCCTGGCATCTTTTCTCTCTCCTTGGTTATTTAAAGTGACCTCTACAGTCACAAAAGGTTGTAATCAAAGTGAGTGCTGGTGATAAAAAAAGGAGGGAAATTTGACACTTAAAGGTGGGAGAGTGTGATAGTCTTTTATTGTACAGTCAGCTCTCCTTATCCGCGAGTTCCGCATGTGCGAATTCAACCAACCGTGAATCGAGAAACCCAGAAGTGCTCTTCCAGCACTTGCTGTTCAAGCATGTACAGATTTTTTTTCTTGTCATTATTCCCTAAACAATGCAGTATATCAACTATTTACATTGTATTAGGTATTATAAGTAATCTAGAGATGATTTAAAGTATACGGGAGGATGTGCGTGGGTTATCGTGGATCGGGATCGAAAAAAATCGGAAGTTCTCTTAGTAAGTAAGTCAGAACAGGTACATCTGGTATTATTTAACCAAACCAGTTAGTCAAACGTTTGTCTTAGTATATAGTATATATTTTACCTTTCTATGCATATAAAATGCTAAAGAACATATGTTTCAGCACCAGGCTCGGGAACGGAAGTTCCCAAGTTCGATCCAGTGACAGATCACTCCCCAGTGCGCTATCCATTTGTGCCGGGTTGATGTGGAGGATCAAAAACCCAAAACCCAATAATTAAACCACTGCATTGTTTAGTAATAATTGTAGCTTTCATCGAGCCAGGGCCTTTCTCACTTTATCCTTTAAAATTGTTCCGATCGTTGACCAATGTAGCCTAATGCTCTTCCAGTGACCGATGGCATTTCACCTCTTTCTGATTGCTTTATTGTTTCCACTTTATTTTCATTTGTGATCGTGATTATTTTCGTGAACAGAAACACTATGGATTCAGAGCTGTACCTCTGGGTCCTAATGTCTGCCGCACTGAGACAGGTTAAATAAGGTCTGGGGTTCCACTGGGTCCCAAGATCCATCGCATTGAGACATTGAATAAGGGACTTGAGCATCCACGTTTTTTGGTATCCACGAGGGGCCCTGGAACCAATCCCTTGTGGATAAGGAAGGCCAACTGTACATCAGAGAAGGGGTGAGTTTTGATACTGAATGGAAACTCATATGAAAATCAAGGTACAATTTTAATTTGAAGGTCTCGAGGCCATCCAGAGAGTCAGAAAATTACATAGCATGGAAACAGGCCCATTGGCCCAACTTGATCATACTAACGCAAACACGAGGAAATCTGCAGATGCTGAAAATTCAAGCAACACACACAAAATGCTGGTGGAACGCAGCAGGCCAGGCAGTTTCTATAATCAAAATCTGATTATACTAACCTTATTGTCTACCTAATCCATACCCATTATCCTGTGCTTAGACCATTTCCCTGTAAACCTTTCCTAACCATATACCTGTCAAAATGTCTTTTAAATGACATAAATTACCACCTTACTATTTCCTCCGTATGAAAATATCTCCTTTAAATTTTCCCCTCTCACCTTAAATCTATGGTTTCTAGTTTTCTCTATGCAAAAAAATATTGCGACTACTTACACTATCTACAGTATACCCCTCATTATTTTATAAACCTCAGCCACCTATGCTTCAGGCAAAGCAGTCCAGCACTATCCAGTCTTTCTTTATAATTTAAGCCTTCCAGTGCACGCAACATTCCTGGGAATCTTTTCTGTACCCTCCCTTCTTAATCATATCATTATAATTGCTGACTCATCTGTTGTCCCTTTCTAGAATCACCTGGTTTTATTTCAGATTTTCCAGCACCTGCAGTTTTTTGATTTCTAACAAGAGTTGAACTGAGAAGAGTGTCTGGAACAGGGGTTCCCGACCTATGGTCCACGGACCCCTCAATTAATGGTAAGGCTCCATGACATAAAACAGGTTGGGAACTGCTGGTCTAGAAAGACAAGTCATTTGATCTTGGTGGGGTGAGGTAGTGTTTCTCATCAAAGAATTGTTAAACTTGAAAAGTCAGGCTCTTTTCCCTCAAATTTCCTAATATCAAGATTGTCAAGATTCAAGATTCAAAAACTTTATTGTCATTCTAACCGTACATCAGCTCTGCAGGGCAGAATGAGACAGCGTTTCCCAGGAGCAGTGCAATCATAGCATAACAAACGCAACACTAAATAATAAACATAACAATAAATAGTAAAACACAACAGCCACATGTCAGTTAAAAACAAGTTATAAGTGTCCAGTGCAAGTTAAAAGTGTCCAAAGCAGAGTCAGGTAGAGCAGCTATTTAGCAGTCTGACTGCCTGTGGGAGGAAGCTGTTTAGTAGCCTTATGGTTTTAGTTTTGATTCTCCTGTAACGTTTGCCTGATGGCAGAAGAACAAACAGTTCATGGAGAGGGTGTGAGGGGTCTTTAATGATGTACCATGTCTTCTGGAGGCATCGACTCTGAAAGAGGTCTTGGACAGAAGGTAGGGAGACCCCAATAACCTTCTCTGCTCCCCTAACCACCCTCTGCAAGGCTTTTTTGTCGGCAGCACTGCAGCTGGAGTACCAGGTTGTGATGCAAAAGGTCAGCACACTCTCAACCACGCCTCTGTAGAATGTAGTTAAGATGTTAGTGGGGCGTGATGCCTGTTTAAGCTTCCTCAGAAAGTGCAATCTCTGCTGGGCTCGTTTCACAATCCCAGTGGTGTTCCTGGACCAGGTGAGATGGAATATTTTTTCCTTCTAGGAAGTAGGTACCAAAAACAACTCAGAAAGAGGAGAGGATCAAACTACTGGAAGTTAGATACAGTGAGGCAGTCATACAATTGGTAGAGCTGCTCCTTCTCAGCTCCACCGACCAAAGTTAAATCCTGATCCTGGATTCTATCTTTGTGGGGAATGTATGTTCTCTTTATCACTATGCGAGCTTTCCCTAAAAGGTCTAATTTACTCCCATATCCTAAAGATGTGCTGATTGGTAGATTAATTGGTAGCCATGAACACCCAACTGTGTGGGTGAGTGGCAGGTGAATTACTGCAGTGATTGCTCTGAGAGATGGCACAAACTTCATGGGCTGAATTGCCTCCCCCTCTGTTATAGGGAAGTACAAAGATACCTCATTGGAGATGGAACAAGAGGCCAGGCCTATGTACATAGAGATTGCAAGAAAATCTTAAGGTGCTCTTCACCAGCGTCAGGACCAACCCTTTATTTTCAACCAACACCATCAGATTAACCGGGCTTGCATCACTTTGCTGTCAGCACAAGATTACCGTAGTTTGCAAGAGGACAATATAATGGGTGATTTTTAGTTGACACAAGCTTGGAGAGCAAAAGGACCTTTTCTTTCACCTCTTTGACTCCATAATAATCAAATGCTGAAAGTATTCAGAAATTCTTTGGTTCCAAAGCACATTAGTACATTAGGAAGACAGGAAATATCAAAGTAGCAGCTTCCATCACAGGTAAGTTTAAATTCTTCCATAGCTTTGACGCTCTGTAATCACTCCTCTGTTCACTAACCTTAGTCTAAATTTGGCCCTTTGTTGCACTGGAGTCTTGCATCGGCTAACTTTCCTTCTGCTGTGTCATTGCCAAACTATGGGTTCCCCTCCATAACTTTCTCCATCTTATCCTCCACATCTATTGTTCACATCTTTAAGTGTAAGGTGGATTTGTCTTTTCTGTCTTTAGCCAGAATTTGTGTTTTATTCTTTACCAGAAAGACTGTGAGCCTATAGAGGTGCGGTTTTGCTGGCTGCTTGCTGTGCAGAACCTACTCCCTCCATGACTACAGGGGTTGCAAAGAAAAGAGCCATCAGGGCCATCACAGAGGTTGCCTCCAGGTGGCTATGGATCAAGAGGTGTGACCGTGGACCAACACTGCTGGGACACAAGCCTGGGCTTGATCAACTGGGTCGCCTGGGTGAGAGTGTCTGATGTTGAAAAGCCCAAAGCAGATGATGACCCAAGGTTACATCACTGGTGTTCCAGCACATCCTAGGATGTATCTCAGTATCATGGTCTCAACACTTGGTCCTTTCTGTATCTTCTAGCAAAGCTTTCTTCACAGAACCCCAATGGAGCTTGTCCGGTCACATCTGCAGTTCAATATATTTTTCCTCAATCACTCTTGATTCTTTTTTCTTTATTCTTGCACTGGTGATCTCACATCCTCCACCCCTTCACCAACTGAACAGCCTCCTGCTGCCAACTCAATTCAGACCCCTCATCATTTTATAGACCTCCATCAAAACAAACCTCAGTCTTCTAATTTCCGAACAGTCCCAGCCCTCTAATCCATGCTTGTCACTGTAGTCCCTTATCTCAAAAACCATTCTCATAATGTCCTCTCATCCTTTTAATAAAATGGAGACCATAGTTCACCAAACACAAGTTGACACTGGACTGGTGTTTTATAAAGGTCTAACACGACTACCCTACTTCTATTCTCTATGCGTCTATTGATAGCACCCACAAATATAATTCCTTATTAACCACTTTCTCAGCCAATCCTGCCGCTGTCAATCAATGGTGTATTTATACCCTCAGGTTCCTCTGTATCTGCATCCCTTTAAGAAGAATAACCTTTATCTGTATTGTCTTTCCTCATTCTTCCTATCAAACTACATCATTTCATATTTCTCTGTATTGAATATGTTCCCTGCATCGACACATACCATCAGCCTGAAAATACCCTCCTCTAGCCTATTACTACACTTCTGGAAGTTGGGTGTTGAGCTTTGTGTGATCGTTAAACAAGGGAATTTTGGCTTGCACACCCAAGACTAGGTCACTAATATAGATTAAAAAGTTCAACTCCAATAATTATCTCTGGAAAATATCATAGTTCACCTTCCACCAAACCAAGAACCAATCGCTGACTGTGAACCTCTGCTATCTGTTATGTTAGCAACTTCATGTCCATGCCATCATTACCTCTTTAAGCTGTTCCTTCACTTTTACTGATAAGCCCATTTGTAGCATGTTATCAGAAGCTTCCTGGGAGCTTATGTAGTGACACTGACTGCAATGCCCTCATCAGTTCTGTCTATTACTTCTCAAACTGATAAATCATTGTTAGGGAGTATTCTTGAATACGGTATATAAATTTAGCAGATATTAATTCAAGCAAAAACCAGTCTTCAGTTTATATTGTAAATTGCAAGCACTAAATTGAAGTTAAAAACATAGGCTGGCCTACAGACTGATAGATTGCACATGCATCAGGCAAATGTTGGAAACCATGGGGTTTTGTTAATTGGCCTGTGTCAAACCAGACACATGGGCTATGTTATTTGTAACATTGTGACTTGAGAACAAGCTGGAAGACCAGACTGTTGATATCACTTAACATATCAAACATGGTCACAGGTATAGGCAATCAATAGTTAATGTGGTGTACTCAGGATATTTATCTACTCAGAGATAGGATTGACAACATTCAGTTTGGGATTTCCCAAGATATTGAAATAAATGATATCATTGTAACTATTGAAATTATATTGAATTATCTGCTGTTCCCTTTGATGTTAAGGGTATAACAATTATGCCCTGGCATTGGAGAGGATCCATAGGAGTTCCATGAGAATGATTCCGAGAATGAAAGGGTTAATGTATGAGTGAAGAATGAGGGGGGATCTCATTGAAACCTATAAAATACTTAATATTCTGGATAGCGTGGATGTGGGGAGGATAGTTCTATAGCGGGTGAGCCTAGGATGAGAAGGCATTGCGTCTAACTAGAATAGAAATTAAGAGGAACTTCTTTCACCAAGGAATAGTGAATCTGTGGAATTCATTGCCTGAGCAGCTGTAAAGGCCAAGTCATTGAGTATATTTAATGCAGAGTTTGATAGGTTCTTGATTAGTTAGAACATCATAGGTTATGGGAAGAAGGCCGAAGAATGAAGTTGAGAATCCAGAATACTGCCTTTTCTTTGTCTCTTTGTTTTAATTGTCACTTCACTTCTGATTCTTCGATAAAAGCTTTTTTTGTTGGAAGTTACAACATGACATTGATCTTAAACCACCTATTTTTGTTTTATCTTCTACTGGATCTCATTCATTCTCCCTGGAGCTCTGGATTTGCTTGTGCATCCTTTAGCTCTCATGGAAATCTGTCTCAACTCTGTCTGAACCATCTCTTCCTTAAAGGTAGCACATTATTCAGTCAGATTTACACATCACCAATAAGCTTGGACCACCAGATGCACTTTGTTTTTTATTGAGATCGAAATGTCTTCAATTAACTATTTTTACATTGGATTTCTCCTCGTCTTTTCTACAATGATCCTAAATCGTATCATGTTATGATTATTCCTGACTCAATGCTTCCCCCACTAAATCTCAATGAACTTAACCTACCTCTTTCTCCAGAACTAGATCTAACAATGCTTCCTTCCTCATTAAATGAGAAGTATCTTGTGATGGAAACTATCTTGGACATATTTTATGCTTCTCCCTGCCTTAACAGTATTCCTATCCCAAATTGCACTGTAATAATTAAAAACCCCATTACAACAACCCCATAGATTTTGCACTTCTCTGTAATCTCTCTGCATATTTCCTCCTTTAAATCACTCACACATCAATAACTGTGGCATACACTCAAAATGCAAATTTTCCACAACTGTTTCTATGACCTAATCAAATATATTCTGTCTTTGATCCCAATGAGCCATCCTCTCTTTGCCCCCTTTCGTATTCTTTTCAATCAATACTGTTAACCCTTCTTATCTTCTTCCCTTTCCACTTTGTATAAAATAATTAATACCCAGAGCAACACACACAAAATAGCCTAGTTCTGCTCCTATGTCTTATAGTCTTTCTCTTATTTCCAGCATCTGCAAAGTCTCTTGTGTTTATAATTAATGTCCTGTCCTACTACTTTTTGACCACAACTTCCATTATTGCCATCACAATATTCCCACACAACTCCATGTGCCTGTCATTTAACAATATTATTTAAGACTCTACATATTCATAGCCGTGCATAATGAACCATATCCTGTGGTTATATCATTTCAATTTTAATGACCCTAATAAAGTCCTTAATCCAGTGTGAAGTTTCTTCTTCATTTCATTTCTCATTTTCTGCCCTAAATTTTATCTTTTCATTTATCCTTATTCTGACTATATTTGCTGATGTATTTTATGCTTGCCAATCCTGACCTTGGCTCTTCCTAATACATTGTTTTTTTACTTCCATTCCACTGTACAACCCATTGTGGGTTCAGATCTGTTCTGCTATTCTTTCATGGGTAATGTATTACTCCCTTCAAGTCTTCTCCCCATAACCTTTGACACCCTTACTACCAAGGGCCTATCAACCTCCAGTTTCAATTACCCAATGACCTGGCCTCAACTGCCATCCACATCAATGAATTCCACAGATTCAACTTCTTCTGGCTAAAGAAATCCCTCTTTCACTCTATCGTAAAGGGACATCAGAGGTTGAGCCATTTGGACCTAGACTCCCCTACTATAAGGAAATATCCTCTCCGCATCCACTCTATCTAGGTCTTTCAATATCCAATAGATTTCAATGAGACCCCCTCATTCTTCTAATCTCCAGCAAGTGCAGATCCAGAGTCATCACATATTGAGGGGTGTTATATTATGGCTTGCGAATTGAATTGAATTTATTTAAATCTTACATCCGTGAGGGAGAAAAAATGTTAGCGTTATGACTCCATCATAATGTACAGACGTGTGAATTTATAAGTCTAATTGCTTGTAGAAAGTAGCTGTCCCATAGCCTGTTGGTCCTGGCTTTTATGCTGTGGTACCTTTTGCCAGATGGAAGCAGCTGAAACAGTTTATAGTTGGGGTGACTAGTGTCCCTGATTATCTTACAGGCCTTCTTTCTGCACCTACTTCTGTAAATGTCCTCAATGGAGGGAAGTTCAAGTCCATAGATGTGCTGGGCTGTCCGTACCACTCTCTGCAGTGCTCAGTGATTAAGGTTGGTGCAGTTGCCATACCAGGCGGTGATACAGCCAGTCAGGATGCTCTGAATAATGCCCCGGTAGAAGCTCTTGAGAATTTGGCAGCCCATGCTGAACTTCTTCAGTCACCTGAGGTAGAAGAGACACTGTGTGCTTTTTTTGGCCCTACAGCTGGTGTGTACAGTTCAGGTGAGGTTTTCAGTGATGTGCATTCAGAGGAACTTGAAACTACTCACCCTTTCAACTGCAGACCCATTGAGCCTTCTCCATTCCTCCTGTAATCCACGATCAGCTCTTTTGTTTTTTGGACATTGAGGGAGAGGTTGTTATCTTGGCACCACTGAGTCAGAGCTTACAGCGGGACATTGATAGGATACAAAACTGGGCTGAGAATTGGCAGATTGAGTTCAACCCTGATAAGTGTGAGGTGGTTCATTTTGGTAGGTCAAATATGATGGCAGAATATAGTAGTAATGGTAAGACTCCTGGCAGTGTGGAGGATCAGAGGAATCTTGGAGTCAAGTCCATAGGACACTCAAAGCAGCGGCACAGGTTGACTGTGTGTTTAAGAAGGCATACGGTGTATTGTCCTTCATCAACCGTGGGATTAAGTTCAAGAGCCGAGAGGTAATGCTACAGTTACATAGGACCCTGGTCAGACCCCACTTGGAGTACTGTGCTCAGTTCTGGTCACATCACTACAGGAAGGACATGGAAACTATAGAAAAGATGCAGAAGAGATTTACAAGGATGTTGCCTTGGTTGGGGAGCATACCTTATGAGAATAGGTTGAGTGAACTTGGTCTTTTCTCCTTGGAGTGACGGAGGATGAGAGGTGACCTGATAGAGGTGTATAAGATGACGAGAGGCATTGATCATGTGGATAGTCCGAGGCTTTTACCCAGGGCTGAAATGGCTAGCACGAGAAGGCAGTTTTAAGGTGCTTGCAAGTAGATACAGAGGGTTGTCAGAGGTAAGTTTTTTATGCAGAGAGTGGTGAGTGCGTGGAATGGGCTTCTGGCAACGGTGCTGGAGGTGGATACAATAGGGCCTTTTAATAGACTCTTGAATAGGTACATGTAGCTTAGAAAAATAGAGGGCTATGGGTAATCCTAGGTAATTTGTAAAGTAAGTAAACGTTCGGCACAGCATTGTTGGCTGAAGGGCCTGTATTGTGCTGTATGTTTTCTGTGTTTCTGGATTGTATGAATGGAAGCTGAAAGTTACAAGATTTTCAGATGAGATAGATTGGGTTTAAGATAGAATAAAAGTAAGAAATATTGGTTAAAGAAACAATTATGGATATCAGGGTGAATGCTTTTCAAGAAGAGTCAATAAATTTGGAGCCAGGAAACAAAATTAGGCAGCTACAAGGTACTACAGGTTCACAAACAGTCAAAGAAAAGTGCTTGGAAAATTTCTTCAAGGTTTTAAAATTGCAAGACATTGATAAATAGTGATTCTAAGGTGGGTCAAAGCAGAATATAGAATACAGAAGGCAGATAACTATTGAATATTAAGTAAGCAAACCCATCAAATGATGGAGAGGCTTTAATTTCAGTATGCACTTAGGAAGGCAAAAGAGCTGCAACATTGGAAACAAAGACCTTACTTGGAAATCATCATTCATCTCCTGAAGGCTAAATAAGTTTGGCATGACCGTTTCAACCCTTACCAATTTTTATTGATGCACCATAGAAAGCATTTTATCTGGAGGCATCACAGCTTAGTATGGTATCTGCTTTGCCCATGACTGCAAGAAACTGCAGAGCTGTGGTCACATCACAGAAACCGACACCCTTCATGGATTCTGCCATACTTCACACTGCCTCAATAAAACAGCCAGAATAATTGAAGACTCCATCCAGCCCAGACATTTGCTGTTCTTCCCTCTCCCATCAGGCAGAATATACAAAAGTCTTGAAGTATGTTTCACTAAGCTCAAGAAAACTTATGAGCCATTGTTGTAAAACAATTGAATGGTTTCTAAGTATGATAAGATGGACACCTGACCTCTCAATCTATCTTGTTATGGTCTTGCACCTTATTGTCTACCTGCACTGCCCTTTCTCTATACTGTAACACATTACTCAGCATTCTGTTATTGTTTTACCTTGTCTTACCTCAATGCTCTGTGTAATGAATTGATCTGTATGATCAGTGTGTACCTTGGTACATGTGACAATAATAAACTAATTCCAATTTATTGGAAGAAGAAATCATAATTCAGTCGGATTTTGCAGTTGTGGAAAAGTGCAAAAATGCCAATCTTCCAAATTGACATATAAGCGATGCTTTCTGACTTGAGTGGATAGAACAGATATCGGTATCTAAATCAGTGTAAGAGCAATGGCAGGTTTCAGAACAAATATCCTCCCACTGGAAATAAAAGGGTCAGTATTCAATTCTAAACTAATTGAACATTACAGCAATACAATTACAAGCAGGGGACTAAGACAGAAAACCTGGAGTATTATAGAAAATGTAAGGATTGAATTCAAAACATGTTAGGAAGGCGAAGTGTATCCATATATATTGCCAAGTAAACTTGGGGAAGGCTCTAAAATATTCTATAAACACAGAAGGAAAAGAAGATAACAAAGAGAATACCAAGTTTCATTTTACACCAGAATGGTAGCCTGTATGATGAGTAAAAAGCCATGCAAAGTTTGGAATAAGTGCAGAGAAGAATGATGAACACTCTGATGCTAAAGAGGAAGAATGCAGGGTTTTGAAAAAGAAAGGTAGCGAGTCAGAGAACATTTTTATCATCCTAACATCTTAGAAAGTGAGTAAGTCACCAGGTCCAGATAAAATGTTTCTCAGGCTCTGAAAAGAAACAATAGAGAAATTAACACCACCTCTGATTAACATCTTGGACTTGAGGCACAGTACCCAAGAAGTATAGAAATTACTGATATGGTATTGTTTAGTATGGGAAAAATGACTAGAGAGTGTAAAAACTGGTATGTCAGCCTGACAATGGTAAAAATTAACTAGAAATGTGAGTTCATGCATTTGGGAAGGTAAGCAAGGTCAGGAAAGGCAGAGTAAATGGTAGAATACAAGAAGGAGTTCAGAGATTGGAGTGTATGCACGCAGGTTGCCAGTGGTAGCAGGACCGATAGATAAAAGTGCATATATTATGTATTGCATTGAACTGCTGCTACTAAGTTAACAAATTTCATGACACATGCCGGTGATAGTAAACCTGATTCTGAGATGCCTTTATTAGGCCAAGGCACAGAATACAAAAACAGAGATGCCATTCTAGAATTCTAGACCAGAGAGCTGTCAAAATTTAATACAGGTTTGTCAGGTAATGTAGAGGAGATTTGACCTAAACACAGAGAAGGTGAAATGATTTAGCAGAGAGCGATTATTTTAATAATGAACTGCAAAATAACAAGACATAAGGGGCTACAAAAAAGAGAGAATGGAAGCAATGCGACAAGGCAACGAGGTAACTGAAGGCTAAAAGCAACTGGATGAAGCTGACTGGTTCAAAGGTGAGAGTTGGGCTTAAATAGGCTGCAGGTGATAAATTGGAAATGAGTGGCAGGTGACTCCTGTTAGCTGGGTGGGAACTGAGAGGAGTCTGCCTGCACAGGTCTGACAGACCCCTTCCCCTTCCTGTGGCTGGTACTTGATGGCCCAGGACCATTTGGGTGGGTCCGATGGAACTGCTCGATGAATGATGGATTCAAGATAAAACTGTATGACACTGAAGATCTCTCCTCTAGACTGTATCCTTCCAGTCAAACGCATACTGCACAACCTGTCCAAGATGAAACAAGTCCAGTGCTCAGTGGACAGCATACACTGGACCACCTTCCACCATCCTTAGTTTCAGAGGTGCAGCTCAAGTAGATGGAATGGTCCATGGGTAATGGGCTCAAGGCAAGACATGTAGAAGGTAGGGTTAGTCCTCAGGGATGGTGGCCCCTGGAGACAGTAAGTGACTGGGTTGATGTGATAGGTAATCTTAAAAGGACCAATGAACAGGGGGGATAGTTTGTGGGAGTTGGTGTGCAGGTATAGATCTTGGGTGGACAGTTAGACACTGTCCCCAGGCCAGAGTAGTCTGGCTGGGTGCTGACAGGTGTTATCCTGGTTGGCAACTACGATGGCCATCCTTGCCCACTGCCAAGCATTCCAGTATCGGCAAACCAGGGCCTTGGCGGATTGAACTGAGCCTCTACAGGAGCTGGTAGCCATGAAGCATTTCAGGGTTCTAAGTAAGTTTATTATCAAAGTCCCTATATGACTCCATACACAACCATAAGATTCATTTTCTTGTAGGCATACTCAATAAATCCATAATAGAATAATAACCATAATGGAATTGATAAAAGACTGCACCAACTTGGGCAAAAGGCAACAAACTGTGCAAAGAAGTAATAATAATAAAAAATAGGCAATAAATATCCAGAACATGTGATGAAGAGACCTTTAAAGTAATTCCATAGGTAATTGGGCACATTTCAGTAGCTGGGCATGTGAAGTTGAGTGATGTTATCCCCTTTAGTTCAAGAGCCTGATGGTTTGGGGGTAATAACTGTTCCTAAACCTGGTGGCGTGAGTTCCGAGGCTCCTGTTCCTTCTTCCTGATGGTAGAAGCCAAAAAAAAGCCAGACCTGGATGGTGGGAATCTCTGATGATGGATGCTGCTTTTATGCAATAACGCTTTGTGTAGGTGTGCTCAATGCTGGGGAGGGCTTTACCTATGATGGACTGGGACGTATGCACTACATTTTATAGGAATTTCCATTCAAGGGTTTTGGTGCTTCATACCAGGTTGTTATATGGCCGGTCAAATACTCTCCTCCACACATGTGTAGATTTCAGCCGAATCTTCACAAACAGCTAAGGAAGTAGAGGTGCTGCCATGCTTTCTTCGTATTTGCACTTACGTGCTGGGCTCAGGCCACGTCCTCCAAAATGATCACACTGAGGAATTTAAAGTTGCTGACCCTCTCCACCTCTGATCCTCCAATGAGGACTGGCTCATGGACCTCCGGTTTCGTCCTCCTGAGGTCAATAATCAGCTCCTTGGTCTTGCTGACGTTGAGGGAGAGGTGGTTGCTATGGCTTTGGAGCTGTGCTTAGCCATGCAGTCATAAGTGTAAGGTGAGTAGAGCAGGGGGCTAAGCACACAGCTTTGTGGTGCACCTGTGCTGATAGTGATTGTGGAAGAGATGTTGTTGCCAATCCAATCTGACTGGGGTCTGCAAGTGAGAAAGTCGAGGATTCAGTTGCACAAGGAGGCATTGAGGCCAAGATCTTGAAGCTCATTGATCAGTTTTGCAGGGATGATCATACTGAGTGCCGAGCTGTAGTCAATAAAGAACATTCTGATTTGTGCATCTTTGCTGTCCAGATGTTCCAGGGTTGAATGAAGGATCAATGAGATAGTATTTGCTGTAAACCTGTGGCTCTGTTCTGCAAATCGAAGTGGATCCAAGTCGCATCTCAGGCAAGAGTTGATATGTTTCTTCACCAGCCTCTGAAAACACTTCATCACAGTGGATGTAAGTGACCATTGCTGCAGGTTACCAGGTTCTTCTTAAGCACCAGTGTGTGAAGTCTGCTTGAAGCAGGTGGATACCACACATGCTGAAGCAAGGGGTTAAAGATCTCAGTGAACACTCCAGCCAGTTGATCAGCACAGGTCTTTAGTACCTAGCCAGATTGAATGCTCTTCATGGGTTCACTCTTCTGAAGGCTGCTTGCACGTTGGCCACGGAGACTGAAAAGAGTGACAAAACTGTGGAAGAGAAAACTGTGTAGACTGTGGGACAGATCGGCCCAGAGTAGATACTTTTTCCATGTGGAAGGGTTAGAGGCAGCAAAGCATTGCAGAGATTGCTCCCTTGCTGATCGGCGTTTTCAGACTGGTCTGTGGATGACAGCCAGAGGACAAACTCTCTGGTGGGGAGGAGGGAGCAGAAGGCTTGCAAAAATCAGGAGATGAATTGTGGGCTCTGGTCCAACATAATGTCCTGAAGGAAACCATGGAGGCAAATGACATGTTGGAGAACCAGACCTGGCATCTCAGCAGCTGACGGAAGCTGAGGGAGGTGATATAGTGGGCTGCCATGGAAAACCAGTCCGGCACTGTCATGATCACCGTGGCCCCATCGGAAGGTGGCAAACCTGTGTTGAAATCCAAGGTGTTGTGTGTCCATGTGTGTCGAAGGATCAGTAGGGGCCATAGGAGCCCAGAGGGCCCCTGCTTGGAGAAGTTGGACTGGGCACATTGAGAACAGGCAGCGATGAACTGATGTATATCTGCGATCATGGTGGACCACCAGAACTGGCATCACAGAAAATCCAGGGTCTGCTATGCACTTGGATGGCTGGAGAGGGTTGAGAAGTGGGCCCAATGGAGTATGTCAGAGTGTAAGGCCACCAGCATGCAGTTGTCAGGTGTGTAGGCCAGAGCAGGCTTGTGCTGTAGGGCTGGCAGATCTGGTTCTCCAGATCCCAGATGATTGGGATGATGGGCTGAGGGTTGATCTCCATTTCAGCTGGGTTGAATTGTCGTGACAGGGCATACGCCTTAGTGTTCTTGAAGCCGGGTCAGTCGGAGATGGTGAAGTTGATTTGTTCGATGAAGAGGGCCCAGCAAGCCTGATGTGGGTTGAGTTGGTGATTCTGCTGAATGAATATGAGGTTTTGGTGGTCAGTCCAGATCATGAAGGGCTCAATGTTTTCCATCAGCCATTGTCTACATTCCTCCAAGACCTATTTAATGGCAAATAGTTCCCTGTCCCCTTCTCCATAAAGCCATTGTGTAGAGCTGAACTTGCACGAGAAGCTGGCACAAGGGTGTGTCTTCCCACCTGGTCCTTACTGGGAGACGATGGCCCCAGCGCCCACCTCACATGCATCCATCTCTACCACAAAGGGATTCAGATGGCAGAGAATGGGAGCGGTGGTGAAGCATCTCTCCTGCTGCTCGAAAGCATGATCCATGAGAGCAAACCAGAATATTCAAGAGGTATGTGACTTGGTGAGGGAGGCGAGAGGAGCAGTGATTTGGCTGTAGTTTCTGAAGAAATGGCAGTGGAAGTTGGAGCAGCCCAAGAGCACTATAACTGTTTGAGGGAGCCCAGTTGGGACCTTTCAACAATGACGCACACTTTCTCTGGGTCCATGTCATGATTGGGGTGAAAGGACATAACACAGGAATGAAATGAAAGGAGTGTGAAACTGGCATTTCTCTACTGGTTTTCGAGGAGACACTAAAGACCTGAATGGATGTGACAGGTGTGGTCTTGGGGGCTCTTGGAGAAGATGAGGATGTCATCGAGGTGGAAGGACACAAAACTGTATAGCATGTCTTGGAGGATCTCTTAAATAAGGGCTTGGAAAATGGCTGGACCATTGGAAATTCTGAAAGGCATCATCACGTATTTGTATTGGCCAGTGGGTGTTAAGAACACCGTCTTCCATTCATCCCCCTGACACTCCATATATTCAGATTGGTGAAGATCTGGGCCCCACAGAGTGCTTCAAATGCACTATCCATCACGGAAACCGAGCAGTGGTTCTAAATGGTGATTTTGTTGAATCAATGCAGGAATGCTTTTGCTGACGAAGAAGAATTCCGCACTGTTGTAGGACAGGGTCGGTCAAGTGAAGCTGTGTTGTAGCATTTCAGCGAGGTAATCATTCATGTCTTGTGTCACAGGAGGGGGGAGGGAGAACAGATTACCTCACGGGGGGGGGCTGCCTGGGAGGAGGTCAATCGCACAGTCATGTGATCCGTAAGGCACTAGGGTGCTGGCTCCCTTTTACTGAAGGCATTGGCTTGGTCACAATATTCCTGCAGAAGTTTGGTGAGGCCAAGGGTTCCCCCCATCTCCATGGATCTATGGGGTGAAGTCAGCTGTGGTTGCAGGCAGGTGGGTCCCCAACTCAGCCGTGTGGCCAAGTGAACTGAGAGTTGTGAATGGAAAGCTAGGGGTAACCCAAGGTGAAAGGAGTATTGGGTGAGTCAATAAGAAAAATTGGATGGACTCACAGTGCTTACGTGCACCACGCTCTGCATCCCAGACCTCAAGTGACAACCGCCAATGGCTGTGATGCAGAAAGGGTGAGAGAGAGGCTTGGTAGGGAGTCCAAGCTGCACAGACAGAAAGTTGCCTGCAGCACCAGAATCCATCAGAGCCTCGTGTGCAGGAAGAGTGTGGAGATGGATAGAGTGAGTGAGTCAAGCTCTGCTGCTAGAGCGAGGGGCCAGGGAGGCTTACCAGAAAGAAGGCACCTCACCTCTACGTGGTGGCGCTGTTTCTCAGACACAGTGGGTATTTGATGCTTGGGAGTTCGGTTGCTCTGCAGTAAGCAAACAAATTGTTTCCCCACCAATGTTCATGCTCCTGGGGTGGGTGGTTAAAGGGAGCTCTTTCTAACTGCATGGATTCCGGAGGCATTGATGATGAGGGTCCTGCAGCCTGAAATGGTTCTGGGAATGGAACTGGGGTGCTGGCTAATGATCTGGAGGGTCATTTCATGAGACATTTGTCAAGTCAATTCGGAGGCCAGAGTGGTGAGGCTTTCATGGTTCGTGGGCGTCCCACAGGTAGACAGCTCATCTTTCAAACATTCCAAGAGGCTATGACACAGTGCTCTCGCGTTGCAGCCTTACTCCGCCACGAGGGTCCTGACTTCCATGATGTCCATGTGTGAGTCTTTACACAGGCGAAGTATCTGATCCCCCGTTTCCTGCTCACTTCCCTGATAGTCGAAAACTAGGCGCCCGTCAGCAGTGAATTCTTCATATTAGCAGCAGCCCCAGTCAGAGCCCACCCAGTCAAGGGAGAGACTAGGCGGGCTCTGAATGGGGCTGCTGCTAATATGGCTCAGTCTGTAGAATACAGAGATTGCTGGAGCTTGAAGTGTAGGTTGCACTGGGACAGGAGGTTGCGGCATGTGACTGGGGATCCATCGAAACATTCAGGCACTGGAATCTGGGGCTCATGGGGAGGAAGTTGACTGGTGTGGGTTTGCTGTAATGAGTCAGAGAGTTGGTTAAGAATGGCGAGCAAATGATGCTCTGAATCATGCACTTGTGTCGGCAGACAACTTCCTCTGCTGGGCCACAAAACAAGGGAAAATCGATACCTAACACTATAGTATAACAAGGTATAGTAACTGGGGCTCGTTCAAATGAGGGAACAAGGATTGTATGTGAGAGTATTGTTTAGGTAGGCTGCAGACGATGAGTTGGAAATGATTAGCAGTTGACTCTTGTTAGCTGGGTGGAGATTGGGAGGTGTCTGTCTCTGCAAGCCTGACAAAATTATCCAAGTCGTCACTGAGCTTGTGATGAGAAACAGAGTAATGGTCATTTTTCTGAAACTTTACACTGGGGTCAGTACTTAGACCAGAACTTTTCATTATGTGGCTTTTACAGGATGCATTTGTCAAATCTGCTCCTGGCACATAACACCTGTAAGGAGGATCTCATGTTAAACTTCAATAAGAATTGAACAAGCTGGTTGAAAACTTAACAGTTCAAGCTTAATGCAGAGAATTGTGAACCTTCAGCCTGATGAACAAGGAGAGGCAAATCTAGAATACAGATCACAATTCCATAAGCAAGACAGAAACAGAAAAATCTGGGGTTAAGTCCAGAAGTTGCTGAAATGTGAAGTGAGACTTCCATCGGCCCCAGTTGACCATGGACATTGTGTCCATTGTCTAGGTACGCAAGCCTGGACAGTACGATATGGAGAGCAAGCTCCCCCTCTCCACGCATCTGATGAACCCAAAGGAACGGCAGAGACCGAAACATTGCAGGAGTTGCCAGTCAGCATTGAACTTAATGTGGACTGCCTTAGGGCCTCCAGCTCTAGATTTCTCTTGGGGTTTACTCCTGAAGCCTCCCCATGAGTGGATATAGCTGCATGACAGCAGAGGTTTGAGATCAGAGATTTCCTTCTCCTAGATGAGCTGCCAACCATGGCTGCCAGGCCCCAACTGCCCAAAGCCTCTGGTTTTAAGGCACCAGTAACCCATCTTTGCTTCTTCTCCTGTCAGTAGAAAACGATCTGCTGGGCTTAGTAGCTAAGCCACAAATGAAGGCCAGGAGCTGGACTTGGTTGTTAGAAGCTATCTGAGGTGCACACCATTGGGAGCATTTAATAGGTCATGGGAGCTTTTCCCCATTACCACCCCTGGTTATAACAACCGTAAGAAAATGACAGTACAGATGAAGAAAGTGATTAACGTGTCCATGGCATCCCCCGCTTCACAAATCATAGCCTGGAGAGCAAGAGTAAGGAAGCCAAGATGAAACTTATAAAACAGTGGTATGGTCACAGTCAGAAAATTGTCTCCAATTATAAATGCTCTACTTTACAAAAGATAGGGAAGCTTTATGGAGAGGGTGGATGGGAATTTTCTGGAATGATTCTGGGGGTGTGCGACTTCAATTTTATCAATAGACTGGAGAGGCTGGGTTTATTCTCTCAGGAACAGAGGAGATTGTGAGAGGAGCTGATAGAGCTACTTGAAATCAAGAGCACCTTCGCTCTGTCCACAAACAGCAGGATTTCCCCACGGCCAACCATTTTAATTCCAATCTCCTTTCTCATTCTGACATGATGGTCGCATGGCCTCCTCTGCTGCCACAATGAGGCCCCTCTCACCTGAGAGAAGCAACATATCATATTCCATCTGGGTGACCTCTAACCTGATGGCATGAACATCTATTTCTACAGTTTCTGGCAATTTTTCCTATTTCCCTTTCTTCTTCTTCTATTCCCCACTCTGACTCTCCTCTTACCTCTTCCCTTCTCCTCATCTGTTTATCACCTCCCCCGGTGCCCTCCTCTTTCCCTTTCTTCAATGGTCCACTCTCCTCTCCTACCAGATTCCTTCTTCTTTAACCCTTTACCTTTTACATCTATCACCTCCTACATTCTAACTTCATCCCACCTTCCCCCACACCTGGCTTCACCTATCACCTTCCCTTATCCCAACCTTCATACTCTGGCTTCTTCCGCCTTCCTCTCCAGTCCTGATGAAGCATCTCAGACTGAAATGCAGACTGTTTATTCCTTCCCATAACTGCTGCTTGACCTACTGAGTTCCTTCAGCATTTTGTGTGTGTTACCCTGGATTTCCGGCATCTGCAGAATCTCTTGTGCTTATGAAATTAAGAGGAGTGTGAACAGAGTGATACAGATAAACTGATCTCATTTGGAGAGGTAAAGCACCAGAGGATGCGGAATATTACTAATTGGTGACATAACCAATAATGACATGAAGAAAGGCATTCTTATGCAGCAAATTATTAAGATGTGGCAGTGATGGTGGAATGGATGGTTGGGGAGGAAGGCAGATTATTCAATCATGCTGTTCAAAAGAAACTTGGATACATACTAAAAATACATTGCGAGGTTGGGTAAGGCAGAGGGGGATGAATTAGATTGTCCTTGAATAGAGTCAGCACAGACTTTGAAGGGCCAAATGGCCGCCTTCTGTCTGATTAGGTAATAATACAAATGACATTATCTGTTTCCGCCTGATGCTAACTTGCTATCATCTTAAAAGTAACTACTTATGCAAATCCATTCACTTACTTAGATTTATCTCCCCCTTAAACGTATCAAGATAATTGATTTAACTCGTAAGTTTTAGGATGTTAACCCACAGCACATAACTGTCTGAAGATGATGGGTTAACCTATGAAGAGAGATTAAATCACCTGGGACTGTATTCACTGGAATTCAGAAGAATGAGAGGGAATCTTATAGAAATATATATAATATTATATATATATAATAAACAGGATAGATAAGACAGAGGTAGAAAGGTTGTTTCCACTGGTGAGTGAGACAAGAATCTAGCCACTAGGCTCAAGGGGTTTAGTGTAGAATGGAGATGAGGAGAAACTGCTTTTCCCAGAGAGTAGTGAATTTGACTCTGCTCAATGAAGCAGCAGAGGCTTCCTCATTAAATCTATTTGAGATGCAGTTAGCTAGAATTTTATGTAGAAAAGGATTTAAGGGTTAAATGAAGATTAGCCATGGTCTTAGTGAATGGTGAAGACATATGGTCTCCTGCTTCCATTTCTTATTTTCTTGTTTCTTCCTGTACTCCTGCTCCTGGCTCAAAACCATAAGTGTTCAATAGTCACGCTCATTCTCAATATAAGCCTCCTGCTTCGCCTGTTCAGCTAGTTAAGCAACATTCTTGTACAAGCTCTAAGCTCAGTCACACAGAAAACACATACCAGACTACAATGTTATTTTTAGTTCTCTCAAGCTTTGTGGAACCCACAATAATAATGTCAAAATGTTACTGCAAAACAATATACTGTAGATATGGAGATTCATCTGCTATTCCCATCTCTGCAATTTCACTTCCAAAATGTCAAACTGCACCAAAATGATTTGAAGTTACTCTATACTTACTCAATGATTCACTCTTTACATTTATGCACTGTATTGTTCAAGACTGAATATTCATCTCCTAGGGGTGAAAGGAGTATGGTTACCTATCATTGGACTTTACTTCATCTGAGCTGGTCTAAGTTATAAGAGGGAGCAATGATGATAATCATAATACCATGTATTTATGTAAAACCAATGTTAATAAAATACCTCAAGGCAGTTCGTTGGAGCATTGTAAAACAAAATTTGACACCAGACCATACATAAGGAAATTAGAGCAAGAACTCAGGCAAAGAGGATAATTTTAAAGGAGTGATAGAAAATTTCAGCAAGCTTTAGCTTAAGTAATGGGGATGACATGACATATGGAATATAATATGGAAAATGGAGGTCATCCACTTAGGTAGAAAAGATGAGGAGGCATGTTTCTTTGAAGAGTTACAGACTGCAGGTTGTTGCTGCTCACAAGGAGTTGCTGTACCTGCATCACTGGAAGTTAATGTCCTAGAAGGGCAAAATATATGTTATCTTTTATTACAAAAGAATGTGAGTACAAAAATAGAGATCACAAACATGGGAAAATCTGCAGATACTGAAAATCCAAAGCAACACACACACAAGATGCTAGAGGAATTCAGTAGGCCAGGCAGTGTCTATGGGAAAGAGTAAACAGTCGATATTTTGGGCTGAGACCCTTTAACAGGACCTGTGATCCTGTTGAACCTCACATCACAGCGCTAAGCAGTATTGCACCCAGATTGTACTGTCTCAGTACTTTTATATTTGTCTGCTGTAGCACTTACTTTTTATTCGCAGTTATTTTGTAAATAACACTATTCTTTGCATTTCGGGTTAGATGCTAACTGCATTTCATTTGGCTTTGTATCTGTACTCGGCACAATGACAATAAAGTTGATTCTAATCTAATTTCTCAGATGCTGCCTGGTCTGCTGAGTTCCTCCAGCGGTTTGTGTGTGTTACAAAAGTAGAGATGTTCACTTTAATTATATAGACCCCATCTATAACAATATATTGAGATCCTGTCTGCCCAAAAAAGATATACCTGCAACATAGAAAATGCCATAATGTTTCACCAGATTGATTCCAAGGATTGGAAAATTGTGGTTGCCCTACGGGTAAAGCAGAAACATGGACTTCAGAGTTTAGAAGAATAAAAGGAGATGTAATTGAAATGGGCAATGGGGATCGACAAAAGTAAAGCACGTGTTTCCGTGAATGAGAAGTCCAGATTTGCGAGTCTCAGTTTCAAGATAACAAGACCATCATTCAAGACAGGGCTGACAAGAAATGTCTTAATGTAGAGGATGATACTTTTGGAGTCTTCTTCCCCAGTGGGTGGTGGAGGCTCATTTATTGAGGATGTTCAAGTTTCTGCCAGAGTAGCTGGTACATGCAGCAGCTCTTAAAAACATTTGAAGTATCTGGACAACACTTGAATTACTCAGGCATAGAAGGATTCCAATCAAGTGCTGGTAAATGGGATTAGTATATGTCAAAGTTCAAAGTAAAAATTGTTATCAGAGTACATGCATGTCACCACATACAACCTTGTGATTCTTTTTCCTGTGGGCATACTCAACAAATCTATAGAACAGTAACTGTAAACAGGACCAATGAAAGAGCAAGAGCTTAGAAGACAATAAACTGTGCAGATGCAAATATAACTAAATAGCAATAAATAACGGGAGCATGAACTTACAAAACAAAGAGTCCTTAAAGTGAGATCATTGGTTGTGGGAACATCTCAAAAGATGAATGTATCCTCTTTTGAGCAATAGCCTGATGGTTGAGGGTAGTAACTGTTCTTGAACCTGGTGGTGCAAGTCCTGAGGCTTTTGTACCTTCTACCTGATGGCAGCAGTGAGAAAAGAGCATGTCCTGAATGGTGGCGGGATTCTTTAATGATGGATGTAAATGTGCTCAATGGTTGGGGGAGCTTTATCCATGATGTAATAGGCTGAATCCATCAGCTTTTGTAGGATTTTCCACACAAAGGCATTGGTGTTCCCATACCAGGCTGTAATGCAGCCAGTCAAAACACTTTCCAATACACATCTACAGAAGTTTGTCAACGCTTTTGATGTCATGCTGAATCTCCGCAGACTCCTAAGAAAATAGAGTCTTGATGTACTTGATATTCAGCATGGACGTTGTGGGCCGAAGGGACTGTTTTTGTAGTGTATGACACTACGACTCTGTTTAATATGCCAATGGTGTGAAGGACTATCCTAGATTTCTGTAGTAGATGAAATGAGATTGTTTGGGTCAGAGAGTATGATCATTTGTGATCCTTCCTAATGAACATTTTAGTGTTCTCACTCAGGTTGGTGTAAGAGAACGCTGAACTAAACACCGAGGTAAACCGTAGTCAATGAAAACAGGATTGCAGTAAGATTAACCGTTTACTGTTCACTCTTCCACATTAACGTATGGTGAAAACTGTTGATAAAACAATACAAGATTTGTACAGTATTTGTTTCCTTCTTGATATCACACTTACATCGTAAATACTTGCAAAAGTAAACTACAACAACTACATTACATTAAAATGCAGCATACAGTCGGAATCTACCTACGCCATTGACTGCTTTAAATACACTTCAACACAAACTATCCGCAACTCTTTAACTAACGAAAACATAAACCTTATCAACCGTCATTACTTTTAACAGAATCAACGTTAACATTTTAATTCAACACATCGATTATCTCATGAACTTACGGCGTTGCTTCACTATGTTTCTAATGCGTAGAAAGACAACTTTTCTTGCGCTGATCTTGCACATGTGAGCCCCCTCCTTCCCGTTTCTCCAAACCGGTATTTTCCCACAAGACGCGGCGAAACTGGATGTGACGTCTTCGCATGCCGCGATATATCACAGACAACGAATTTACTTTAAACAATCCTAACTTTAACTAAAAAATGCTAACAAATGAATTACTAAAGCGAAAATATTATAAACTAAACAAATGCCATAAAGGCAACACAAACATGCCTGGAATTCATGGCTGCTCTTAATATCACTTTGCAATATAAACAAGGCTTCTTGCCATCTGCACATTTTTATGAATTGTTAATTTATTTGTGGTAATATTTCCTTATGTGTTGTGTGTGTTATATGTACCGTGTTGTACACTTTGATCTGGAGGAACATTATTTTGTTTGGTGGCATGCATGTATACAGTTGAATGACAATAGCCCTGAACTTGAACAAGATTTTCTAAAGCAAGCTTAAAAACAATCAATTAATTATTAATTGGCCTCTTCTATTACTCTGGACTTTTACTTGTGAAATGGGAAGCATCTTGACAAGGTATGAAAGGCTAGGAATCATGGAACTAGGCCATCTCATGAACTAAGATGAGGTGCTGGCTTGATACCATGTTCCATGGGTTCGGGTGTTCTCAAGCACATGAACCAAAGCAACAAATTCTCAACAGAATGAGATCCACTAATCTCACTTGAATAGACTGGTTTCCCTACAGTGGCATCATAATGTCACTGGCCACGCTAAGGGAAGTAGCCTTGTTGCCAAAAATAATAAATGTTTTTACCATTTGATCCTCTGGAATAAGTCCTTGTAGCCAAATAAACACTCTTCCACAACATCTTCCCATGTCGCTGGTGCCTCAGTTTTATTGAGACTGCTTCTGATGACATATCTATTTCTTTCCCATGATCTGACACTAAGAATTGTGATGGAAGTCCTGGTAGTAGTGGTCAAAATACAAATACAGCAACACCACAGAGATAAAGGACTGCTTCGAATGTTCACTGCTGCTGAAGTTACTCTCATACCCAAGTACTCTTTACCATCATCTGAGCCTACGCAGCCTCTGTTACTGACTGACTGTATCCCACTGATGTTAATCTAGTCCACTTACACCATCATTAAGTAATTCATTGTGTATGAACATGTTTGAGAAATGTCTCAAAGCTTCATTGAAGAAATGCATAGCCCCAATGACATCTGAGAATCTCTGGTCCGTGTCTGCTGGAAGGAAGAAACATTTCAGGTGGTATTGTGAGCCTTGGGACACGCAGCAATCCCGCATGAGCTACAGAAGTAACAGACGATCCCACAAACTTGGGGCAGTGCAGCAAGTGGAGACTTCACCTCAGCTCCAGAGGCCTGGGTTCAGTCCTCACCTCCAATGATGCGTTTGTGTGACATTGGTCTGTCCTTCCTGTGACCACGTGGGTTTCCTTCCAATGCTCTGGTTTCTTTCTACATCCAAACACATGTGGCATTGTGGGTTAATCAGGTGTTGTAAATTGTGTAGGGGATTGGTAGGACCTGGGTGGAGTTGATAAGAATGTAATAAAACCTGGAATTCATGAGCCATTTGTGTAAATGGGTGTTTGATAGTCAGGTGGACTTGGTGAGCCAAAGTGCTGCTTCCATTCCCTTTCTCTCTGTGACTGTATGGATTTGCTCAGACGGTAATCAAGCGGGCTGATATCTGTA
This sequence comes from Hemitrygon akajei, assembly GCF_048418815.1. NCBI lineage: Eukaryota > Metazoa > Chordata > Chondrichthyes > Myliobatiformes > Dasyatidae > Hemitrygon > Hemitrygon akajei. Next base: position 116,238,952 of record NC_133126.1, read on the forward strand.
CCTAGAATATAAGGGGTTGGAAGCGTGGCATTACAGCTGTACAAACCCCAGCTAGAACACCCCGGGCATTAACAAAGATGGATATATCTTAGCAAGAGTACAGCACAGATTTACTAAAATGAAACCAAGGATTACATTTTTACAAGATATTGCACAAGCTCATGCTGTATTTCCTGGAGTTTTGATGGTTAAAAGATGATTTGATCTAATTTTAAAATGCACTAAAAGCACCAATTGAAATAAACAGCTTTCTCTGGTGAAGAAGTACAAGGCTAGGCACAGCCTAAACATTAAAGCTAGCTCTTTATAGAGTTCTGCCACAAACTGGGTAACAGAAAATTGGAAGTCTCTGGAAATGAAACTGGCACTGGGTAAATTCCTAATCGTAAATCTGAGATTGATGGATTTTGAAAAACTAAGGGTTAAGGAATCTGGTAGGGGATGGGACTGGAAGGAGAAAGACAGGAAGCCAATGCCTCATGAATTGCTGGAGTATAACTAAGAAGCAAAATGTCCTCCTCGTCTTCTTTTGGTTCCACCTACAGTATGCTACTACCATCTGTACCAATAGTCATTCAGCTCTGTCGCACCATCCATCAGCAACTCTTCCCAGCTTCATCCCCCTAAGGCATCAGATTCACTCGTTAAATTAAAGTGTTTCAGAAGTCAACATGGAGTGGAGAGAAAAAGCAAATTAATCAGAATTAATCACAGTCATTTGAAGACGGGACTGAACCTTGATAGCGAGGGAGCTAAATTAACATACAGAGATGAAATGTGATGATCACAGAAACATCATAGTTTAATGATTGTATCTTTGCTAACATTAATTCAATTTATTTAGGCTTCTGGGCTCAGTAATTAGGGTGAACTGATTTCCCTCTGTAAATTAGAGACTCTTCACCTGTTCAAACAAAATATACTGCAAAAATAAACAGACAAGGCACAAATAAGAAAAGTGGTTCCATCTTACAGAACTTAAATCCGTTATTCTTGCAATGATTGTCATCAGCCTGCAAGTTTCCCTGCCAGAGAGGGCTAACATTCATTGTCTCCCAGAGATCCGAAACAACCTGTGAAGGCAAGCACAATTCCCAAGTTCCCATTGTCACAATGTAAGTAAGTACAGTTCAGAATTCACAAATATTGTGCCAAAATTCTAATACTTCAATGCCTGCCTCTCCTCTGGGTTTTTCTTGTATTCTCTATAAAGTCGCCAAGTTCTATTCTTGCTGCCGGTTCCTTTTCCCAGTCTCTTGAATCTCGGTATTGTGTCTTTGAACTCATGGGGTTCTGTTTCCATGTTCTCCTTAAATTCATTCAGATTCGCTGGAAAATCCACTATAACACTTGTGAAAGAAAGTGAAATAAGCAAGCAGTCAGAGCAATATCCAATAGTCTGGAAAATCTGCTGGCCTAGTACTACCAAAGCCAATGGGTGCCATATTATCTGAACTTTACTGTTATGTTACATCATTGAACAGAGTGGTTGGTTGTGAGGAAAGAAATGAAGAACTGAGGCACTCCGACAGACGTGATTCTGAACAATTATCAACCTGTGTTTTTCAGCTCATTATGTAATGGGCAATGCTGTTAATTGTACTTCTGATTTTTATAAATATTTAGCCATAATTACTTGGCTTATCAATAAAATTATTATATTCATATTTGTGTATTTATTAATAAATACATCAAGAAGGGTGTGCAAATATCTCTGCAGTTGCTGTGAGAGCTTTATTGCTTTTATTGCTGGATGGTAGCAGCCTTTTGTCAAGAGGTGTAAGCATACAATATATGTAAACATAGGAGATTCTTATACAATGTACATGTCATCTTATTATGTCTGAAGTGTACTCTACTAAAATTACCCCACAATAAAATAAGAATGTAAGAAATAGAAGCAGTGTAGGTCACATGACCCCTTGAGCTTGCTGAGCCATTCAATGAGATCATGGCTGAGCCACCTTTGACCTCATTTCCAATTTCCTATCTGATTCCTCTCACCATTGAATCCTTTATGGCGCCAAGGTTGCCCTTAGCCTTGAATGTACTTCATGATTCATCCTCCACAATTCACTGAGAGAAGAAATTCCTTCTCATTTCACTTATAAATGAGTAACCCTTTATTCTGAGACTACTGACCCTATTTCTAGGCTCTCCCACCAGGGAAGGTGCCCTTGCAGTATATAATCTTGTCAAATCCCCTCTTAAAAGTTTTAATGAGATCATCTTCATTCTTCCAGTGAATAACGGCCCAACTACGCAGTATTTCTTCACACTTTTGTACCTTCTCCAAGGATTCAACCTGGCAAATATTTGCTGCATAGCTTCCAACATATTTCCTTAAGGACACCAAAGCTGTACTCAGCGCCACAGATCTCACTAAAGCTCTCCACACATTAATCTTTAATATTTTAAAGGACCACATTCCATTTTCCTTCTAATTACCTGATGCACCTGTCTACTAACTGTGTTTCTTGTTTAAGACACCTATATCTCTTTGAACAGCAGCCTTCAAGGGTCTCACGCCATTTAAATGTAATTCGCCCCACCATTGTTCTTCATCTGACATATTTTTGACCAGATGTCAACTTCACCATGTAGAAGATTCAATGCCTCCTCATAACTTGAGTTGTGACACTTCATGTACATTTTCTCTTTATCTAAGTCATTAGCATTGACTGTAAGTAGCTGAGGCTCCAGCAGTGATTCCCGAGACATCCTACTGCAACCCAACTTGCCGCTAGTCAGAGATTTCTTCCAGCCATCATGGCCACAAAAAGCTCAATAAACATCAGCACCCTGATAATTTGGCATTCTTGAGCATTTGGCATCAGACTAGCAGACTTTCTGGACTATAGAATGTTACTCCCATTAATAATCAAACAAGTCTTTATTTCATAAATACAGAATATTCTGCAGATGTCGGAAATCCAGAGCAACATACACCAAATGCTGAAGGAACTCAGCAGGTCAGTCAGCAACAATAGAAATAATTAAACAGTTGACATTTTGGGCCAAGACCCTTCTTTTGGTCTAGAAAGAAGGGGGAAGATGCTAGAATAAAAGGGTGGGGGAAGAGGAAGGAAGACTAGCTGGAAGGTGATAGGTGAAGGCAGGTGGGTGGGAATGGTAATGGCTGAAGAAGGAGGAATCTAATGGGAGAGAAAGATGGATGATTGGAGAAAGGGATGGAGGGGCACCACAGGCAGGTGAGAAGTAGAGGTAAGAGGCCAGAATGGGGAACAGAAGAAGAGGGAAGGGGTGGGGGGGGGGGGGTGAAATTACCAGAAGGAATACTTGCCATCAGACATAACATTTCCATTTCACCTTTCTACACATTACACAGTAGTATAATGCATTTTACAGAAAACCTGTTGAGTTTAAAGGAAGTGAGAAGTAGGCCAGCACTCAATCTGTGGCTACTAACCTAACCGCACTCTATCTGTGGCAACCAACCTAACCGCACTCCTGATTGTGGCTACCAACCTAACCCCACTCCTGATTGTGGCTACCAACCTAACCGCACTCCTGATTGTGGCTACCAACCTAACCGCACTCCTGATTGTGGTTACTGACCTAACCGCACTCCTGATTGTGGTTACTGACCTAACCGCACTCCTGATTGTGGCTACCAACCTAACCGCACTCCTGATTGTGGCTACTGACCTAACCACACTCCTGATTGTGGCTACCGACCTAACCACACTCCTGATTGTGGCTACCGACCTAACCACACTCCTGATTGTGGCTACCGACCTAACCGCACTCCTGATTGTGGCTACCGACCTAACAGCACTCCTGATTGTGGCTACCGACCTAACCGCACTCCTGATTGTGGCTACCGACCTAACCGCACTCCTGATTGTGGCTACCGACCTAACCGCACTCCTGATTGTGGCTACTGACCTAACCGCACTCCTGATTGTGGTTACTGACCTAACCGCACTCCTGATTGTGGTTACCGACCTAACCGCACTCCTGATTGTGGCTACTAACCTAACCACACTCCTGATTGTGGCTACTAACCTAACCGCACTCCTGATTGTGGCTACCGACCTAACCGCACTCCTGATTGTGGCTACTGACCTAACCGCACTCCTGATTGTGGCTACCAACCTAACTGCACTCCTGATTTTTGGTGTTTCAGATCCCAGTGCTGTCTCCGTCTGCATACCCAGCATACAATCTGTGGCTACTGACCTAACCGCACTCCTGATTGTTGGTGTTTCAGATCCCAGTGCTGTCTCCGTCTGCATACCCAGCATACAATCTGTGGCTACTGACCTAACCGCACTCCTGATTGTTGGTGTTTCAGATCCCAGTGCTGTCTCCGTCTGCATACCCAGCATACAATCTGTGGCTACTAACCTAACCGCACTCCTGATTGTTGGTGTTTCAGATCCCAGTGCTGTCTCCGTCTGCATACCCAGCATACAATTGGGATCTTGACTACACTCCAGACTCACAGTTCACACTCTGGACTAGTGAATGACTCAGCTGGTAGACAATCAGATGCTGGATTACTAAGGTTTTACTGTACTGTGGAAGAATTTATTTTGGCTTTACATTACAAGTATAGCGACTTATGTGAAGGAAAGTCAGGAGAAAGGATGAACACTTGGAAGACAAGCACCCACTGTACAGTTTATCTTCTTGCTTTGGTATCCGGATGCCAGCCTGTACCTCAGCAGGTTAAATGTCTGGTGGTTAATGAGTAGATAGCATACCACTGCAATATCATCCTTCTTGAAGGAGTGGGATAATTTATGGGAAATAAGAAATAAGAAGATCAAAGAGGTTTCAACAAAACACTTCAATTTCAGATGGTGGAGCATTTGCTTGGCAAAAAGGAAGAAAATGGTCATGGACTGAATAGCTCTTTGGCAATGGCTACAAGCTCTCATCTCTTTTTTGGCTGCATTAACTGGACAATAAACTAGAGGATCTTAGCAGGTCAGGTAGCATCTATAAAGGTAAAGAGATAGTGGACAATTCCGGTTAAATCTGGACTGGAAGATCTAGGGCAGAGAGATTGTATAAAAAAACGGAGGGAAAAGGTGAGTTTAATGCTGATAAGTGTGAGGTGTTACATTTTGGTAGGAATAATCCAAATAGGACATACATGGTAAATGGTAGGGCATTGAAGAATGCAGTAGAACAGAATGATCTAGGAATAATGGTGTATAGTTCCCTGAAGGTAGAATCTCATGTGGATAGGGTGGTGAAGAAAGCTTTAGGTATGCTGACCTTTATAAATCAGAGCATTGATTATAGGAGTTGGGATGTAATGTTAAAATTGTACAAGGCATTGGTAAGGCTGAATTTGGAGTATTGTGTATAGTTCTGGTCACCGAATTATAGGAAAGATGTCAACAAAATAGAGTACAGAGAAGATTTTCTAGAATGTTACCTGGGTTTCAGCACCTAAGTTACAGGGAAAGGTTGAACAAGTTAGGTCTTTATTCTTTGGAGCGTAGAAGGTTGAGGGGGGACTTGAGTGAGGTATTTAAAATTATGAGCGGGATAGATAGAGTTGACATGGATAGGCTTTTTCCATTGAGAGTAGGGGAGATTCAAACAAGATGACATAAGTTGAGAGTTAGGGGGCAAAAGTTTAAGGGTAACACGAGGGGGAATTTCTTTACTCAGAGAGTGATAGCTGTGTGGAATGAGCTTCCAGTAGAAGTGGTAGAGGCAGGTTCGGTATTGTCATTTAAAGTAAAATTGGATAGGTATATGGACAGGAAAGGAATGGAGGGTTATGGGCTGAATGTGGGCCAGTGGGACTAGGTGAGTTGTAAGCGTTTGGCACGGACTAGAAGGGCCGAGATGGCCTGTTTCCGTGCTGTAATTGTTATATGGTTATATGGTGAGGCAAGAGCTGGCAAGTGACAGGTGGATATAGGTGAGGAGTGGGATGGGCAGACAGAGGAGAGATGAATGGAAATATTCCCAAGCAGGAAAGCAGGAGGTGGGTGGAGGCTGCAAAAGGCTGAAGACGATGGTATCTAATAGGAGAAGAAGATGGAGCACGGAGTAGAGCAAGGAGAAGGTGGGGAGGGCGAAGGAGACCATTGAGAGAGGGGACCCAGTGGGAGGAGTTTATACTGTAGGCTTTCACAAATAAAATGGTAGAGACATTTTATGTTTCAGAAAAGCCATAGCAACTCATTTACTGAACACCAAAATCGGAACACAAAGCACACTGAAAGTCCTTTATATAATTACCTCATCACAATAGACCTGCCTCTTAAAATGAACCTAAGCCCATATTGATGGTCGTGAATTCTGCCTGTTTCCAATTGCATTAACCTACACAGCCTCTTCTCCAGAATTCAATAAAACCAGCATTGTGAGCCTGTCCGGAGACTGGTCGAGCCACTCGGCTCAGGTCCTGTGTGCCATGGGTGGAGGAGCAGCTGGTACCCCGGGCTCATCCAGAGTTGCATTGACATGCTCATGGTCATGTCATGATGGCAAAGGCATGCCAGTGGAATCCTCCAATTCCTGGTGAGCCTGGTTAAGGTGATCTACAGAACCGCATTCAGGCTTACCCTCTCATCTAGGTTAAAGGTCTTTTCTCACTCTTCAAAAATGCAGAATGGGCCATCACAAGCGGACCAGGGGGACGGTGGTGTGCATTGTGGCAGACGAAAACAAACAAAGTGCAATGTAGGCCAACAGAAACCCAAGAGTGTTGTGTGCCATGATAGGAGGTAGGAATAGGAGTGAAGGAATTGAATTCACTGAGGAAGGTGGAACGCTGTTGACCAAGCAGTCATGACGTCAGGAATAAAATCACCTAGCACATGTATGTAGGCCTCCATTAGTCTTGACAGACAATGGATTTGTGCCTTGGAAAGTTCCAGGGCGCAGGCCTGGGCAAGGTTGTATGGAAGACTGGCAGTTGCCCAGGCTGCAAGTCTCCCCTCTTCATGCACCGATGTTGTCCAAGGGAAGGGCTTGGCACCAGTGTTGTCGCAAAGCAACGTGTGGTTAAGTGCCTTGCTCAAGGACACAACACGCTACCTCAGCTGAGGCTTGAACTAGCGACCTTCAGATCACTAGAACAACATCTTATCCACCTGGACAGGCGCCAACACTTAGCACACGTAATGGCTGCCCATATATCAATTCAGCCATGGACAACTGCAGGTCCACTTTTTGTGCCGTTCTGAGTCCCAGCAGGACTCACAGGAGACGGTCATGCCAACATACATCCATCAGGGAAGCCCGCAGAGCAGCCCTTAAGGAGTGGTTAAACCACTCACATAGGCCATTGGACTGCGTGTGATACGCCGTGGTGTGATGTAGCCTAACAGCAAAGTTCCAGGCCTCATCTGATATGAACTGCAGACTACATTCAGAGGAAATATCAGAGAGCTGTCCAGCCTAGCAATCAAGGTGTTGAAGAAAGCCCGAGCCACGTCTGTGGCCATTGTCAGTGCTAGAGGGATGACCCCTGGCCACCTGGTGGTGCAGTCCACCATGGTAAGGAGGTGCGTAAAACCACAGGAGGGGAAGAGGACCAACAAGGTCCACATTAACATGGTCAAACTGTTGCTCTGGAAGCTTAGAAGCTGCCAATGGTGCCTGGACATGATGTTTAATTTCTGGCTACTGGCACTGCACACAGGCTGCAGTCCAATCATGAACATCCTTTCTAAGGCCTTGCCACACATACTTTAGTGCAATCAGTTTCTGTGAGGCCTTCCAGTGGGGGATGCATGAATCCATGTATGAAGTCAAAAACAGTAGGCCTCTAGCAGCAGGCACTATGAAGCGAGAGTGAACAGATGAGATATTGCACAGGAGAGAAACCCTAGCTTCCCTGAACTTAATATCAGCCAACTGCAGGCTGATGACAGCTGTTCGATAAGCCTGGACCTCTGGATCAGTAGCTCAGTTGGCTGCCATGCCGGCATAGTCAACCCCTATATGTATTGCCTCCACAGAGAGGCAATCAGCCAGGGCATTATTTTTACCCTTGATGTGTTGTGTATCAGTTGCGAACTCTGATATGTAGACCAGTTGGCCTTGCTGCCTGCAGACCAGGGGTCTGATATTTTTGCCATAGCAAGTTCGAAGGGTTTGCAGTCAATGAATGATGTTGCAGGCATCACTGAATGATGGCTGAGGGAAGATTATAGCTGGGATTTTAATGTCCAAGGGTAAACATTGTTTTGAAAAAATGGGTAGGAGGGCAGAGGAGGTGGCTGAAGAGACTGTTGGGACATTAGTAATGATCTTTCAGGAACCAATAGATTCTGAAATGGTTCTGAAAGACTGGAAAATCGCAAATGTCACACCACTCTTCAAGAAGGGAGGGAGGCAGAAGAAAGAAAATTATAGGCCAGTTAGTCTGACCTGTGGTTGAGAAGATGTTGGAGTTGATTATTTGAGGTCTCAGGGTACTCGGAGGCTCGTAATATAATAGGGCATAGTCAGCATGGTTTCCTGACAAATCTGTTGGAATTCTTTGAAGAAAAAATAAGCAGGATAGACAAAGGAGAATCAGTTGATGTTGTGTACTTGGATTTTCAGAAGGCCTTTGACAAAGTGCACACATAAGGCTGCTTAACAAGCTATGAGCTCATGGTATTACAGGAAAAATGTTATTATGGATAAAGCGGAGGCCAATTGGCAGGAGGAAAGAGTAGTAATAAAGGAAGTCTTTTCTGGTTGGCTGCCACTGAGTCATGGTATTTCATGCACATGGCATTTGATGTTGAGCGTGATTTACAGAGATTTGAGCATGGTGCATTGAGGCACTTGCCACCTTTAACATTCACTCAATTCAACAAAATGAGCAAGTGCAAGATTCCTTCTACAGCAGCCTCCAAACCATTGACTTAAGCGACCTAGTCCCAAGGGCAGCAATGGAGTGGGAAATAAGTGAAGGCCTTTTCCAACTAAGCTGTCACTTCAAGTCTTCATTCTCTCCCCATCTCATATTTCTGCCTTGAGCCTTCTATACACTTCCATTGAAGTCCACAGCAACAGTAATTTGTCTTCCATTGTATTCTGCATTCTGTTATTGTCTTCCATTGTTCTACCTGTTTTGCTCAAATATCAATACATCTCATTTCATGCACCGATGTGATGATATCTGTAAGGACGCTATGCAAAACAAAGTTTTTCACTGTACCTTGGTACAATAATAAATTAGTCTTTCAACTTGAGTTGCTTGAACGGAATTAAGTTGAAGAATTTCAGATAGCCTGTCATTACAGTTTGTCATTTCACACTTCCATTACTCTCAGGCCTTTTTTCTGTCTGTTATCAGATTAATCATCTCCTATATGCACCTCCTCCAGAACTATCTATCTTACCTTCCCTACTCTCGCCCTTTCACAAACCCTCCTCTATAATCTCTTCCCCTTCTGCCTTTCTCTGCTTCTTAAAACTCCAACTTTTCCCCGTTCTGATGAAAGTGTAAATATGATACACAAACTCTCTTTCTCTCTCCACAGTTGCTGCCTGACACATCGACTTCTGCTTACGAGAGAAGGCCCTTGCATCCTGAATGTGTGTGTCTCTCTCTCCCTCTCACTCACTGCTCACAAGAGAAGGCCCTTGCATCCTGATGATCTCTCTCCCTTGATGCTGTCAGTGGGTGGTGCAGGAGCAGCACAGTTTGTAGATCGGACTCGAATTCATGTTATGATGTGTTCTATTTTCTGGTTGCTTCTCTTTTTGTTGCAATTTTGGGCATCTTTTGAGTTGGGACGGCCTGCAGTTTAGTGGATACCGAGCTAATCTGAAGTATGCCTTTCGATTTTGTGTTTTATATTCTGTATTTTTGCTCATTTTTTTGTTGCTGTTTGTGCAAATTTTGTGCACGTGGGGAGGAGGGAGTTGTTTGATGTTTTTCCTTGAATGTGTTCCATGGTTCTTCTTTGTTTCCTGGCTGTCTGTGGAGAGGACAAATCTCAGAGTTATATTCTGCATACATACTTTGCTAATAAATGTATTTTGAAATCTTTGAATATTCCCTACTTCCATTTCTTGATTCCTTAAATTAGCTTGAATTTCAACTTTGGGCAGCGTTCCTCTCTTCACTTCTCATGTTGATGTACTTCCAGTAACAGCCCCAATCCTTACGTCCATTCAGAACACGTTCCTCCATTGCCCTGTCTGGTCTTGACTCACTTTATACCCAAGGGGAATGTACTGAACTGGCCATCCTCTGTGAGGATTTTGTGCCTTTTCTAGTCTGATCTGACAGTGGCTACCATACCATTCCTTTAAAATTGGTTTATGTAAGGGTGGATGAGAATAAACAAAGGAAATAGATATAGTTCTTGACATGAAAAGATCATATGTTATTTTGGATGATGCTGAAATCCTAGTCAATAAGAAGCATTCTCATTCACACCATTAACCCATCCAACTTTCTACACCTCTCATTCTTGAGGTAAATTTCCTTTCCTTCCTCAGTCTTCTCACTCCACTTTTCTACGAAGCAATGTCTTTCGTTGGGAACAGTACTCTAGGGCCCTCTGCTCAGGCTTCCTTATGTCACCAGGGTGGACATTACCTTCTGCCCGTCTGTGCAGCGAATAATTGAGCCTGAATATTGAGAATGTCTGATGACCATAGAATCGTTTCCAGTGAAGGGGGGTGGGGGGGCAGAAGCCATTGTTTAAATTCTACACCTCATCCCCCTTACCAAGTTAAAGGGCAATGGCGTAATCAAAAAGAAGACAGCAATTCATAACTCAGCAGAAGGTGTGTAGGTGTTAGTTCCTCCTCCTCATTAACAGGTATTCTAACTGGTTTCTTGCATCTGAGGATGTGAGCAAGCAAGTAGGTCAGAGTGAATAAGAGGAGATTTAATACCTTGCTTGTGAACGTGTTGAACGAATCTGAGGCATTTAGAAGTTGATCCACCTCATTTTTAGAAGCTACAATAATGCATTGCAGAATGACGCCACACTGAAACTGATAACTTCAGCCTAGGCTGCTGCTCATGAGCTGCAAGTGCTTACGATACTCGGCAGTGCCTACTGTGAAATGGACAGAACACTCTGTCCACTCCTGGGGAATGCACTGCTACCCCAGTGGTGTAGGGTGAGCGAGAGAGTGTTTCCTGCTCCCAGGGATCTGGAAAGTCTGGGCAGATGCAGCTCCGTCATGGGCAGTGGCCTCCCCACCATCAAAGACATTTTTAAAAGGCGAAACCTCAAGATGGCAGCATAAATCATTAAAGGCCCTCACCACCCACAGCGTGCCCTCTTCTCATTGCTACCGTCAGGGAAAAGATACTGGAGTTTAGAGACGTACGGTCAGTGTTATCCCCTCCGCCATCAGATTTCTGAATTGTCAACGAACCCATGAGCACTACCTCACTAACTTTGCTCTCTTTTTGTATTACTTACATAATTTATATATATATATATATTTCTTACTATAACTTGTAGTACATTTTATGCATTGCACTGTACTGCTGCCACTGAACAACAAATTTCATGACATATGCCAGTGATGGTAAACCTGATTCTGATTCTGACTCAGGGTACGATTAGACTGCTTTGGGACCAAAGCCAGACCACAGCCCCAGTAACCCTGGCCCTATCCCTTCCTCTGTCGCTGTCTGGGTGGAGTCTGCACATTCTTCCCTTAACTGCGTGTGTTTCCTCCTGCATCTGAAAGATGTTCTGCTTGGCAAGTCAGTTGCACTCTAGTGTGGTGGGGTGGGTGGGTGGAGTTGATGGGAACATGGGGACAAAGTCACAGGATTAGTGTGGGGTTGGTGTAAATGGGTGTTGGATGGTCAACACTGACAATGTGTTGAAGAGCCTGTTTTCTATGTTCGCTGACCCCAAGATATTATGACTTGAAGTTGCTAGGAATGAGTCCAAGTCCAGACATTGGATGCCAGCACCGTGGAGAAGACTGCAATGTAGTAACACTGCCATTCCTCTATGTCTGCTGTAGGCGGAGTAAGAGTCTTGTCTCTTTAATTATAATGGAGCTTGGTGACCACCCTAGTGCTAGAGTGAGCAGCACACTACAAAGTACGGCAGAGGTCAGTAGCCACATCCTGGGATGGCCCTGATATTAAGAAGCTTATTAGGAATATTAGGATTGCTTTGCTCATGGCATTCAGGTGACCCTTGACCCTATGAACAAAGCATTCCATGCACATATATGGCGTCATATTTGAAGTAGCAGGGTATCACAGCTCGCAATGATAATAATCTAGACCCAGGAATTCATCTGTGCAGCTGTAAAAGAAAGTTGTAAAGTTAAAAACTGAGCTGTAATGGAGTGAAGAAATTTTATGGTTCCTGGCGTGTTTCAGGCACAAGTATCCACCATTGAATGCTTGCGTTTCGGTGGGTTTTTATGTTGTTTGCTACCCAGCTGTGGCTCTGGAGGACCAATGTGAACCTTTCTACACATGGGGTATTGTGTACAGTCTGGTAGCTACACTAAAAAGAAGGCAGTGCTTGCGCTGAAGACAGTGCAGAGGAGATTCAATAGGATGTTGCCTGGTTTTGGGGGAAGATTGGACTTGTTCTCCCTGGAGCAATGGAGCTTGAGGGGTGAAAATGATTGAAGCAACTAAAATTCTAAGAGGCATGTATAGGATAGATGAGTGGGGTACAACACCACCTCAACCACTTACAATGTAGTCCTAACATCTTTACCCCAGTGTCTCCACAACAGTTCACACCTCCATTCATGCAAAGGTAAAACCAATGACCCTCTCATTACCTCTATGAGTTTTAATGACCCTCATGTGATTGATATACCTTTGAACAATTCCCAGAGTTTACAAAACCGGAAAACTACCCCCAGTGGATCAGAACTGAAGAAGCCTCTGGGATGAATGGTGAAACATCCTCTAGACAACATAGAACGTCCAGTTGCCTTGACTTGCTACTGCTTGATATAGGACAGTCAAAATATTTTTCCATTTTTCCATTTTTCCCTTTAATAAACCCTTTAACCCTTTAACAGGGTTAACAAAATACCCCTACCACGTAGAGCAGAGGATTAAGACAAGAGGAATGATCTTTAAAAGGGATTTGAGGGGAAAGGATTTTTACACAGATAGTGGCTATTATCTGGAAATTAGTGCCAGAGGAGGTGGTAGAGCCAGATACAATCACTATATTTGAGTGACATTAAGACAAGCTCTGAAATAGGCAAGTGTACAGTAGGATAGAAACCTTTCTATGGAAGTATGGGAAGATCCAAACCTACTGAAGGCAAACTTGTATTAGCTTACTATTGTCACATGTACCAAAGTTCAGTGAAAACATTTGTTTGCATGCCTCCAGGCAGATCAGTACATCGAGGTAGCAGAGAAAAGGGAAAAGGAATGCATTATATAGCGTTGCAGCTTCAGAGGAAGTGCAATTCGGGTAAACAGATGAAGTGAATGGGCCTCAACAAGACACGTAGATTAGGAGATCAAGAGTTCACCTCAAACTAAATCAATACCTCCCGTTTAACAATGTTTATCAAAGCACTAGTCTCCTTTCCTGGAACATGGGCTCAGATAAGTAGGGAGCATTGTCGCTGTGCTTCAATCAAGACTGGCACACAGGGAAGAGAGTTAAACATAATTACAAGAATCCCCTAATTAGCTAGAGTGTGTGCATTCTCACGTGTGTGATTGTCATCTCCTTTCAGCTGCCCAGACTCTGTGCTAGTGTCTGCAGTTGCGACGTAGGCTGTTTGCATGATGGACTTTACTGCATTTACAACTCTCTTGCAGGCTTTGGAAGTTCATGCAAAATTTCCTTAGGCTTCTGGGAAAATAGAGACATCATTGTGCTCTCTTGGCCATAGTGTTCACATGGCTGGACCAGTGCAAATTGCTGGTAATATTTACACCTAGGAACTGAGAAGTTTTTACAGGACTAGTGTAGACAGACAAAATGATTGTCATGGATGGTATGGGTCAAAGGGCACATTTCTGTACTTGCAACTCTGTGACTATGGATGCTATGACCAGGAAAGTTTCTCAGCCATTGTATGAGTTTTGGCCCTGTAACTAAAACACTTTCAGGGAAAATAGGGACAACAAAACCTGGTTGTTCTATGAGGCAGTAGAACTATAGTTCTTTAGACTAATGAGCATGGAAATGACATACTTGGAAATTTACCGTTGCAGTCTGGTTACAGTTGATGCAAATGTGGAGAAGATAAAACAGGTAGTTTATGATTAGTGTAAATGCGCAGTTCATGAATTCAGTGGGTTGAAGAACTTAATTTCTTGCTATGTATCTCTATGACCACAGGTGCATTTGTGGAAATTTTGCACTGAAAAGGAAAGTACAAAGGCAAACTATAATTTTCTGAAAAATATCAGGGAGACTTCCCTGCCAGGCGCTAAGACACTGTGAAATATGCGTAAGCATACTCTAGTCCTGGTGACCTTGATTTTCAAAAACATACAGCACACATCCAAAGATATTGTTTTGCCAAATGGCTTGACACGACACCTCTTCAAGAATATTTTAATGATGTAGCAGTTGATAGAGGAAGCCAAAACAAACTGACACAAAACTTGAATGTAAGTTACATCTAAGTGAGATCTGAAAACCATGGACAAGTAGTATTGTTCATTTAGTTCATCTAATCCATTTTGCTACTGCAGAGACAAACCTACACTGGGTAACCAGAAGCCTCCTCAAAATAACAACTCAACACACACAAAATACTGGAGGAACTCAGCAGGCCAGACGACATCTATGGAAAAGAATAACCAGCTGACGTTTTGGGCTGAAACCCTTCATCAGGACTGTAAAGAAAGTCAGAGTAAAGTGCCTTAAAGGTCAATCCCTCTCCTAGCCCGCAGAAGATTTTCTGTGTTAAAGCTATAATGCTGCAGATACTGGAACTCTGAAATAAAAAAAACAAAATGTATGGAAGCTGACCTTTAAGGGACTGTGGATTTCCAGCATCTGCAGATTTTCTTGTGTTTATGAACCTCTGTAAAATATCTTCCCTTCCACATTTACTAATATTCAAAAGATAATGTTTTATTTTTGCCCTCTTTTTTGACCTGACCACAGCATGTGTGGATAGTGCTAGAAAGGAAATCCTCTTAAAGCCATTTTAACTTCTGTCACACTTGCTGAGCATGTTTACATCTATTAGCAAGTTTTACAACACAAACTCTTGACTGAAAAGGGTTAATTCTGTCTGTGAAAGGACTGTCCTGGTGCTACACTAATGTGAAATTTCTTCATGCTCTTTGGAGCTCCTGATTAGTGTCAATGCTTTATATTTCACCAATAAACTCTCATTTATATGCATACTGAAGCCATCAACAAGCTTTGCATGCAGAACAGCAAAAAGCCCAGTTACTTCTACGGAGCCCTCACTGTCTTGGAGCAGAGAGTACTGTCTCACTCGTAGCATCAGTGAGGAAATATTAGGTGGTGAGTGGTTGTTTAATTACTTTCCCTTTCTATAGAATTCATCAGGGCCTTGTTTAGCTCTGCTATCTTTCAGGTTGCCAATTTCATAGCTCGTCACAGAGCAACACTTCAGATGTTCTGGACTCTGACCACTCATTCTGGAGACAGAACTGCGAACTTCGCTTCCCCTGGCAATCAATATTACTGGCATATGTAAGCAAGTAGCTGTTAACAGAGAACTGGCTGTTAAAGGTTCCCTCTCCTAGTCCACAGAGATTTTGTATGATGAAACCAAAATGCTGCAGGTACAGGAAATCTGAAATAAAAGATAAAATGTATGGGAATCTTCTTCAGATAAGAAACCTCTCTTCTCACTGACCTTTAAGGGATTTTAAAGTTGGAGATTTCATGGTTTATAAGTAAATGCAGAGGAGGGTAAATGTGGTCCAGCTAGCTGAGCTGCTGCCACACAACTCGGGTCAATCCTAACCGCGAGCCCTGTCTGCGGGTAGCTCGCACATTCTTCCAGTGACTTTCTGGGTCTCCTCTCCATGCTCTTGCTCCCTTACACGTCTCTGAGATGCGTTGGTTTCTATAAATCGCTCTTAGTGTGTATGAATGTGTGGTTGATAGTCGGCAAGGGTTTGGTGAGCTGAAGGGCTTGTACCTGTACAGAACAGCTCCATGACTCCATGTCAACTAGGAAGCCGGGGTGGGGACATGAGGTGGGTGGGTAGGATGCACAGAAAAGCAGAAAATGAAAAACACAAAAATGACATGTCAGAAGTCAGGAAAGTGGTAACAGGACGATGAAAGCAAACTGATGTCCACCAGGAGCTCAAACATTTTACCGAGGAGAATAGTCACTGAGGAAAGGTTGACGTGGTGGGCATCATACTTCTTGGCGAATATTAAACCAAGACCCCCTCGGCTCTATAAGGTGGATGCAAATGGTTGTACATGAAAACGAGTTGTGATGGATCTATTAACCAGAGGCTCCACTGGGACTAGATTAACTCAAGGACACATTACTCGAGCTTTCACTGGGATTGGGTAACAGTTCCCTGCAAACAGCATTTAGACAGGCTTCAAAGTAATTCAAGGGGTGTGAGCAACCTGTTATTGTTAAGTTTCTTGGAAATTAATCTAAGCTTTGGATAATATTTAATCCTCAGACACCGCCACTAAAAATATACTTATCATTAACAGATTCTGGGAGCTTGCTGTCAGGCAGGTTACCTGTCCATTTCTCTATACAACAGTAATTTATTATTGGGTGTGAGATATATCTTGAGATTCCGAGAGATATTGTGTGAATAAAATAAACAGTATTCATTATGAAACGCTGCTTAGGTTAATAAGGAAGCTGACTAATCAGAAAAAAAAATTGTGTGGTAATCAAAGTGGTAAAGGAACTCTTAGGAAGCAGAGATCATAATATGAGAGAATGCACCCTGCAGCTTGAGAGGGAGAAGGTAAAGTCAGACTTATCAGTATTACAGTGGAGTAAAGGGAATTACAGAGGCATGAGAGAGGAGCTGGCGAAAGTTGATTGGAAGGTGACTTTAGCAGGAATGATGACAGAACAGCAATGGCTGGAGTTCCTGGGGGCAATTTGGAAGGTGCAGGATAGATACATCCCAAAGATGAAGAATTATTCTAAAGGGAGGGTGAGGCAACCGCGGCTGACAAGAAAAGTCAATGAAAGCATTAGGCAAAAGAGAGAGTATGTAATGCAGCAAAAATTAGTGGGAAGTTAGAGAATTAGCAAGCTTTTAAAAAGTAACAGAAGACAACTAAAAAGCCATAAGGAGAGAAAAGGTGAAAGGCAAGCTAGCCAATAATATAAAAGAGGATACCAAAAGTTTTTTCAGATATATAAAGTGTAAAAGAAAAGGAAGAGTGGTTATTAAACCATTAGAAAATGATGCTGGAGAGGTTCTAATGGGGACAAAGAAAAGGTAGACAAAATTAACAAGTATTTTGCGTCAATTGTCACTGTGGAAGACACTAGCAGTATACCAGAAATTTGAGAGTGTTTGCTATTACTATGGAGAAAGCACTTGGACAGCTGAAAAGTTTGAAGGCAGATAAGTCACCTGGACCAGATAGACTACACTCCAGGGTTCTGAAATAGTATCTGAAGAGATTGTGGAGACTTTAATAATGATCTTTCAAGAATCAGTAGTTTTTTTTTCGGAATGATTGCATAGGACTGGAAAATTGAAAGGTCACTCCACTCTTTAAGAAGGGAGGGAGGCAGAAGAGAGGAAATTATAGGTTAGTTAGTCTGACTTCAGTGGTTGGGAAGATATTGGAGTCCATTATTATGGATGAGGTTTTGAGGTGCTTGTAGGCTTTTGATAAAGTTGGCCAATGTTAGCATGGTTTCCTTAAGGGGAAATCTTGGTTGACAAATCTGCTGAAATTCTTTGAAGAAATAGCAGGCAAGATTGAAAAAGTGGATGTTTATTTGGATTTTCAGAAGGCCTTTTACAAGGTGCTGTACACGAGGCTGCTTAAGAAGATAAGAGCCCATGGTATCACAGAAAAGATACTAGTATGGATAGAAGATTGACTGACTAGCAGGAGGCAAAGAGTGGGAGTAAAGGGAGCCTATTCTGGTTAACTGCAGGCGACTAGTGCTGTTCCACAGTGGTTGGTATTGACATTGCTTCTTTTCACATTATATGTCAATGATTTTGATGATGGAATTGATGGCCTTGTGTTCATATTTGCAGATGATACAAAGGTAGGTGGAGGGGCTGGTAGATTTGAGGAAGCAGGGAGTCTGCAGAAGGATTTAGACAGATTGGGAAAAACGGCAGATGGAATATAGTGCAGGGAAGTGAATGGTAGAAAGAATAAAGGCGTAGACTATTTTCTAAACGGAGAAAAAAATTCAAAAATTAGAGTTGCAATGGGACTTGAGAGCCTTTGTGAAGGTTCCCTAAAGTTTAACTTTCAGGTTGAGTTGGTGGTAAGGAAGGCAAATACAATGTTTCATTTCAAGAGGACTAGAATATAAATGTAAGTATGTGATGTCGAGGCTTTATAAGGCACTGGTCAGATTGCACTTAGAGTAGAGTGAGCAGATTTGAGACCATTATCTAAGAAAAGATGTGCTGGCATTGGAGAAGGTCCCAAGGAGGTTCACGAGAATGATTTTGAGAATAAAAGGATTGACGTATGAGAAACGTTTGATGGTTCTGGGTCTGTACTCACTGGAGTTTAGCAAAATAAGGGGGGGGGGGGGGTCCCATTGAAACCTACTGAATATTGAAAGGCTCAGATAGAGTGAATAGAAAACAATGTTTCCATTCATGGGTGAGTCGAGGACCAGAGGGTGCAGCTTCAGAATAGAGGAATGTCCATTTACAACAGAAACGAGGAACAATTTCTTTAGTCAGAGGGTGGTGAATCTGTGAAATTCATTGCTACAGATGTCTGTGGAGGCCAAGTCATTGAGTATATTTGAAGCGGAGGTTGATAAGTTCCTGATTATTCATGACATCAAAAGTTACAGAATGAAGACAGGGAATGGGACTGAGAAGGAATATAATTCAGACATGATAGAATGACAGGACAGACTCAATGGGCCAAATAGCCTAATTTTGCACCTATGTCATATGGTTTTATCTTATCCAGTCCAATCTAATAAACTGTTTTCTGTTCATGAGTCCATCTCTCTCTGTTCAAAAGTAAGTTACAGTGTTCAATCTGTTCAACATGGTTACCCTGTCTCAAGACGCCCTCTTTAGGCCAAAGTACATCACTGTGTGGAGCTCCAGCGTACTTTTTTTAGCACGTAATTCTGTGAAATAAAAGCATTCGTATTCAATTAATGCTAAGCGCTTACCAGAATCAGCTAAAAATTAGTACAAACCAGAAAGACTTTGCTAAAATTAGAGGAACTCTTTACCAAGGCTCCATATTGACTGTGTAATAGGATCATGTTTTCCAGGAATAGGCTGAGGTTGGCTTAAGAGAGAGAGGACAAGATTTTAATTGATAACTGCTCGATTTCTTGGAAAGCAATTTAAGACTTTTACATTACGCAAAATGTGTTTGTCGCTCTTTTGTTTTTAATGCAGAGCTGTGACAGGAGACAGCTAAATAATGTAACAGCAAAATATTCACTTTTGCTATCATTATAGTTCAGCAACCACTGGTAATTGAATATCTTTTCCCAAGTATCATTGATGTTCCCAGGCAAAACATTCGGGGTTGGGCGAGGGTGCTGGAGTAGTATTGAAGGGAGGGGATTATTTGACTTTACAATAAAGCATGAGTACTTTAGTTGAATTCACTCTGTTGTTTCTCCTAACCCAAGGGGGATTAAAACCATTGTCTTCACAAAAGGATATACAAATTCCTGAAGCTGTAAGAAGAATAGAAAATCAGGGCACACCCAACTGTTTAAGATCCATTAAACACAGGAGTAGCTTTTCAGGTTTGGAAAGACTTAACTCCTTTTGCAGAACTTCAATCTTTACCTACAACTACAATGCCGTGAGCTTTGAATAGGACAGGATACTGACATGATACGTATATTAACTCTGTCTCTCTTTCTATTGCTGCTGCCTAACTTGCTGAATACTTCCAAGGTTCCTTGTTATTTGACATCTATGATATTGTTTTTGCCACACACATAGGAAATTAAGTGAGAATATATAAATATTTTAAATTAGTTCTCAGGAAAAGGATGTTGTTAGCCCAGTTGACATTTAAGTCATCGATTTTTCTGGCTGCAATGATATTATGCACCATAGAAAGTATTCTGTCTGGATATATCATGCTTAGTATGGCAACTGCTCTGTCTGGGACCACAAGGAGCTGCAAAGAGTTGTGGACACAACAAAAAAAAACAGCCAGCCTTCCCCCAATGGACTCTGTCCACACATTTCACTGCCTTGGTAAAGGAGCCAACATAATCAAAGACCTCATCTGATTGGAGACACTCTCTATTCTGCACCCCCTCCATTGGGCAGAAGACACAAAAGCCAAAAAGCACATATTGACCTTATAATCTACCTTGCAATGAATTGCATCTTACTGTATGACTGCCAACACTGCACTTCCTCTAACTGTAACACTTCATTCTGCATTCTGCTATTGTTTTCCTTTGTGCCACCTGATGTGATGAAATGATCCGTATGGACGTCATGCAAAAAGAAAAACGTATTTCACCATGCCTTGGTACAGTGACAATAATGAACCAATTGGAGTAATCCGACACAACTCTTGACTTAGCGGGCACTTCAGAGGGCAGTTAACCTTCCTGTGCTGAAGTAAAATATCAACTACCAGTTAGAAAGTTTTCCTTCAGAAGTTGGCAAGATGGATTTTAATGAAATGTCAATTGATTTTTTTTTAATATCAGTATTATGCACTAGGCGATTAATTACTGGAGGAAGGGAATTCCTGGCATGGAGGCTGAGGTTAGAACGTAAGAAAAAACCCAAGAGGAATCTGCCATTTGGCACCTTGTGCCTACCGTGCCATTGAACGAGATCATGTCTGACCTTTATCCTCTGCTTCACTCTCAGGTACCAACTGCAGACATATTTTGAGATTCCCAAAACAATTAAAACTCTCTTTGATATTTGTCTTGAATGTGTTTAGCAAATGAGCCTCCGAAACACAGAAAATACTGGAAACAGCCAGCAGAGAAACTAATTCAATGCGCTGGTTAGAAATACCATATTCTCCATAAGGCCTTAGGCTTCGTGTCTCTCCCCACAGATACTGCCTGGATTCCTGAACGTTTCCAGCCCCAGCAGTTTCTGGTTTTAATTCAGAATTCTAGCACCTGCCGGTTTTGTTTGATATATAGAAAACTTCAATTATTTACCAATCTCCAAGTGAAAACGTCTCATTTTTGACTGGGTGGACTGTTTCCTTTGTGACCAAATTCCAATACTGGGTACATCATCCTCGGAAAACAAATGATCCCTATATCCTCTTCAGAATATTTTACATTTCAACATTAATTATCATTTGTTTGAATCCTAGGAAATTTAGACCAGTCTGCTTGAACACTCTCTGTAAAAAAAACTCCATCCTTCACTGGAATCAAGCTGGTGATCCTTTCTTGTGCTCCATTTACCACAAGTAGGTGCTTCCTTCAGGAGGGACAACGGTTCTGCAAACAATCTTACAGCTGTGATCTCAAGGCAGTACAACATAATTGCAGCAAGACGTCTCTGTCCTTCTACTTAAATCCTCCTGCAATGAAGGCTCCAGCCCCCATCACCTTGTTTCTTTCCTCTCCTCTACCCATCACTCACATGATCCTTCCACTGGGTCTCCTGCCCCGCTATTTCCTTCGGTTCACCCCGCCTCCCCATTGCTTCCATGCTCCATCTTTCTATCCTCTATTCTACCAGATTCTGTTACCAGCAGCACTTTGTCACTTTGACCTTTCACCTCCAGCCTCTGTCACCTTTTCCACTCTCCCCTCCTTCATGTGCCTCATACCCCTCCTCACCTGGATCCACCTATTGGCT
This sequence comes from Hemitrygon akajei, assembly GCF_048418815.1. Taxonomy (NCBI): domain Eukaryota; kingdom Metazoa; phylum Chordata; class Chondrichthyes; order Myliobatiformes; family Dasyatidae; genus Hemitrygon; species Hemitrygon akajei. The sequence goes on from NC_133126.1 coordinate 116,260,847, forward strand.
GCCAGCTCTTTACATCGAAGCGTACAGTAAAATGCACAGTTTACAACAACAAACAACAGAACCTAAGGATGTGCTGGAGGCAGCCAGCAAGTGTTGCCACATATTCTGATGCCACTATAGCATGCCCATACTGCTTGGCAGAACAGAGAGCACAAGAAAACAACATTAGCAAAACAAGCTCCCTCTCTCCCTCCCCTCCTCCAACACACTCTCACCCCTCCCCCTCCCCCACACACTCTCCCTCTCCTCCAACACACACGTGCCTCCCTTCCCCTCCCCCACACACTCTCCCTCTCCTCCAACACACACGTGCCTCCCTTCCCCTCCCCCACACACTCTCCGCTCCCCCTCCCCCACACACTCTCCCTCTCCCTCTCCCCCACACACTCTCCCTCTCCCCCTCCCCATCCCCCACACACTCTCTCCCTCCCCCCACACAAACTCTCGCCCCACCCTTCCCCACACACTCTCCCCCTCCCCACACTCCCCTCCCCCACACACACTCCCTCTCTCCCTTCCCCACACACACGCCTCCCTCCTCCTCCCACATATACTCCCACACACACTCACAGTCACACAAACACACACAGTCACATATTCACACACACACACACACACACACACACACACATACACACACACACACACACACACACACACACACACACACACACACACACACACACACACACACACTCTCTCTCTCTCTCTCTCTCTCTCTCTCTCTCTTCCAACCCAGGACAGGCCTTCAAGCCTCCAACATTTTGCCGACTCAGACAATCGGCCTCTGACATCCCCAGTGGATTTCAGACTCATCGATCCAGGGGTTTGGCAATTGGGTTTCATCTTCTGGGCTTCCACACGGCCTTTGCGCTTTGGTGCAGTTCCAGGACTAGATGATGATCTGAGCCCAAAATTCAGGCATCAAACTCCATACTCACTGATTATGGGACCCCAAGCTCTAGGCCTCAAACTCCACCAGCTCTCATCCTTACTAGTGCTTGCCAGCCCAACACTCACGGATGTCGCTCGTCACACACCTGCGTTGCTGGCCATTGAGTGTGAATTGGGTGGCTAGACTCTGGATATCCATTGTCCCATATCCACATCACTGGCCTTGGAGTACGGAGCAGAGGCTTAGAGTCTAGATGTCCTTAATCAACTGTTCATGTTGCTGGCCTGCCCAGTACTCCACCCCTCCCTCTGCCCTATCTCCTCTATATCTTTCAGTCCAGATACAGGATCAGACCCTAAAATGTCAACTGTCCATTTCCATCTATAGATGCTGCCTGATTTGTTAAGTACCACGAGCATGTTGCTTGTTGGTTCAGAGTCCAGAATCTGCCATCCTTTGTGTCTCTGACTTTCATAGATCAGCTTTAGATTGAGTTGAACAGATTGAATTAGTTTCAGACAGAGCAAAGTGACATTCCTAACTTCCTCGACTTCCTAACCAGAAGACCACAGTCTGTGTGGATCGGTGATAACATATCCTTCTCGCTGATGATCAACACCGGTGCACCTCAGGGGTGTGTGCTTAGCCTACTGCTCTACTCTCTGTACACATCTGGCTGTGTGGCTAGGCATACACACATTGTGGGTAGAACCTCAGGTGGTAACGAGAGGGCGTACAGGAGTGAGAGATGCCAATTAGTGGAATGGTACCGCAGCAACAACCTGGCACTCAACTTCAGTAAGATGAAAGAGCTGATTGTGGACTTCAGGAAGGGTAAGACGAAGGAACACATACCAATCCTCATAGAGGGATCAGAAGTGGAGAGAGCGAGCAGCTTCAAGTTCCTGGGTGTCAAGATCTCTGAGGATCTAACCTGGTCCCAACATATCGATGTAGTTATAAAGAAGGCAAGACAGGAGCTATACTTTATTAGGAGTTTGAAGAAAATTAGCATGTCAACAAATACACTCAAAAACTTATATAGTTGTACTGTGGAGAGCATTCTGACAGGCTGCATCACTGTCTGGTATGGAGGGGCTACTGCACAGGACCGAAGGAAACTGCAGAAGGTTGTAAATCTAGTCAGCTTCATCTTGAGTACTAGCCTACAAAGTACTCAGGACATCTTCAAGGAGTGGTGTCTCAGAAAGGCAGCTCCAGCACCCAGGACATGCCCTTTTCTCACTGTTACCATCAGGTGGGACGTACAGAAGCCTGAAGGCACAGACTCAGTGATTCAGGAACAGCTTTTTCCCCTCTGCCATCTGATTCCTAAATGGACATTGAAGTTTTGGACACTACCTCACTTGTTTTAATATTCAGTATTTCTGTTTTTGCACATTCTTTTAAATCTATTCAACATATGCAATTGTTTTACTTGTTTATTTATTATTATGTTTTATTTTATTTGTTATTTTTTTTCTCTCTCTCTGCTAGATTACATATTGCATTGAACTGCTGCTGCTAAGTTAACAAATTTCACTTCACATGCCGGTGATAGTAAACCTGATTCTGATTCAGATTTTAAACATAATCATTCCTAAGTGTCCACTAACTATAAATTATTAATTAATCTTTTTTCTTGGCACTGATGCTAAGCCTAATAGAAAATCTCCTGTAAGCCCCAACTTCGTCTTTGCTCATTTTTTTCTGTCTCATTATCTGCTTTTACCTATTACTCGTCAAGGTCAACATTTATCAACATATGCACAAGTACGTATACGCACAGATGCCTTGTAAAACTTGCAGCGCTCACCACAGGCACATCTCATCCAATAGGCAGCATTCACGAGAAAAACATAAACTAAATAACATACGCTTTTTACTTTAAAAGAAAGGACAACAGAAAAAAAAAATCTAAGTTCACTTCAGTGCAAAGTGATCAAAGTGTCATAATTTCACTGTTCTATCAGGATTAATAGTGTTGTGCTGGTTGGATCAAGAACCAAACAACTGAAGGGAAGTAACACGAGTGAATCTGCAGATGCTGGAAATAAATAAAAACACAAGATGCTGGCAGAACCCAGCAGGCCAGACAGCATCTGTGGGAGGAGGTAGTGACGAGGTTTCGGGCCAAAACCCTTCATCAGGAGTAACTGTTGGAAGTAACTGTTCTTGAACCTGTTGGAATGGGACTTCAGGCTTCCACGCCTCCTGCCCAGTGGTATCTGTGACAAGGAGGTGTCACCAGCCACTCTCATCTATCTCCACCTTTTCCCCACCACATTTGCCCACTTTCTCTCCTCAACTAGATGCACCCACTGCTTGCCAGGTCCTGCTTCACCACTCCCTCCCCCTCCCCCTCACCTCTTTACACTGTTTATCTCCCTTGTACACTCTCAGTCCTGGATCCAAATCATCAGCCAACCCTTTGCCTCCATCAATGCTGCTTCACCAGCTGAGCTCCCCCGTGTATTTTGATTCCAGCACCTACATTCTCTCTTATGTTTTCATATAGGAAACTATTTTGTATGTGATTCTTAAGTTTGTTCCACACTATTAATGATGACTATATTTACCCAGCTCATACGTAGACTGAAGTGGCCCATATATGGGCTAAAATCTGCCCATTAATTATACTCAACCTGCACATCTAATCACCTCATATGCCCTACATAGTTTGTTTTGCTTTAGCAAGCAACCTTTTAGAAATATGGTTGGTTGAGTCATCTCCTGATCCAACATATCAGGTATTGTCCTTTCAAGAAACAAACTCATTTAAGTAATTACAGAATACATATAGTACAGCATCATCTTTCATCTCAGGAACATGCTGACTTAAGGTCAGAAAAATAGCATTTAAAAGGCTCTGGAAGATTAATGAACAAATTTATTTCACTGACAACTCTAGAAAAGAGTTATGACAGAATATAGAACCTTCTAAAGATCTTTCAAGGTCCCAAAGAGTCTAGGATGTACCCAGCAAGTGTAACCCTATTATTTAGGAGAGGAAGAAGAAAAAATGGAGAACTGTGGACTGGTAAGCCTGGTATCAATATCTAAATTCAGCTGCACACGTGGCAGTGACAAGAGAACAGATTCCCTGAAAATAACCCACAAGGACACAACCCTCACCGACAGTGTAAATTGAAATAAACAAACTACATTTGCTGTGAATCTGAAATAAAAATAGAAAATGCTGGAAGTGTTCAGCAGGGTTAGGCGGCATCTGAGGGGAGAGAAACAGAGATAATGTTTCAAGTTGAGAACACTTCATCAGAATGAACAAAACATCCTTGACTGCAAATATCAAGTCAAGTCAAGTCACTTTTTATTGTCATTTTGACCATAACTGCTGGTACAGTACATAGTAAAAATGAGAAAACGTTTTTCAGGACCATGGTGTTACATGACACAGTACAAAAACTACACTGAACTAAGTAAAACAACACAATTACTACACTAGACTACAGACCTACCCAGGACTGCTTAAAGTGCATAAAACAGTGCAGACATTACAATAAATAATAAATAATAATAGGCACAGTAGAGAGCAGTAAGTTGGTGTCAGTCCAGGCTCTGGGTATTGAGGAATCTGATGGCTTGGGGGAAGAAACTATTGCATAGTCTGGTTGTGAGAGCCCGAATGCTTCAGTGCCTTTTCCCAGACGGCAGGAGGGAGAAGAGTTTGTATGAGGGGTGTGTGGGGTCCTTCATAATGCTGTTTGCTTTGCGGATGCAGCGTGTGGTGTAAATGTCTGTAATGGCAGGAAGATAGACCCCAATGATCTTCTCAGCTGACCTCACTATGCACTGCAGGGTCTTGCGATCCGAGATGGTGCAATTTCCGAACCAGGCAGTGATGCAGCTGCTCAGGATGCTCTCAATACAACCCCTGTAGAATGTGATGAGGATGGGGGGGGGGGGGTGGGGGTGGGAGATGGACTTTCCTCAGCCTTTGCAAAAAGTAGAGACACTGCTGGGCTTTCTTCGCTATGGAGCTGGTGTTGAGGGACCAGGTGAACACCAAGAAATTTGGTGCTCTTAACGATCTCTACCGAGGAGCTGTCGATGTTCAGCATATATGTTTCTCATTCCACAAATATTCCCTGACAGTTCCCGTTTTTACTGTAATTCAAACAGATGAAACACTCTAAGCCATCCTGCAATTGAACAGATGAAATATAGCAGAGAGACACATGGAAAAGTTTGGGGAAGCAGATCTTAGGAGATAAGGGTGTATCTGCCAATGGTGGAGCAGATCAAATCAGAATAGACTAGAAAGTAAGGGCTGTTAGTCTGCTGAGAACTAGTATGGTCTGGAGCTGTAGGAGGTTCCAGAACCAGGAGTGGTGGAGGGTTTGGAGGGATTTGAAATTTTGAAGAGAAGGTTAAAGGTGAAGTGATGCTGAACAGAGAGCAATGTTAGTCACGGAACTCGGAGATAATAGCTGAAGAACATACAGGAGCTGTTGTACACACTATTTATTACAAATTACTATAGATTGCACATTGCATATTTAGACAGAGACGTAATGTAAAGATTTTTCACTCCTCATGTACGTGAAGGATGTAAGAAGTAAAGTCAATTCAATCTGAAGAGGAGCTTGGACAAGTTTGGAGAATGTCATTAGAGTTGTGGCAGAATTTTATAGAGTTTGCGGATGGAAGCCTGGCTAGAAATGCATTGATATAATCAACAAGGGGCAATATAATCGACATAGGGCAGAGCAAATTCATGATAGTGCTAAATGGCAACTCCTTTGCTTGCATCTTTGTAAACAGCCCTACTTCTATCTTTGATATCTCTTTTTTCCCTTTTCAAGGTTCTTTTGAAGACCCTGACCTGGAGTTACACTCTGGCTTTGGTTCTTTGTGGGAATGGGACTTGCTCTCAGAGCCTCACGACCGTCCGCTTTTCGATCTGCCAAGGACGTGGCCTGGAAGGCTAGCGCGTCTTCAGGGTGCCAGATTTTCATGGCTCTGGAGGCGGGCGGATGTACGGCCGGTGCCCCTGACTGAGGCATTGTGGAAGAACACGGAACATTGGGAGCAGCGTGTTAGCTGCTGGCTATATGTCCAAAGACCTGAGCTCTCTGGGTGCAGAGCTTGGAAAACACGACGCAGCAGACCTTTGACACCATAAGTAAGCGAGATGTTTGTTATGTCTCCCCTCTCACTGTGGAATAGGGACACTTCTTTTTCCCTTATTAGGGAGAGAGAGAGCTTGTGGTATGTTGAATTATCAGGTGAAAAAGTAGTCTTTGGGGTACTGCAAGTAGGGTTGCCACTGTCCCGTATTAGCCAGGACATCCCACATATTGGGCTAAATTGGTTTATCCCATTCGGGACTGCCCTTGTCCTGTATTTGACTACGACTACTCTGTAATCACCAGAGATCCTAGATCTGGTACAACAGCGTGTGTGCGTGTTGCATGTGCCATTGCTGCCACGCACGAGTGATTCACCTGTCATCCAATCACAGGCCCCCTTATGCGCGTCAGTTTTGTGCTATATTTTTCCAACTCCTGCCAAAACAAAAAGTTTCAGTAACGTCCTGCGTTGCTTGGTCAGTTTGGCATGTGCCAATATGGATAAACCTCCAAAACCGAAAAGACTGTGCAGCTATAACAAGCAATGGGAAGCAAAAGAGACGTGGGTGAAGCCCATCAGCGGTGACTCAATGTCGATGAAGGCCTTCTGTACTTTATGCCGTCGGGAATTTTCAATTGGCCATGGAGGTGAGAATGGCCTAACTCGACATGTTTCCACAGAAGTGCACAAGAAGGCCACACTAGGTAAAGGTGCAAGCAATATTGGTGCATTCTTTGTGAAATCTACTGTGGAAAATGACAAAATCACAGCAAGTGAAGCCTCATATGCGTACCATATGGTTAAACACGGACTCAGCTACAACAGCGCCAACTGTCTTGCTAAGCTCAACGATGCTTTGTTTAATGACTCAAATGTTGTGAAGAAGATGCACTTGGGAAGAACGAAAGCTGAGATGATTACAATGAATGTTTTAGGACCAAAGACTGTGTGGGATATTATGGATGATCTGTCCCTGACTGAAGAAGGTGAGCCCGCAGAGCCCGCGTATTTCTCAGTTGCCACCGATGCCTCAAACAAGGGAGATAGAAAAATGTTTCCAGTGTGCGTGGGATATTTCTCTGTGTCTGATGGAGTGCAGTGTAAGTTACTTGACTTTTATGAAGGCAGTGATGAAACTGCAAATGGCATACATCAAGCTCTGATGAGCTGTCTGGAAAAGTATGAACTGGATATTAGACTATGCAGCAGATAATGCCAATGTAAACTTTGGAAAACTGTGGTAAACTATGTGTATACCTGTCTGGACACGCCCCTCTGCTGACTGCTCCTGTGGCTCCTCCCACAGACCCCTGTATAAAGGCGATTGGAGGCACTGCTCCTCTCTCAGTCTCCAAGATGTTGTGGTCACTTTTGCTGCTAATAAAAGCCTATCGTTCGCCTCCTGTCTCCTAGAGTTATTGATGGTGCATCAATAACACCACTCAGTTTACCCGTTATTGATCAGTGCCAACAATCACATTGTGAAAGCTAATTCCCCAACTCACATATCTCCTAACACCTGCAAGCACGACTGTGATCAGCTGTCAGTGGATATTGAGACAATTGTTCTAAAGGTCTACAGCCACTACTCAATATCTGCTTCCCGAAGAGAGGAACTGCATTCATTTTTTGCCTTTGTTGACATTGAGTGGTGTGAAATTCTGCGTCATGTTTGCACACGATGGCTCTCTCTTCATCCAGCTGTCGAACGTCTCCTGCAAAGAGGGCCAGCTCTTACGTCATACCAGCTCCCTTGAGACCTGTCCTGTGGCACTGAAGAGGATTTTTCAGGATGAAGAAAAAACTGGAGCTACTGAAATTTATCTGCTTTTTCCACAACGTGGTGTGTGTTCTTGACCAACTCATAAAAAAGCCAGAGGAGACAAAACTCTATATCACAGATGTTTACGAGGAAGTCCGAAAATTCAAAATGAAGACCCTTCAGCGAAAACAGGATAGCTTTTTTGGATACCAGACCAAGCAGCTGACAGACAAAAAGTGCCTGCACAAAGGTCCAAGCAGCAACAGGACTTTGTGAAGTTCTATGACTCTGTCATTACATACATTGACAAGGTGGTTTGATTTCTCACCAGAAAATGTAATGATGAAACTGAAACCGATCGGCCTCTATGAGGAGCTCTCTTTCACTGACCTGGAGCAGGTGGTGGCTGACTTCAAAATGGCAGAGACAGTCAATATGGACCAACTCTAGGAAGAGTTTTGTGCTAGCCGGGAGGAAATACAGAAAGCCAGACAGGATGCCACAAAATCCACCAGTGAGAAGTGGGTGGCAGTTTTCCAAAACATAGGGAAAGCCAACTTGATCAACATGTTCAGGATTGTCTCATTTGTCCTCAGTGTGCCAGGCTCAAATGCCTTTGTAGTGAGGATCTTCTCAGACTCAAGAAACAGATGCAGCACAGAGCTGATCAAAAATGAACTTCAAATATCTGTGAACTGTGACTTGTCATGTAAGCACTTCCCTCTGGCTGTGCAAAAGGACAAAGGACTGCTTGAATCAGGCAAGAGCAGCAAGAAATATCCATGGAAAAAGTAGACTTGGTGAGTCCCCCCCCTCTTTTCCTCTTTTGCAATGATTATATGTCTATTCTACAGGCACCTACAGACGGGGTTATTTGGCGTTATTGCATGTCTGACTGTAGTCAGATTATTCTCTGTATTATGCTTTGTTCTAATTTGGTGTTACATTTCATATATAACACTGAAGATATGTACACATGGTTCATATATTGGATTTGTTTACCTATTCAGGGTTGTTTCTCTCTCTCTCTCTCTCTCTCTCTCTCTCTCTCACTCTCTCTCTCTCTCTCTCTCTCTCTCTCTCTCTCTGTTTTGAAAAGGTCCCTGTCACCATCTGCTAGCTGCTAGCTCCCTCAGTCACCTCTTCCCCGGGCCTGCACCATACCCACACCGCCACGGCACCCCACCTTTTGTCCCTGATTTGAGAGTGAGAAAGTTGGCAACCCTGACTGCAAAGTCTTGATGCTTTGCTGCACGCTTGAGCTCTCGGTGGAGGTGCCGATGGAGGAGTGGGGGGGGGGGTCGTTGCCTTGTTGCTGCTTGTGCATGGGGGGGCTGGAGCTGGGGGACATTTAACTGTCAATCATTCTTTGGGGCGCTCCTCTGTTTTCGTGAATGTTTGCGAAGAAAAAGAATTTCAGGATGTACATTGTATACATTTCTCGGACATTAAATGAGATCTTAGCAAGCAGGTGAGCTGATTCAGGGCGGAGTTAGGGTAAAGGTGATGATACTATTGTATGTTTGGGTTCAGCACAAGCTAAACTTGCAAATACTCAACACTATTTCAGTTTATTTGCCTCTGTAACTTATCCAAAGAGTATGGATGAATGGCAAAATCTGGGGGAGCTGACGGGAATGTGAGGTGAATAAAGCAGGGTTAGTGTAGACTCAGAGGGCTGAAGAGCCTTTTTAACATCGTATGTTTCAGCTTCAGGTGATTACCATGGAGAAGAATGAAGCTAGTGATCTGCAATGAAGCGTTCAGCAGGAAGAGGAAGTAAAGGTTTTTTGGTATTTGGTTACAGCAGTTCAAGGCTCTCAGCTTGCAGTGCACAGAGATCTTACGGCTTAACCACCATGGTTTAGAGCAGTGTCAAGAGTTCCACAAAGGCACATGGCACACAGCCAACCGCCCCCACGTTGCTGGTACACATGAAACACCAAAGAGTATTGGCCAGGTAGGATTATCTTCTGAAGGGTTGTTCAGATGCAAACTTTAAATTGGAACATCACACTAAAATTTAACTGGAAGCATCACTGTTTCCATGAATCTCAAATGAAAATAAGTAACATTTTTGTCAGGATAAAGTCAGAAGCACAATATTTCCAAACTCTGGTCATGTAGATGGTCTACAATTATCTTCACTAAGAGTCATGGCACAGTTTAGAAACAGAAGTAGACAAAATTTTGTCTGAATTACGGCATCAGCTTCATTGGAACTTCCCCCACTACAGGTGTTCTTGCAAGAGTGGTTCATTAAAAAGAAATCATGGAAGTTTTACTGTGGGCCATTTAGAAAAAGTAGGTGTTTCAAATGTAAATTTTAAAAAGCTGCAATTGTAAGAAATCTGAGGTTAAGCAAAATAATGGAGACATTATGCAGGTCCCACAGCATCTCTGGAAAAGGAGACAAGAGTTAATGTCTCAAGCTGAAGACTCTTTTGCAGAATCAGGAAAGAGAGAAAAACAAGTTGCGGAGAGAATGGTGGAAGAACGTAGAGGACAAATGAAACACAGGAAAAATCTCAGACTGGCCAACTCTTTTCTATAAGTGTGTAGCTCAGATAAATACTTTGTGGAGATTTGCGATATATATGATTATATGATATATAGGTACAATGTCTGAAATACATCTTATGGAAATGTTTGTTTGATGATGAACTTCAATAAAAAAATAAATTACAAAAAAAAAGAAAATTGAGTCTGGAAGACTACAATGTGTCCAGGCAGAAGATGAGATGCTGCTCCTTAGGTGTTTGTTGGGGCTCATTGTAACAGTGCAGGAGGCTCCAGACCAATGATCAGAATGGGAGAGTGCCAGGCAATCAGATGCTCAGGGTTGCCTCTGCAGAATGGAAGCAACTGTTCTGACTGCAAAGCAGTCGCCCAATAAATGTTTGGCATCTCCGCCACAAAAACGAATGGAGCTGGTGGGATGAGGAAGGTTCAGAAACTGTACAGGATCATATCTTCACAGAAAAGGCACAATGAAGTAACTAACTAGGCTAATGAACAAAGAAAATAAACCAAAATTAGATAATGAAGATGTCATGATAAATCATTTTCGATCAGTGACTGAGTTGTTTGATTAATCATCTCTGGAAACACATTTAAAAGCAGTCCACGTAAACGAAGTGGCAAAGTAATGTCCAACCTCACCTCGTCATGGCCAGTTGATTTTGAGGCACTCACTACAGGGGCAGGTAAAATGAGGCTGACACACCCAGCAAAGGGTCCTAGAAAATGGGAACAGTGAAGACCAACTTCATTCCCCACTGTCATCCAAAACCCAGGAACAGCAAGAAGAGAGGCAGGCCAATAACGCAGTGAGGGCACCCTACAATGTGAAACAGAGTCACTATCTTGTGTTCAAAAGAGTGAAATATTTACAGAAGAACAGATTCTCTGCAGTCAACATCTCCAAAAATAGATTACCTGTGTCTTATCTCACATAATGATAAGGTTCTATATAAATACAAGTTTCCCTTCATTTCCAGACAAAGCATCTATAGCTGTGTGAACTGAAAGAATCTGTGCCTGTGGATAACAGATCAACAATATATGAGGGAACACTATCTCAAGAGACCAATATGCAAAGGTGATAAAGATACAATGCTTGTTGTTCGCTTTGATGGTGACAGACATCATTCAATCAATAGACAGCCTTTCAGTCAAAGGCGGCATCTGTGTGGTTGGAGGTGAGGCCCCCACATTCTCTATTTTGATTTACTTGAAACGGAACAGCGTACTTTGTTTTCGCTGTTTACCATACTGATGGCCAGACTATATGGCAGTCAACAGCAGTAAAGCATTGGTCAGCAAATCATGGCAAATACACTGCAGCGGACCTAAATCATACTGCCATCTTCACAAAGCTCCTCACAACTTGAAGTATTGCTTCAATGAATAATTAATTTCTCCTTTAAGCATATTATCAAAGTTGCAAAATATAATTGCAATATAATTTTTTGTTCTCAGCTGGTGGTGGTGGTGGCATCCATCGGTCTCGAGAGACCATGGATCTGCACCTGGAGATTCCAGGGCGCAGGCCTGGGCAGGGTTGTATGGGAGACTGGCAGTTGCCCAAGCTGCAGGCCTTCCCCTCTCCACGCCACCGATGTTGTCCAAGGGAAGGGCACTAGGACCCATGCAGCTTGGCACCGGTGACGTCACAGAGCAATGTGTTGTTAAGTGCTTTGCTCAAGGACACAAACATGCTGCCTCAGCTGAGGCTCGAACCAGTGACCTTCAGGTTACTAGTCTAATGCCTTACCCACTAGGCCACATGCCAACGCAAGCTGACACTTAAAGTATATTTGATTTGTGCTTGAACTTGTCCAATAAGTTCTCTATCTGGTAACAAGAATGTGAATAATAATGCACTTCAGTCATTCATCAGAGGGAAGATTGGTCCTTCAACACTTGGACCCGTGAATGGAATTCTCTGTTAGAAGCAATGACACGCATTAATACTAAAACAGTTAGAATATTTATCGAGTCACAGAGAGAGAGAAATCATGGAAGCAAGCTCTCTGACCAAAGTTTCCTCTTTTTTTTTACAATTGCTTGGACCAACAATTGATCAGAGCACACAATTTTGACATTGCCTGAAAACTGCATGTTACTTAATAGTAAAACTTTATATAAAATAACATACCTCGACCTATACATATTTTCATAAGCTTAGAATGCACCATATATAGGTACTATTGAATGATTTCTCTCCTCTCTCCTGGAACTCTCTACCAATGCTAATGTGAGCAATGATGGAATACTACAGTTCTGCTCTATAAAAGTTCCCACAGTGCTGTTCCAAATCCTTTTAGAACTTTCGATCACTGCTGCTTGCTCAACTCATAGGGCACCTACTTTGCTGTCCTCACTTTGTGATGCTCCCAATGTTGCTCTCTACTTTCTTGGAGTAGTCATTCAACACTCCTCTCCACACTGTTTGAAGTCACAACTGACACTGCCTTCTGTAATAAAAGCAGAACTACTGACCCGGTCAGTGGATGGTGATGAGCTGGTGAGACAGGTCAATGTTCAACTGGTGTCAAAAATAATAACCTTATGCTCCACTTCAGCAAAACCAAGAAACTGATTGAAGACTTTAGGAAGAGGAAAACAAGTGAAAATGCGCAAGTCCTCATTTAACGATTTATGGTGAAAAAGGTGAGCACCCTTAATTTCTTGGATTTTAACATCTCTGTGGATCTATCCTGGGACCTGGGCATAAATATAACCATGAAGAAGCGATGCCGGCATCTCTACTTCCTTAGATGTTTATGGAGAAACGGCAGGTCATTGAGGATGCTGACGAACTTCTACAGAAGTACAGTGGGAGGCGTTCTGACTGGTCTAGTATGGAGATTTAAATACACAGGACATTCAGAGGCCACAGACTCAGACAGTTCCGTCATGAGTACAGCTCTCCCACCACTGAGGACATCTACAAGGGACAATATCTCAGAACGTGACATCCATCATCACATCTAGGTCATGCCCTCTTTTTGATGATGCTTTGCAAGTGACTGCAAGAAACTACAAAGAGTTGTGGACACACTTCAGTGCATCATGAGGACCAGCTTCCCCTCTATAGATTCTGTTTACACTTCTCACTGCTTCAGTAAAGCAGCCAACAAAATTGAAGATCCAACCCACATCGGACATTCTCTCTTCTACCCTCTCCTATTGAGTGGAAGATACAGAAGTTTGAAAGCACATACCAGCAGACGGAGTGACAGGTTATCACTCTTGAACAGAGCTAATGGATGATAAAATGGATTCTTGACCTCCTTGTCATGAGCTTGCACATTATTGTTTACCTGCACTGTATTTTCTCAGTAGCTGTTACACTTTATTCTGCATTGTTAATTGCTTTATCTTATTCCAGCTCAATCCTATGTGTAATGATTTGATCTGTATAAACAGTGCGCAAGACAAGCTTTTCACTGTATCTCGGTACATGTGACAATCACAAGTCAGCACTAATACCATCAGGCAGGAGGTACAGGAGCCTGAAGACTCACACCCCAGGTTTCAACATCAGTGACTTCCCCAATGTCATCAGGTTCTTGAACCAACTTGAAAATTCTTAATTATACCTTGGGCTATATTCCCTTTTCTCTCTCTCCACTTGCACCAGTGCCATTATGAATTTTTAGGTCAGTGATCTGTAATTTACATTTATGTTAGCTTATGTTTGTCATGTTTGTATTGTATTGTGCTGCGGCTGCAAGAAGCTAATTGTGGCATTCTTACCCTGTGGATATATGCTTATGACAACAAACTTTAACACAGGTGGAAAAATATCTTCCTGCTTCACATTAAACAAGTCTGTGATCTTTTGTCTATGTTCTCACTCTCTGACTGCTCCCAATACTCATTGACCAGACAACCTTGTTTACAGCTTGTCTCCATGGTCACCTTGGTTTTACCCTATCAGAGGCATCATATCCCAAATCTCCCTTCAGCTTAACGTGCTACTTTTCTTTCCTTTGTTGTTCTCACCAAACTTCTTCAACTTGAATTTTCAAGGCGTACCTCATCCCATAGAGTGGCAATGGCTAACATGAGAGGGCATTATTTTAAGGTGATTGGAGAAAGAACAGTGGGGTGGTGGGGGGGGGGGGGGCACGCCAGAAGCAGCCTTTTTACACAGAGAGTGGGAGGTTCATGGATCTGACCTGCAGAATAATGACAACACTTCCTGTTGTTACTATTTTAGATTTCCAACATTTTCAATTTTCTTTTTAAATTTTCAGCTACTTTCTACAATCTTGGAATACTATTGCACATTACACTACAGAACAGGATCAGGCCCTTCATTGCATGATGTGGTGCTTTACTAATTAAGTGAATAATGTCTAATTATACTAATCCCTTCTGCCTACACATGGTCCAGATCACTGTTTTCTCTATATTCATGTGAAAGCCTCTTTATTGTATTTTCATCCACCACCACCACTGCAGAACACTACAGGCACCCACCACTCTCTGTATCAAACTTTTTCTGCACATCTCCTTTGAACTCTAGTATTTGACATTTCAGCCCTCGAGAAAAGATACCATTGTCTATACTATGTATAACTTCTTATAATCCTATAGAACAATACTACAGGGCCTTCAGCCCACAATGTTGTTCTGACCTTTTAATCTTGTGTGCAGTCAACCTAACCCTTCCCTCTACATGGCGCTCCATTTTTCTTTCATCCATGTGCCTATCTAACAGTCTCTTAAATGTCCATAATGTATCTGCCTCTACCAACACCCCAGCAGTAGGTTCTGTGAACTTACCACTCTCTGTGTAAAAAGGCTGTCTCTGACATCGCCCCCATACTTACCTCCAATCACCTTATAATTATGCCCCCTCATGTTAGCCATTGTCACTCTATGAAAAAAAGATGCTGACTGTCCACTCAATCTTTGCCTCTTATCATCTTATAGACCTCTGTCAAGTCACCTCTCAATCTCGTTTGCTCCAATGAGAAAAACCCTAACTTGCTCAACCATTCCTCATTACATGTACTCTCAGCACCCTCTCTGAACCTTCTGCATCCTTCATATAATAAAGTGACCAGAACTGAACACGATACTCTAAGTCTGGTATAACCAGGGTTTTATAGGATTCAAAGGTTCAAAGATAAATTCTATTTTCAAAGCATACAACTCTGAAATTCTTCATTTCTCCAGGTAGGCATGAAACCAAGAAAGAAATGAAAGGCAGCACGCGTTGCAACATTACCTATCGACTCTTGAACTCAGTCTGTTGACTAATGAAGACCAACACACAATATGCCTTCCTAATCACACTATCAACTTGTGCAACAACTCTGAGCGATCCATTGATGTGGGCCCTAAGAACCCTCAGTTCATCCACACTGCTAAGATTCCTGCCATTAACCTAATTCTCTGCCTTCATGTTCTGCCTTCCAAAGTGTAACACTTGTCCAGAGTGAACTGCATCTGCCACTTCTTTGCCCAATCCTGTTGTAACCTATGATAACTTTTACACCAGCCACAGCACAACCAATCTTCATGTCATCTTCAAACTTATTAGCCCACTTTTCCACTCCTCTTCTAAGTTATTTATCAAAGTAAGAAAGTGCAAGAGTCTCAAAACAGATCCCGGTGGAACACCACTAGTCATGGAACTCCAGGCAAAATGCACTTCATCTACAACCATCCTCTATCTTCTATGGCAAGCTAAATCTGAATCCATGAAGCCGAATTCCCCTGGATCCCATGCCCCCTGACTTTCCGAATAAGCCAACCAAGGAAAAACTTGTTGAATGCCTTAATAAAATCTATATAAACCACATCCACCACTCTACCTTCGTCAATAAAATCCATATAAACCACAATCACCACTCTACCTTCATCAATAAAATCCATATAAATCACATCCACCACTCTACCTTCATCAATAAAATCCATATAAACCACATCCACCACTCTACCTTCATCAATAAAATCCATATAAACCACAATCACCACTCTACCTTCATCAATAAAATCCATATAAATCACATCCACCAGTCTACCTTCATCAATAAAATCCATATAAACCACATCCACCACTCTACCTTCATCAATAAAATCCATATAAACCACAACCCACTCTACCTTCATCAATAAAATCCATATAAATCACATCCACCACTCTACCTTCATCAATAAAATCCATATAAACCACATCCACCACTCTACCTTCATCAATAATCCCATATAAACCACATCCACCACTCTACCTTCATCAATAAAATCCATATAAACCACAACCCACTCTACCTTCATCAATAAAATCCATATAAACCACATCCACCACTCTACCTTCATCAATAAAACCCATATAAACCACAACCCACTCTACCTTCATCAATAAAACCCATATAAACCACATCCACCACTCTACCTTCATCAATAAAATCCATATAAACCACATCCACCACTCTACCTTCATCAATAAAACCCATATAAACTACAACCCACTCTACCTTCATCAATAAAACCCATATAAACCACATCCACCACTCTACCTTCATCAATAAAATCCATATAAACCACAACCCACTCTACCTTCATCAATAAAACTCATATAAACCACATCCACCACTCTACCTTCATCAATAAAATCCATATAAACCACAATCACAACTCTACCGTCATCAATAAAATCCATATAAACCACATCCACTGCTCTACCTTCATCAATAAAATCCATATAAACCACAATCACCACTCTACCTTCATCAATAAAATCCATAGACACCACAATCACCACTCTAGCTTCATCAATAAAACCCATATATACCACAACCACTACTTTACCTTCATCAATTTGTTTCTTTAATTTATCGAAGAAATCAATCAGGCTCTTAAGGAACAACTTGCCCTTCAGAAAACCATGCTAGCTAGCCTTAATCAGACAATGCTTCTCCAAATACTCATAAATCCTGTCTCTAAGAATCTTCTTTAATAGTTTACCTGCCAATGATGTAAGACTCACTGGTTTATAGCTCCCAGGATAATCCTTAATACCTTTCTTGAACAAAAAAATAACATTTGATGCCCTCCAATTTTATGGTACTACTATAACCAGTGATGACACAAAGATCATTGCCAAAGGCATAGTAATTTCTTCCACAACTCCCTGTAGTTACCTGGGTTATATCTGTCTCACCCCAGGGTCTTATCTATCCTAACATTTTTCAAAAGCTCCAGCACATCTTTTTCTGAATGTTGACAAGTTCCAGCATATAAGCTTGATTTAAGCCATCCTAATGTTTGTCAGGGTCCCTCTCACTGGTGAATACTGAAGGACCTCACCTAAGTCCTCTCTCTCCAGACACATGTTTCCTCTTATCTCTGATTGTTCCTATGCTCACTCTATCTTCCTGTTCTTCACTTATGTGTACAATGCCTTAGGGTTTTCCTACTTGCAGTCCCCTTCTAGCTCTCCTAATTCCTGTCTGAAGATTCTTTTTAACCTCCTAGAGCCCTGTTAGATCCTTGCTTTCTAAACCTTAAGTATGTCTCCTTCATCTTGACTAGATGTTCCACTTTTCTTGTCAACCATGGTTCCATCTCCCTGTCATTCTTTCCCTGTGTCAATGGGACAAACCTGTCCAGAACTGCATGTAAGTGCTCCCGAAACATTTTTGTTGTGCATTTTCCTGAGTACCTCATAGAAAGATAAAGTGCAAAAAGCAGTCATTCAACCTGGGGAGTCTGTACTGACTATCAACCACCACATTACAAGAATCCAGCATTAATCCTATTTTTATTCTTCCATATTCCCATTGTCTTTACAGATTCTTCAACTGAACTACGTGTATGGGCAATTTACAGTGGCCAATTAACCTACCGCTGCTCAGTCCAACCTTGCGTCCCCTTCATGAGAAGCGGAAGAAGGTAAGGCTGGCCCACAGGGCTCTGGTGAAGCTACATAGGCCAATCCCCTACACAGTAGATACAAAAGATTACAGAAACATTGACTAACTCTAACCATACCATTGACTTTGGACGGAAGGTCGTCAATGGCCTATGCTCTGCTGGGAGCAAAGGGCCCAAGAAGATAAATTAACCTACTAACCCTTTTACTTCATTTAAAGGATGTGGGCTTTGTAGGCTAAACCAACATGGAATTGTCCATCCCCAATTACCCTTGCAAAGGTGACGGTGAGCTGACTCTTTGAACCACTGCAGTCTTTGAGGTATGAATATACCCTATGTGATTATGGAGGGAATTTCAAGATTTTGACCTAACATCAGTGATATATTTCCAAGTTGGGATGATATGTCGTTTGAAGGCACTTCCAGGTTGTAGTCTTCCCCTGCATTTTCTGCCCTTGTTCTTGTCGCTGATAGAGGCTATAGGTTTGGAAAGTGCTGCTCAAGATGTGTTGGCGAGTTGCTGCAGTAGATGGAACAGACTGCAGCTATTTTGCATCAGTGGTGGGGTGAGTGAATGGTTGTGGATGGGGTGCCTATCGAGTGGGCTGCTGAGTCTTGTATGGTGTCAAGCTTCCAGAGTGAGGGCAGAGCATTCTGCAACACCCCTCACCTGAGCTGCCTTCTTTAGCAGACAAGCACTGGGGAGTTAGAGGTGAGTTTTCTTATAACTAATCATCTATTTTAAAAACACAAACAAGAGAGAATCTGCAGATGCTGGAAAACCATGCAACATGCACAAAATCCTGGAGGAACTCAGCAGGCCAGGGAGTATCTATGAAAAAAGTACAGTTGACATTATGGGCTGAGACCCTTTGGCAAGACTGGAGTCTTGCTAAAGATCCTAATCTTTCAAACAAATAACGATATATCCTTGTTGTCCGATGTCCAGTGACAATATAATGCAATCCACATTGTCTGTTACACTATGTCCCTGACTCTGCTAATAGTATTTTCTTCACCCAATTATCTATTGATTATAGAGCACTAATCCTCAATAAATAATAACTATTTGTCACTAACCCTCTGTGCCTGTTGTCATTATATCCTGACTGTCTGCATGCTGACACAGTGAACTCTGAATCCCAGTAACTAGTAACTATATTTATGATCATCAACAACATGATAATCATATCCATGCTTGGATTAAAGGGACCGGCACTAGTATCTGTGTAAGCACAACAAGGGTGTTTGTTAGAGGCAGTCTTTGTACAATTATGACTATCTATCCGTTTTGGTTCATGGGATCACTTATGCTGCTCTTGGACTTTATAAGGTAAAAATTCTGTGAAGTTGTTTGCACTTTTTAGACGCTTCAAAAGCTCTTAGCTATGGTTAGCTGAAGAGAGTGTCACAATATCTTCAAGTCTAAGTCCCAAGTGAATTGGTGTAAACTCTTTTTGCATATATTTCAGATTCTACATCCTTCTGCTGAGAAGACTGAGCTGTCAAAGAACTGATCAGCAGTTTTCCTGTATAAATATGATGCATTTTATATTAAATCAGCACCACCCCTCGTTCCCATGGGACAGGCCTGGTTAAATTCTGTATTCCCCCATCTACATGTAGCTCCTTTATAGAATGCCTTCAGATCCTTGATTTATTTGGACGTTGGAAAATCCAATGGGAGTTAATTCAAATGTTCCTTCCAAGCTGGTGTGAACCATTTTATATTTATGACTGTTTTATATTTATGAAATATAACCTTGCTTTGACCCTGATAAAAATATGTAGAAATTTTGGATACTTTGAAAGCTAGCTTCTTGCTAGAGTAAATTCCCTACATTAACACATCTCAAATCCAAAAAGATCTATTCTTTACTCTGCACTGAGCCGCAGAAGGTCATCAAAAATTGTGGACATATTCTTAAGCTATGTTGATTAGGAGTCTATGAACACATGCAAACATGAGTAGCCAAGTGTATCCATTAGACTGGTGGGTAGAAGATCCCTGATTTGAGAGCCTTCCTACTAATCCTACTTCCTCAAATTGTTGCCCGACATTTTTAGAAGAAGGCTTTCAAATCTGCAGTGGATTCTGGGGCAGAGGTACCTCCATGGCTGTTTGCTTCAAAATAGCTCATTTAGCTTCTCCTATTAGCATTATATATCAAAAATATGAGCATGTACTTGCAAGGATATTCCAGGAGATATGAAAAGCACATACTCATTATTAAGGGAAGTCTTTGTGAAGGGCCTGGTTTGCCCTTGTCCTCTGGTCTCAATTTTTGTAAGAAAGTTGTATGAATCAACAGTCATATTTTTTCAGATATATGAGAACGATGTCTTACAGAAGGAATATTCTATGTTTAGGGAACTATTGAAAGAACCTTATAAAAAGGCAACTGGGTTGGATAATTTGTAATACTAGGCACCCACCTCTTAAAGATCTTAATGCTCCTTGACCAACAGGCCCATGCTGGTGTTGATGTTCCTTCTCCCTTCCTTCATTAAACTAGGACTGCTAAATGAGAAGAGAAATGGAACACTTTTGTCTTAGAATGCCATTTTCCATTTAGGTGAGGAAACTCAAAAGAATCAGAAACTCCCACTCCCATTTACACTAAAACATCATTGAAGATATTCACAAACACAAGAAAATCTGCAGGTGCTGGAAATCCAGAGAAACACACTGAAAGTCCTGGAGGAACTCAGCAGGCCAGTCAACCTATATGGAAAAGTGTAAACAGAAGGTGTTTTGGATTGAAAAGTCCACTGTTTACTTTTTTCCTTGAAGATATTCACTATATTCCAATAAAGTTGATGCACATCAGAAACATTATGACTGACAATTTTTAAAAACACCTTGAGTCATTTGAGTTGAAGAGCAGTGTGTGAGTTATGAACAGAGTCCCGTGCCTTTGGGTGAAGATACCTTATTTGTGGCAGTAGCTTTCCAATCTATGTACATGTCCAACTGTCTTTTAAAACTTCCACCTTATATAAACATTTATTTCATTTTTGAAATTATTGTAAATTACATAGTGCTGCAGCTGATAGACCCACTGTCTCATATCTCCAGCGATGTGGGCTCAATCCAGACCTCTGGTGCAGTCTGTGTGGAGTCCACGTGCTCTCTCTGTGTCTATGTGGGTTTCTTGCCACATCCCAAACATGTGCAAGTTGGAAGGTTAACTGGTTACTCTAAATTGTCCCTAGAGTGTAGGTGAGTGGAGGAATTTGGGGAGAATAAAATGCGTTCAATGTAGGATTAGAGAAAATGGGTGCTGATGATTGGCATGTCCATTTTCAAGTTGTATCTCTATATGATTCTAAGTTGGTGTGTTTGGAGTATTGTATACTTTTAATAACAATAATAATTTATTCATAGATATCTTTTC
Organism: Hemitrygon akajei; assembly: GCF_048418815.1. Lineage (NCBI taxonomy): Eukaryota > Metazoa > Chordata > Chondrichthyes > Myliobatiformes > Dasyatidae > Hemitrygon > Hemitrygon akajei. The sequence goes on from NC_133126.1 coordinate 116,282,394, forward strand.
ATACAGATGATGCAGTTCAAAGTGCTTTGCAATGGGATAAAGTGTAAACATGAAAATAAATGACAAAAAGATGTTAATTAAAAGCAAGGTTAAATAAATAGGTTTTGAGCTGGTGTTTAAAAGTGGCAAGTGATGCTGCATCCCTGATAGCTTTAGGTATTGAATTCCACAGGTTAGGAGTGTAGTTCAAAAAAGCTGACCTGCCAGTTACCTTTTGAGGGAGATTGTTTAAATTTAAGAGACCGGTGGAAGAAGACCTGAGAGCTCGAGCAAGATTATAAAACAAAAATGATTCTGTGATATACTCCGATCCCAAATTATTGAGAGCTTTAAAAACAAGTAAGAGGACTTTAAAATCAATTCTAAATGGCACAGGAAACAAATGCAGAGTAGTTAGTACAGAAGTGATAGGTTCCTTTATCTTGGTTTTAGTGCTAAGACTAGCAGTGGCATTCTGAATGAGTAGAAGTTAGTCAATAGTTTGGAAGGTCAGTAAAAAGCACATTGCAGTAATTTAGTCTATTCGATATAAAGGCATGAATTTGTTTTCAACATCATTACGTGACAGAAACTGATGTACCTTTGCAATATTTCTGAAATGTAGAAATGCTGCTTTGGTCACTTATTATATGTGAGAATTAGACCATAGAACATACAACATACGAGATAGTACAGTACAGCACAGGAACAGGCCATTCAGCCCACAATGTTGTGCTGAAGTAGCTATAAAGCAAATCAAAAACATCCAAACACGAATCCCTCCTACCTATTCCATGTCCATATCCCTCCATCTTCCTAACATCCATGTGCCTATCCAAACATTTCTTAAAAACCTCTAATGTATTTGCCTCTACCACCATACCAGGTAGTGCATTCCTAATTCAAATCTGAATCAAGGATAATACCCAGGCAAGTTACTTCTGATTTTACAAAGGGAGCCAAGTTCCCAAGTTTATCAAGCAGTTTATCTCATTTTGCTATGGAATCAACCAAAAGTATTTCAGTTTTATCTTCACTTAGTTTTAGGAAATTATTGGCAATCCAGTTATTTATTGCAGCCATACCAGAAGTCAGGGAAGATAGGGTGTTATAATCATCAGGCTCAACTGAGATGAACAATTGTGTGTCATCTGTATAACTGTGGAGATCAAGTTTATATCATGGTCCAAGGGGACCATGTATAAGGAGAAGAGTAGTGGACCCAGACTGCTTCCCAGAGCAACACCAAAAAGTACATCGTATCGCTGAGAAAATTGGTCTCCAATACGGACAAAAGATTTTCTCTCTAAGATATATGAGCAAAACCAAGTAAGAGCACTACAGAAAGGCCAACCCAGTTCTCAAGACGGTCTGGGAGAATGTTGTCATCAATGTGTTGAAGGCACCGCGTAGATGTAGAAATGAGACTCAGTTGGCATCAGTGCTGAGCTGAATTCTCATTTTGTTACGGGCCATCTCTGTACTGTGGTTTGCTCTAAAACCTGACTGAATCTTTTCTAAAATATTGCTTGCACTCAGAAAGCTATTGGGTTGGTTGAAAATAACTATCTCAAGAATCTTGTCTTGCCCAGGAAGGGAAGATTTGATATAGGCTTGTGGTTAGCTAGTACCTTACTAGAAAGGTTTGACTTTTTAAGTAGGGGTTTGATAGCCACAGTTTAAAACTTATCTGGAAAAACTCCAGTTTCACGGGTTGAGTTAATAATTTTCCTAACAGAATTGAAAAGAGTCCTTAAAAAGGTTGGTAGGGACAGGGTTGTGGTAAACCATGTATATAGGTTGTAACTGGGTTATCTGTCTGGACACGTTCCTCTGCTGACTGCTCCTGTGGCTCCTCCCACAGACCCCTGAATAAAGGTGATTGTGTCACTGCTCCTCCCACAGTCCAGGACAGACATACAGCATGGACGTGGATCCATTTTACTGTTAATAAAAGCCTTTCAGTATTTACTCTACTTCCAGTCTTTTGGAGTAATTGATAGTGCATCAATTTTATTAACAGTAACTTTAAGGCACGGAGCACGTCCTGAGACCCGACAAGTTAGACCTCGACCTGCTAACACCTGAGGCCGGAAATGCTTTCGAACTCTGGCTAGCCTGCTTCGAATCATACCTGGAGGAGATTGAAGTGACTGAGTCCGCCGCGAAGTGCAGAGTTCTCCTCTCCGGGGTCAGTCCACGGATCTACTCAATGATTAGAGACCAGCTGAGCTACGACGGCGCGATGAGCGCCCTCAGAAGACAACACCTGCGGCTGGTAAATATTGTCTATGCACGACATCGCTTAGCGACGCAGCAGCAGCGGCCAGGAGAGTTGAGCCCTGAGTTTGTCCGGGCCCTACAGACACTCATGCGGGCCTGCGATTGCCAGGGCCTGACGGCCGAACAGCATGCAGAGCTCCGAGTAAGAGACATCTTCGTCACAGGGACCAGGTCAGTGTACGTGCGCCAGCGGCTGCTGGAACACGCTGATCTTACCTTACGTTCGGCGATCGAGCTGGCCGACATGCTGGAGGCTGCTCTGCACAACTCTGACACTCTCCAGGCACGCCATCTCCCGACGGCCTCGTGGATGCCACAGACCCCGCAACCCGCTGGCGAATCGACCACGGCTGCTGCTGGTCGCGAGTCTGCAAAGTGTTACTTCTGCGGACTCGAGAAGCACCCCCAGAAGTGCTGCCCAGCCCAAGAAGCTACCTGCTCCAGCTGTGGAAAGAAGGGCCACTTCGCCAAAGCCTGTAAGTCCAAACCGCGAGCGAGGTCGAGCAGCGCCGCATGCGAGGCATGGGAGTCGCCATCTTGCCTGCACGCTGCCACCATGTGCGAGACATGGGGGCAGCCATCTTGGTCGGCGCCTCCTCACACTGCCTACGACCCACGGGTGCTTATCAGGCACCCCACCGCACCGGACCAAGACAGCGATTCAACTCTGGCCTCCGTGACCCTCGACCAAAGCGCTCCCCACCAGCTGGCAAGGTCAATGATGGACATCCTGGTGGAGGGGAGCAGGACTAGCTGCCTGTTTGACACGGGCAGCACAGAGAGTTTTATCCACCCGAACACGGTGCAGCATTGCGGACTCGTGACACGGCCCGTAAGCCAGAGGGTCGCCATGGCTTCTGGGTTGCATATAACAGACATCCGGGGGGGTTGTGTAGCGACGCTAGTGGTGCAGGGCACAAAATAACGAGACTATACGTTACTGGTCATGCCTCAACTGTGTGCCCCTGTGCTATTGGGGCTCGACTTCCAGAGCCACCTGAAAAGCAATGACAATGGAGTATGACGGGCCCCTCCCACCAATCACTGTCAGAAATCCTCAGTTCTGTAGGAATACGTCACATACCCTGCTACTGACCACCCACACACGCCGACCTGCATATCCCACACAACACCATGCCAACAACCACACTTCTACCGACCTGAAAAGGCACAACTAATCAAGGCCACCCACCCTTTTGAGCGACTGAGTGTCAACTTTAAGGGCCCCCTTCCCTCCACCGACCGCAATGTGTACTTTCTTAATGTAATCGACGAGTACTCATGGTTCCCCTTCGTCATCCCCTGCCCCGATACCACTACCACGTCAGTCATAAAAGCCTTGCGCAAGCTCTTCACTCTGTTCAGATACCCATGCTATATTCACAGTGATAGAGGGTCCTCGTTTATGAGTGATGAGCTGCGTCAATACCTGCTGGCTAGGGGTATTGCAACTAGTAGGACCATGAGCTATAATCCCCGGGGGAATGGACAGATGGAGAAGGAGAATGCCACGGTGTGGGAGGCCACAATCTTAGCCCTTAGTTCAAAGGGATTGCCGGTCTCTCACTGGCAGGAGGTCCTCCCCGAGGCGCTCCACTCCATCCGCTCTCTGTTATGCACGTCCACCAATGCCACCCCTCATGATCCTCTCTTTTCTTTTCCAAGGAAGCCGACCACCGGGACCACCTTGCTGACTTGGCTGATGTCCCCAGGGCCAGTGCTGCTCCGGAAACATGCGAGGATCAATAAATACCCCCCGATGGTCGAGAGGGTTCACCTACTTCATGCAAACCCCCAGTATGCCTACGTGGTTTTACCTGATGGACAAGAGGACACGGTCTCCATCCGCAACCTGGCACCCGCAGGAGCACCAGACCCCTACCCCGAACACTCCACAGTGACTATGGACCCTATACCCACTGATGTGTATACCCACGAGACACTGCGCATGCCAAGCCCTATATAGACACCTCACGACCCTCCCATACCGGGCGCGACGCACACGCACAAGGGATTACCGGCGCCTAACGTGCTGGCACCTCAAGTTAGGCCGGAGTCAGCACAACCACCATTGCCGGTGCAATCACCACCAGTGCTACATAGATCGCAGCGACGGACTCGACTGCCTGATAGTCTTGACCTGTGAATATACTTGTTTTAAATATTGTCAGTCACTTCACCCTGCGGGACTCTCTTTTTTAAAAAAGGAGGGGTGAATGCGGTAAACCATGTATATCTGTCTGGTCATGCCTGGACACGCCCCCCTGCTGACTGCTCCAGTGGCTCCTCCCACAGACCCCTGCTGACTGCTCCTGTGGCTCCTCCCACAGACCCCTGCTGACTGCTCCTGTGGCTCCTCCCACAGACCCCTGAATAAAGGCGATTGTGTCACTGCTCCTCCCACAGTCCAGGACAGACATACAACATGGACATCGATCCATTTTATTGTTTATAAAAGCCTTTCCGTATTTACTCTACTTCCAGTCTTTTGGAGTAATTGATAGTGCATCAAGGGTTGAGACAAAAAGTAGGCATTCACTCTTTGTTGCAATCTTGCAGAGTTCTGAATTGGAACTACATGTAAATTTTGACATGGCTGCCATCTTTTTGTGAGGTTGGCTATAGAGGTTACCAGTACCTGTAGCTAAACTTTCCCTAATGGAAGTAATTCTGGTGATAACCACCAATGAAAATTTCTCTCATTTTGTGGCAGATGCTTGACTGAGGACATTATAGGTTGGGGCAGGCTCAACATTCGGTTTATAGTTGAGAAGGAAATTCTTGAATCGCTGCTACTCTCAATAATAATCCTGGGAAACTGGGCTCTCCTTGCAGAGTGTACAGCAGCATTAAAGGAACATACTTTGTCTTTGAAAACATTATGGCAGATTTCTCGCCTGGTTTTCCTCTACTTTCTCTCAGCTACTCTGTATGATATTTTGTGTTCGTGGACAAAATTGTTTAACCATGGCGATGTTTTACTAAGTGATTTCTTTTTAACCCTAAGTGGGACCATTGTGTTTAATATATTTGTCAAGTTATTGTTGACAGGTTTGACTGTTTAATTTTACTGAGCAGTTACCGTAGTTCACATTGGTCAGCTAAACCAGCCAGCTCAGAGAATGCTGCAGCATCGAGAAACCGTTTTTACTGTAATTGCTTCCAGGCAAGAGGACATCAAAATGTACGCACAAATGATCAGAGATAGTGGAATCTGACAGAGAGACATTGATAATATTTAACCCTTTTACATTACCAAACCAAGTGTATTTTACAAGTCGATGGGTGGACTCAGTGACACACTGGGTAAGATCTAGGCAGTGTCGGAAGGTCATGCCATAGAGTTCTCATTCGAAACATCATTAATATGAATATTGAAATCACCAGCAATGGCGATCCTGTCTTAATTCAACATAACAAGAGAATAAGAATTCTGAGAGAAAGCAGGCATTGGATTTAGGTGGGCAATAAGTTATAACACCGAGGACAGGATCCATACCACAAATTTTAAATATACATATCTCAGAACATGAAAAATACTTGACAGAGAGTAGACTGCACCTAAAAAGGTTTTTGAATATAATGGCAAGCCTGCCACTTCTACCACTAGGTATGCTGAAACGGTCATAGCTAGGGGACATACCGTAGATTCCGTACTACAGAGCGCACCTGATTAAAAGCCGCAGGCTCTAATTTTAGAAAGAAAATCAATTTGGTACTTGTACAAGCCGCACCGGATTTTAAGCCGCAGGTGTCCCACGTTGTAATATGAGATATTTACACAGAAAGATATTACACATGAGGATTTTTTAACTTTTAATTAAATCCGTATGGTAACATAAACAAATACATATTGCAAATGCTTTTTTTCGAACCGTGCCTGTAACACGGCTACTTTTAAATATACATACATATCGGTAACACACAAATTACGTTGCGTATACTTTTTTACTGAACAGTGCACGAACAACATTCCAATATCTCCTAACGACTGGTAAAAAAATATATACTGCAGCCTACCAGGAAAAGTTATTGATCGCCTTTAACTTAAAAGCTGCATCATCGCGCAGGTCTAATGCGCTCGCCCCCTTCTTTCCGTTTATCGCAAACCGGTATTTTCCCCACAAGACGCAGCGAAACCGGATGTGACGTCATAGCATCCCGGGATGTAGTACAGAAAACAAATGTACTTAAAACACTTCTAACTTTAACTAGAAAATACTAACAAATGAATTACTAAGCGAAAATATTATAAACTAAATAACTGCCATAAAGGCAGCACAATGCTTTTCTTCGAGTATTTTCCATGTTGATGAGGGTGAGTACAAATGACTGATTTACAATAATTTAATTGTGAAAGTGCGCTTGATTTATCGCACAATTTCATTGGACCTCTGTGAACTACTCATCAATTTTATTGGTCTACTGTTACGAGGCAAAATGTTTTTGGCGGCATGAAAAAAAACCATGCATTAGCCGCACCGTAGTAAAGACCGCAGTGTTCAAAGCTGTTCAAAGCGTGGGGAAAAAAGTAGCGGCTTATAATCCGGAATCTACGGTAGTTCATATAATGTCCAAATTCATTTGGCTTTAAGCAGATCTCAGTTAAGAACATAAAATCAAGGTCTGTAGAGGTAATAAAATCATTTTAGATAAAAGTCTTATTTGAAAGGGATCTCATGTTTCAAAGAGCTAGCTTAAACAGAGTAGCTTGGAGTGATGAAAAAGGGGAAGTAGATTTTAAGAATAGTAGATTATTTCTGTTAGCAGCATTAATAAGGGTAGTTCAATCTGAGGGCTTTCCAGTGTAATAGTCCGAATAGAATGGGTAACATTTACAGAACTGATGGACGGTGAGCAGGAAGTAGTTAGGGAAAGATCACAGGCATCGTTGTTTGTAAATAATCATACACTTAGGTTTGCCAGCAAATAATATATATCAAGAACATGGAGATGAAGAGTCCTTGAAAGTGAGTCCATTGGTTGTGGTAGCATTTCAATGATGGGGTAAGTGTAGCCAAGTGAAGTTAGCCCCCTTGTTCAAGAGCCTGACGGTTGAGGGTTAGCAACTGTTCCTAAACATGGAGGTACAAGTCCAAAGGTTCTTGTTCCTTCTTCCAGGTGGCTGCAACGAGAAGAGAGCATGTCCCGGGTGCTGGGGTCCCTGATGATGGTCTCACTCAGTCTTGCTAGAGTACATTAAAAAAAAATCTGAATCCAGATTGTTGCTCATTCTCACAAAGCGTGCCATCATGTTTGGCAACTTGGCTCAGTAGCTACTTTGCATACAATTCTGTTAAATCATACTGTTGTAATCTGGACAACTACCAATATTTATGTATTTAATGCTTAAGGTTTGTTGAAGTAATGAGAGAATATTTGATGCCAAACTGTATGATGACAGATATGATGGCAGATGGATAAATGAATCATAGAATAATTGAGCAATACAGCATGGAAACAGGTTCTTCAACACATTACATCTTCACTGACCATTAACCATTCATTTGCTCTAATCCTATATAAATCCCATTTTACATGTTCTTGTCCTCTCCCCTGATTCCACCATTCACCTACGTACTAGAAACAATTTGCAGTGCGTAACTAACTTGCAAACCTGCACATCTTTGGGATATCGGGGAAAACTGGAGCACCCAGAAGAAACCCATATGGTCACAGAGAGAAAATACGAATTCCACAAAGACAGCGCCTGAAGCAAGAATTGCACCCGAGTCTCTGATGATGTGCGGCAGCAGCTCTACCAGGAGATTTGTCCACAACCTGCTGGTCACAGAGTCTGATTTTAATAAATCTTTTGAGGAGAAGTCGTGGAGCTGTAAGGAGGCAATACCAAAGCTCAGTATCTAGCCAAGAAAGTGACTGCTGTCAGTGGTCAATCACTCTCCAGTACAATCCTATCCTTCCTACAAGCATGACTATCCACATTGCTCTAGTTTGGGAAAGCAGTGATCTGATCAGCTGTTTGCTGCCTGTTTTCTCAAGTTGTGAGCATCCACAATATTCTCTGCTGGTCAGACAGAGACAGGCTGACAGATCAATCTTATGTTAAGTATAAAAGACTTTTCTGAGATAGTGTGTCTGAACTCAATTCAGGTCCGCCATGTACATCTCTCCACTGCAAGGCATGGTATTGATGTTCTTGGAAACATCAGCCATTCACAATAATCAAGGTGGGACGCTGATGATATCGGTATTTTTTGTCCAGGTTCAACGTTGTATGAGCTCAGTCACTCGTTCCCGAGACTCATGTTTTCTCAATAGAAGATCTGAGTCCAGCCCCTAGGGTGATGGGTACCAACCAAGTTTCTGCGGGACAAAATAACTCTAATGACGTATTTCTGCTTTTACAGTCTCGTGGACAACTTAAGCAGCCAACCACAGCTTCCTCGCCAACTCATCAGAACGTGGAAGAACTCATATGTCACTGGTGAGAACATAATCTTGGTAGTAGTCTTAACCTGCGTAACAATGCTTGTATAGACAGACTCAGATTAGTGGAAAATATTCCACTTACTGTAACAACTGTTCCTCCATGACATTGAAGGCAGGCATGAATATTAAGTATCTGGTATTTGAAGGTATTAAGTGGACTTGAGTAGATTTGTCTGAAATGGAGTGGTAACTAATTCAATGATGCGAAGTAACTTGCTACTGAAATACTACAATGAGTGACCCTATTGTGGTTCTACAGATTTGGACAACTTGTTGATGTTGCACTACATGAAGATTAATAGTCTACAACAGCAGTAAATTGCAAAGGTGTGCTTCAATTTCTAAATTTGGTGGGATTATGCTTGGCCTTCAAAGCTGATATGGTTGAAGAAGAAACATTGAAGCCTTTTAGGAATAATTAGTCAAAGTGAAGTGCTTGTGTTGATGTCTAATTCCAAAAATAAGGGTTTCTCATTAATGGTGAACTTGTTTATTTATTATTAACCATAGCTCTTTTCCAAAATTGCAAGCACTGGAACAAGTTGTGATATCACATTGTTAGATATCATCCTCACATTGTGGTGAAACTACTGTTTGACATTGGTTTATTATTGTCTCTGTCATGGTCCCTTCTGGCAATCCCCCACCTGGCTATTTACCTCAGGAATTAGGCCTCAATCCCCTTGTTTAGTTTCCAATCATTCCCAGGTTCCACTAACTACACACACCCACTTTCCATCAGTAGATGCAGTATAAAAACCTTGTGATCACAACAAGGAGCTGTCAGTTTGTTGGTTGACTCTGGTGTGAGTAACCTTGTTTCATGGTTCTTAGGACTGCCAGTTCTAAGTCCAGCATCGCTCCTGGATACTGACTCCGCGCTCACTATGTCAAGAATGCCTCCCGACTCTGCCTCCGTGCCTGTGTTCTGCACTTGGGTTGGTCCGCTGCCTTGCTTGTGTAACAGTCTCATTTACTGAAGTACAATGAAAAACTGTTTAGCATACTGCCCATACAGATAATTTTATTACAACAGTGCTTTGAGGTAGCACTGAGGAAAGTTATAACAAAGTGTCAGATATAAGCATGAAAATTACAGAGAAGGTGCTATGCAGGCAGGTAATAAGCCCAAAGAAGGATATGCTTGGAAATTAATTGTTGACAGCAAGTGTTGGGTTGTGAGTCACTCTCCCACAGAAGGTGAAATAGACTGAAGTGAGATTTTTGAGTAATTGATTTATGGAATCAATGTAGACATCATCAAGATACAAAGCAGCCATAATTGCCCTCAGTGAACCTCCTATCAAAATGGGTTGGCTAGATCTGTTCCAGATATTAGATGTTCATGTTCACTCCATTATTCAAACAATGGTCATGCTTCTTCTTTGGATAGATTTCAGTAACCATTAAGTTCAGAGAAGGTTTATGGATTTCAAGATGCTGACCTCCAACTGTTATCTAAGATCTCTGATTTCTATACTAATGAGACATCGCCAATCATAGTGTGAGATAACATCTACTCAGTGCACACAGCAGGAAGTTCATTATTGTAATCTTTAAGAAAGTTCATTATTGTAATCTTGCTTCTCTTGTTTTCAACATATTACTTCTGTGAGAAGGATGGACAAGAGACAACGCTTAAAATGCAAATCACACGTGAGCAGAAATAAGTAATTTAAAATGCTGGATCTAAAGTATTTATGAATTCAAGCTGCTTGTAGAAATGCTATTGCAACAAGGATGAATCATAAATAAGTTTTACAATTGTGCTTTTGTATGTTGTTTCATTTCTCTACTGACAATAATGAAATTGAAACCCATGTATCTTTTTGAGAATTTTTTTATCATGTCTTGAGGATCTAACTTATTCACTCAAGATATAGGAAGCATGAAAGATAGATGAGCTGTAGAAAAGATTCTGCAACAACTGAGATTGGCTAAAGAACCAGGAATTTTGTGTCCAAGTTCATCAGCAAGACTTGTATGTTTATGTATCAGGAGTGTGGAAAGGAGATCTTGAAAAATTGGTCCAAATGTGTTATTTACATTGGGAGTGAGTGTGGTGAAGAATGCTACCCCACACAACAGAACAAATGCAGCATTGATTCAATTAAAATAACTGCAAATTTATGCAAACTGTAATTTACTGCATAAATACATCTTCACCTCCTCCTCAGGAAGAATAAGAAGTGCTCAGTTGAATTGAAGCAATGCAAAAATCACAGAAAAAAATTCTAGACAAATGTAGATGAGCTCTAAGTTATTACTAAATGCATGAGAAGTGTGACCTTGATATGTCAACAGATGCAGTAGTTTTAGTTGTTCTGTTGGCACTCAGGAGTTGAGGCTTGAGGTAGATCAGAGATGATCACATTGAATAGTAGAGCAAGCTAGCTATCTAGACGGGACATGGGGAAAATAGGAAATATACAGACCAAGAGGGAGAAATGTAGAACCGATTAAGAAACATGGAGAGAGGGGTAACACATAGAGGAGGTTGAGAATTTTATAGCGGGAGAAAGAACACATTGAGTAGATTGAGAAGCATATAAAAAGCTGGGCACATTCTATTTTGCATATACAAAAATAGAGGGACGTATCGACAAATTTAGGTACATAGAAAGATTGATTTGTAGGAACATTGGGAGAGTAGAATAAATGAGATCTCTCAGAATAGGTAGTGAATGAGGTTGAGGTAGAGGGAGATGAAATGGTCAACACATGAGCAGCTCTTAAGACATGGAGATGATTTTTTTCCCCAAAGCAATTGATTTACAGTCTTGTATCTGTAGGCAGTCCATTACTAGATACTTGATGCTCAATATTAACCTCATTGTCAATTCCCTAACATCCAATGTGTGACTCATCCTAAGTATTATGATCTAGCCTTATGATTTCAACATAAATTCTACAATTTACTATGCTCACCACTAATTTTACATCTTTTACTAATTTAAGAACTTCCAATTAGAAGCCATTTTTTTGCATTGGCATTTTCATGTGCCTTTAGTAGAGTATGAAGAATATGGATACCAGTACCTTCATGCTAGCTGTTGAAGCAGTTATCTCACTGAAGTCAAATACAGCTTGGTGCACAGTATTTAAGTACACTTTGCTCTTTTAGAATGGTGGAGGAAGTTTTGATCTGTAACTACCTTGGCTACACTCTTTGCTGTGTGTATTGATGTTGAAATGTTCACACCCTTACCTTGAGATGAAAAGGTGCATCAGGGAAAGTAATGCTGTAGAATTGTGCTAGAATTGTAAGACTGTTACAGTAATGACCTTGTCTCACTTCCTATTTTCTTGGGTGTAAAGTCAATGTTCTGGGGACAGAGATCCTCTCTGGATGCATTGATACCCCCATTTAGAGGTTTCTTCTGCTGGTTCCATTCCTCGTTGTAATTTCATGTGGACTCGACACAGGATGGTGATAAGAAAGGTCCAGAAACACCAGTTATTTGAGCAATTTTACAGGAAGCTGTAACCTCTTCAAGTCTTTGCCAATACATGTTCAGTCAGCAGGGTGTTGGCTGCCAACAGTATTTCTGCCAACACTTGAGGGAGGTTTTTCAGGACTATGACCTGAGCAGCAGTCAACGTCAGTGAATGACATAGCAGAAGGAAACCCAGTCCATGAACTTCCTTGGTAGTTTAGAAAGATGACCACAGATCTTCTTGAAACATATGTGGCATGACAGAGTGGGTGCTGAGATTTCACTAGTGGGAGAATCTTTACAGGGAGGCCTTAATTTCAAGATTTAAAACTAAGGTGCGTTGAAATTTCTCACAGACAGCTGAGAATCGTTGGAGTTCTCTACCTTTGAGATTCTAGATCATCAGAAGTATTTAAAGTGGAAGTAGAGACATTTTTGAAAGAGTGGAGGGGAGTGGAGAATAGGGACAGACGAATGGATCAGGTTTGGGTGTAGATCATCCTTGACCATATTGACTGGCAGGGCAAGCAGAAGGGGGGGGGTGGCAAGTCGATGACGGCGGTGAGTCACTGAAGGGGGTGAGTTGCTGAAGGGGGTATGTTCTTGGGTACCACTTCTAACCATCAGTTGATTTTGCAGTTTCTTGTGCTGTTTGGTAAAGGATGTGTGAAAGATGAATGAAAATGCCTCAGAACTGCTTGGTCTTCGTGGGTATTTGCCTTGGGGCATCAAGACAAGAAACCTTGCCACACTTGGCTGCACACATAGACTTGATTTCCAACACTAATTGCAGGCTATAGATAACTTAACTGTGGGATTTATGACTGTTGGTCCAGCATCCTTTTTTTTTCATGAATCCAATGTCTGCATGACTCCAAGTAATACGTGGCCTGAGAAAAGACATGCAAACTGTTTAGATGTCCCTGTAATGATGACTTGGAACAGTTCCTTCAAATTTTATTCATGTTCAATCTCAATGCATTAGTACTTCTTTAATTCCCACAATACAACACAGAAAAGCAACATCAGTTTATATTTGACACCTAGTTACCAGGAAATATATAGCTTGAGTCTGTCCTCACTTCTTTTGCCAGGTCCGGCTCTACTACAGTATGTCAGCTCAAGTGTCTAGCCCTTTCATACAAGGGAGATTAGTGGATCATCAGTGGAAATTCAGTTGATGTAAATAGCAATCACAATTGTTCATAATGATTGGACAAATATTCCAGTAATCACACAGGGACTAATGACAGCTATGCATTGTGTGATGATATGTTATTATCAATGTGTGAGGATTAACTTCAGAAATGTAGGCTGTACACTTCATGTTGATGTTAATTGGAGCTAAGAATAGGTTGAGCAGGGTGCGGCAAGGTAATCAGTGTCAGGAATTTCTTCTCTGAATTCCATTGTGGTTTTTCTAGCTCTGACTTGTCAAATGGTGCAAATAAGCACAGGTTTTCATACAGAACTGACAGCTTTTACTTGTGCATTGGAATGGTTCCACAAATATCATTAAAAACATGCTTATTTTATTCTCCACTACTGATCATTGCTTAAATTAGAATGACAGTTATCACCTGAGCAGCATTCATAACATGTGGGATTGGGGCAGTATTTGCAACAGGGTGCAATTCAACCTCTCCATGCTAATGCTAACAGGGGTGACTGGACAGCTTCAGACACAAGGTCAGAATAAGACTCCTTACCAAGCTGTTTGTTCAGAGATGCTATCAGAAAAGATTTGCAGATTTGCCCCAGTGGATAGGATACACTGTGACCATACTATTGATTGAGGAAGCCAATATCCAGACCAGTGGACAGGACATCAGATAGTTACTGATGTGCTGTTTTGCACTGAGTATTCTAGGTTTTGAGCAATTTTGCCACATTATATTAACATGTTCATTTATTTCTGCAAAAGTAGAAAACCCAAGATTACAAGTTCCTCTTGAGGTCTTGAACAGATGATCTAGGCAGAATTTATTGGGTGCTACATCTTCTGAGGTGTTAATTGCTCTGCATGTGAAATTTCAAAGTAAATTTCTTTCAGGATTTGTTAATTAGATCCTGAAGACAATTGACAATGTGTAGAGGAAAGGAGGAAGTGTCTACCCTGATCTCGATAACATTACACTGTAAATGTTCCTTTCCATGGATAAAATCATTATATGATTCAAAATTTGACTATGAAGCCATAAGATATAGGAGCAGAATTAGGCCATTTGGCCCATTGAGTCCGCTTCACCATTTCATCATGGCTGATCCAATTTTCCTCTTAGTCCCAATCTCCTGCCTTCTCTCCATATCCCTTCATGCCCTGACCAATCAAGAATCTATCAACCTCTACCTTAAATATACATAAAGACTTGGCTTCTACGTCTGCTTGTGGCAAATAATTCCAAGATTCACCACTCTCTGACAAAATAAATTCCTCCTGATTGTTGTTCTAAACGGATGACCCACTATTCTGAGGCTGTGTCCTCTGGTCTTAGACTTTCCCACCATAGGAACATCCTCTCTACATCATTCTATCAGGTCTTTCACCATTCGATAGGTTTCAATGAGGTCACCCCTCATTCTTCTGAATTCCAGTGAGCACAGGCCCAGAACCATAAAACACTCTTAATATGACAAGGCATTCAATCCTGGAATCATTTTCATGAACCTCCTTTGAACCCTCTCCAATTTCAGCATTACTGCATAACGACATTAAATGTAATTCATTAACTTTGAAATTTGGGATTTCTTGAGAAAATTATCGTACCACTGTTTCTTAAATGAACACTTTCACCAAAATTTTGACATTTGAAATAAAAGTAAATATTTTTCTAGAGACACACTCTCAAGTTTTGCAGTGGTAATATTAACTCAGACAGAGTAAAGCAGCTAATGCTAGATACAAATTCATTCTTAAATACCACATATATTGAAATCATTGGAGAGAAAGATTGGGAGTTGTATAATGGATATAACAGTCTTATATTAAAGCCAAAAAATAAGAATAGTGGCAGTGGACTTAAAAGAATAGAATCATAGAAAGCCTATAGCACAATACAGGCCCTTCGGCCTGCAAAGCTGTGTACAAACATGTCCTTACTTTGGAAATCAACTAGAGTTACCATAGCCCTCTATTTTTCTAAGCTCCATGTACCTATCCAAAAGTCTCTTAAAAGACCCTATTGCATCCGCCTCCACCACTGTCGCCGACAGCCCATTCCACGCACTCACCAATCTGAGTAAAAAAAAACATACCCCTGACATCTCCTCTGTACCTACTTCCAAGCACCTTAAAACCGTGCCCTCTTGTGTTAGCCACGTCAACCCTGGGAAAAATCCTCTGACTATACACACAATCAATGCCTCTCATCATACACCTCTAATAGGTCACCTCTCATCCTCCGTTACTCCAAGGAGAAAAGGCTGAGTTCACTCAACCTATTCTCATAAGGCATGCTCTCCAATCCAGGCAACATCCTTGTAAGTCTCCTCTGCACCCTTTCTATGGTTTCCACATCCTTCCTGTAGTGAAGCGACCAGAACTCAGCACAATACTCCAAGTGGGGTCCAACCAGGTTCCTAGAGCTGCAACATTACCTCTTGGCTCCTAAACTCAATCCCACGATTGATGAAGACCAATGCACCTTATGCCTTCTTAACCACAGAGTCAGAGTGTTCTATGGACTCGGACCACAAGATCCCTCTGATCCTCCACACTGCCAAGAGTCTTACCATTAAAACTATCATCTACCATATTTGACCTATCAAAATGAATCACCTCACACTTATCTGGGTTAAACTCCATCTGCCACTTCTCAGCCCAGTTTTGCATCCTATTGATGTCCCACTGTAACCTCTGACAGCCCTCCACACTATCCACAACACCCCCAACCTTTGTGACTTATATCATCCTGCAATACATGTTTTTATATCAGTATTTTCCTAATTCTCTTGTTGAATCATTGCTATCTTCCTTAGATATCTCTCGAAACATATTGAAGTGGCATGCATATCACTTTTATGTTGAGGTCCTCAATAGATTTACGGCACACTGCCTTTGTGGTTTACTGCATGATGCTAAAACCACCAGAAGGATTCCATCTTTGCAAACAGGGTTCTGCCATGGAATAGGAAGTTTGTGGGATGAGGGAATGCCAGGAACTGAGCTACCCTCAGGATATGGCTGCAGAATGTGATGGGTGTGCTTCAGGGTTTGGGACTGGGGTTGAGGGCCAGGAGAGTCAGTTTCACTTACTTCTAATGTCAGGATGCTAACAGTACAGTTAAGTGTGTGCATGTGTACATCAGAGTCATAGAAGAATTTTTTGCACTCCTAAAAAAACTCAAAGGGTTGCTGCTATGATGAGGCAAATGAAAGTCCTTGTGGAATTGTCCCTCTTCAGTTCTGACTGGCTGAGAAAAATTTGGTGAGAGAATAGATATTAAATAAATTGAATGTGTCCAATTGTTTTAGAAGTAGATGAGTTTGAGAAAGTTTTGTTGATAGTGATCAATTTTGAATAAGCACATTCAGAAGGTGAAACATATCGTATTTAGTTGAACCACTGTAAGAACTAATTCTGTTTATAACCTGTGGGGTTTAGCACGCAATCTATTGTTGAGCAAGGTCAGTCAGGTTCAATGGATCGTGTATTCAGTCCCATGAGTTTAAAGAGAGCAAGGCTGATACCTCATTGCTGGCTTGAGGCTTTATCTTTCTATTGAATCGCTGGCTGGCTTTTGTCTTTCACTCTCCTTTCAGAAGGAATCTTGTTGCAATTTCTTTCCTGTGATTTTCTTTCAAGGATGTGAGTGGGACGATAGTTTATTGAGAGGTAAACACCGTGTGACATTGGATCTATTGACTCATGAGCACTACAAGCACATGTGTGGTTGTCCTTGGTACCCCATTAACCAATGTCCTTTTGAAAAGTACAGCCAGCAGGGAAGTAACTCTTTTATTTAATTCTCAAGATGTGGGTGCCTCTGGCTAAGCTTGCATTTATTGCTTTCTATATTTCTACATTTTTTATAGATGCCCTTGAGAAAGCATTACAGTCTTCAACTTAAACTACTGTTGCTCATGTGGTGGAGATACTCATGTAATGTCATTAACATTACAAGATGTTGATCCAGTAATAATGAAGAAAATCATTAAATGTCCAGCCGAGGGTAGTGGGCAACATGGAAGAGAATTTAGTGCTGATGTGTTCCACGCATCAGTTCCTTAAAGCCTTTCCTGCTGTTTGAAGTCACGAGTTTGGGAAGTGCAGCCTTGCTGAGCTGCTGCGTGCAACATGGGAGAAAGCAGCAAACATAGCCATGATGCAGCAGAATTGAAGGAAGTGGTGTTAAAGCCAGTTAATTGAATGCTTACACCTCTCTCTGTAACTGGATCCTGGACTTCTTGACAGATGTTGACTGCAACATCTCCAGCTCCAGCATGCTAAGCACCACCACCCCCCAGTCCCCAGGCTTGCTGATGCATGACTGCACTGAGATTCAGTTCAAGTGATATCATCAAGTTCACTGATGACACAGCAGTGGACGGTCTTATCAACCACGACGATGAGATGGCATACAGAGAGGAGGTGGAGTGGCTGGTGGAATCGTGTAAGCACAACGATGTGAGTCTGACCCATTCTAAGCAACCCCTACAGTTGCATCATTGAATGTGTCCTAACCAGCTGCATCACTGTCTGGTAAGGGAATAGCAAGGCATCTGACCACAAGTCCCTACAAAAGATTGTGAGGACTACTGAAAAGATCATCAGGGTCTTTCTTTCAACCATCAGAAACATTTATCAGGAGCACTGCGCACGCTGTGGCCTTAGCATTATCGACGATCCCTTCCATCCACCTAACAATCTCTTTGATCCCCTACTATCAGGTAGGAGGTATCGTAGCATTAGGACAAAGAGGTTCAAAAGTTCACTTATTATCGAAGTATGCTATTCTGGAATTCTTCAATTCTCCAGGTAGCCATGAAACCAAGAAAGAAAAGAAGGGCAGCACAATCATCAATCTCCAAACCCCACCACCCTACAAAAACAGAACAGACACATCAATCCCAAACCCCACCACCCTACAAAAACGGAACACACATCAATCCCAAACCCCACCACCCTACAAAAACAGAACAGACACATCAATCCCAAACCCCACCACCCTACAAAAACAGAACAGACACATCAATCCCAAACCCCACCACCCTACAAAAACAGAACAGACACATCAATCCCAAACCCCACCACCCTACAAAAACGGAACAGACACATCAATCCCAAACCCCACCACCCTACAAAAACGGAACAGACACATCAATCCCAAACCCCACCACACTACAAAAACGGAACAGACACATCAATCCCAAACCCCACCACCCTACAAAAACGGAACAGACACATCAATCCCAAACCCCACCACCCTACAAAAACGGAACAGACACATCAATCCCAAACCCCACCACCCTACAAAAACGGAACAGACACATCAATCCCAAACCCCACCACCCTACAAAAACAGAACACACATCAATCCCAAACCCCACCACCCTACAAAAACAGAACACACATCAATCCCAAACCCCACCACCCTACAGAAACAGAACAGACACATCAATCCCAAACCCCACCACCCTACAAAAACAGAACAGACACATCAATCCCAAACCCCACCACCCTACAAAAACGGAACAGACACATCAATCCCAAACCCCACCACCCTACAAAAACAGAACAGACACATCAATCCCAAACCCCACCACCCTACAAAAACAGAACAGACACATCAATCCCAAACCCCACCACCCTACAAAAACGGAACAGACACATCAATCCCAAACCCCACCACCCTACAAAAACGGAACAGACACATCAATCCCAAACCCCACCACCCTACAAAAACGGAACAGACACATCAATCCCAAACCCCACCACCCTACAAAAACAGAACAGACACATCAATCCCAAACCCCACCACCCTACAAAAACGGAACAGACACATCAATCCCAAACCCCACCACCCTACAAAAACGGAACAGACACATCAATCCCAAACCCCACCACCCTACAAAAACAGAACAGACACATCAATCCCAAACCCCACCACCCTACAAAAACGGAACAGACACATCAATCCCAAACCCCACCACCCTACAAAAACAGAACAGACACATCAATCCCAAACCCCACCACCCTACAAAAACGGAACACACATCAATCCCAAACCCCACCACCCTACAAAAACAGAACAGACACATCAATCCCAAACCCCACCACCCTACAAAAACAGAACAGACACATCAATCCCAAACCCCACCACCCTACAAAAACGGAACAGACACATCAATCCCAAACCCCACCACCCTACAAAAACGGAACAGACACATCAATCCCAAAACCCACCACCCTACAAAAACGGAACAGACACATCAATCCCAAACCCCACCACACTACAAAAACGGAACAGACACATCAATCCCAAACCCCACCACCCTACAAAAACGGAACAGACACATCAATCCCAAACCCCACCACCCTACAAAAACGGAACAGACACATCAATCCCAAACCCCACCACCCTACAAAAACGGAACAGACACATCAATCCCAAACCCCACCACCCTACAAAAACGGAACAGACACATCAATCCCAAACCCCACCACCCTACAAAAACAGAACAGACACATCAATCCCAAACCCCACCACCCTACAAAAACAGAACAGACACATCAATCCCAAACCCCACCACCCTACAAAAACAGAACAGACACATCAATCCCAAACCCCACCACCCTACAAAAACAGAACAGACACATCAATCCCAAACCCCACCACCCTACAAAAACGGAACAGACACATCAATCCCAAACCCCACCACCCTACAAAAACAGAACAGACACATCAATCCCAAACCCCACCACCCTACAAAAACAGAACAGACACATCAATCCCAAACCCCACCACCCTACAAAAACGGAACAGACACATCAATCCCAAACCCCACCACCCTACAAAAACGGAACAGACACATCAATCCCAAACCCCACCACCCTACAAAAACGGAACAGACACATCAATCCCAAACCCCACCACCCTACAAAAACGGAACACACATCAATCCCAAACCCCACCACCCTACAAAAACAGAACAGACACATCAATCCCAAACCCCACCACCCTACAAAAACGGAACAGACACATCAATCCCAAACCCCACCACCCTACAAAAACAGAACAGACACATCAATCCCAAACCCCACCACCCTACAAAAACAGAACAGACACATCAATCCCAAACCCCACCACCCTACAAAAACAGAACAGACACATCAATCCCAAACCCCACCACCCTACAAAAACGGAACAGACACATCAATCCCAAACCCCACCACCCTACAAAAACGGAACACACATCAATCCCAAACCCCACCACCCTACAAAAATGGAACAGACACATCAATCCCAAACCCCACCACCCTACAAAAACAGAACAGACACATCAATCCCAAACCCCACCACCCTACAAAAACAGAACAGACACATCAATCCCAAATCCCACCACCCTACAAAAACAGAACAGACACATCAATCCCAAACCCCACCACCCTACAAAAACAGAACAGACACATCAATCCCAAACCCCACCACCCTACAAAAACGGAACACACATCAATCCCAAACCCCACCACCCTACAAAAACAGAACAGACACATCAATCCCAAACCCCACCACCCTACAAAAACAGAACAGACACATCAATCCCAAACCCCACCACCCTACAAAAACGGAACAGACACATCAATCCCAAACCCCACCACCCTACAAAAACGGAACAGACACATCAATCCCAAACCCCACCACCCTACAAAAACGGAACAGACACATCAATCCCAAACCCCACCACCCTACAAAAACAGAACAGACACATCAATCCCAAACCCCACCACCCTACAAAAACAGAACAGACACATCAATCCCAAACCCCACCACCCTACAAAAACAGAACAGACACATCAATCCCAAACCCCACCACCCTACAAAAACGGAACAGACACATCAATCCCAAAACCCACCACCCTACAAAAACGGAACAGACACATCAATCCCAAACCCCACCACCCTACAAAAACAGAACAGACACATCAATCCCAAACCCGACCACCCTACAAAAACGGAACAGACACATCAATCCCAAACCCCACCACCCTACAAAAACGGAACAGACACATCAATCCCAAACCCCACCACCCTACAAAAACGGAACAGATACATCAATCCCAAACCCCACCACCCTACAAAAACAGAACAGACACATCAATCCCAAACCCCACCACCCTACAAAAACGGAACAGACACATCAATCCCAAACCCCACCACCCTACAAAAACGGAACAGACACATCAATCCCAAACCCCACCACCCTACAAAAACAGAACAGACACATCAATCCCAAACCCCACCACCCTACAAAAACGGAACAGACACATCAATCCCAAACCCCACCACCCTACAAAAACGGAACAGACACATCGATCCCAAACCCCACCACCCTACAAAAACAGAACAGACACATCAATCCCAAACCCCACCACCCTACAAAAACGGAACAGACACATCAATCCCAAACCCCACCACCCTACAAAAACAGAACAGACACATCAATCCCAAACCCCACCACCCTACAAAAACGGAACAGACACATCAATCCCAAACCCCACCACCCTACAAAAACGGAACAGACACATCAATCCCAAACCCCACCACCCTACAAAAACAGAACACACATCAATCCCAAACCCCACCACCCTACAAAAACGGAACACACATCAATCCCAAACCCCACCACCCTACAAAAACGGAACAGACACATCAATCCCAAACCCCACCACCCTACAAAAACGGAACAGACACATCAATCCCAAACCCCACCACCCTACAAAAACAGAACAGACACATCAATCCCAAACCCCACCACCCTTCAAAAACGGAACAGACACATCAATCCCAAACCCCACCACCCTACAAAAACAGAACAGACACATCAATCCCAAACCCCACCACCCTACAAAAACGGAACAGACACATCAATCCCAAACCCCACCACCCTACAAAAACGGAACACACATCAATCCCAAACCCCACCACCCTACAAAAACAGAACAGACACATCAATCCCAAACCCCACCACCCTACAAAAACGGAACAGACACATCAATCCCAAACCCCACCACCCTACAAAAACAGAACAGACACATCAATCCCAAACCCCACCACCCTACAAAAACGAAACACACATCAATCCCAAACCCCACCACCCTACAAAAACGGAACACACATCAATCCCAAACCCCACCACCCTACAAAAACGGAACAGACACATCAAACCCAAACCCCACCACCCTACAAAAACAGAACAGACACATCAATCCCAAACCCCACCGCCCTACAAAAACAGAACAGACACATCAATCCCAAACCCCACCACCCTACAAAAACGGAACACACATCAATCCCAAACCCCACCACCCTACAAAAACAGAACAGACACATCAATCCCAAACCCCACCACCCTACAAAAACAGAACAGACACATCAATCCCAAACCCCACCACCCTACAAAAACAGAACAGACACATCAATCCCAAACCCCACCACCCTACAAAAACAGAACAGACACATTAATCCCAAACCCCACCACCCTACAAAAACAGAACAGACACATCAAACCCAAACCCCACCACCCTACAAAAACAGAACAGACACATCAATCCCAAACCCCACCACACTACAATAACGGAACACACATCAATCCCAAACCCCACCACCCTACAAAAACAGAACAGACACATCAATCCCAAACCCCACCACCCTACAAAAACGGAATAGACACATCAATCCCAAACCCCACCACCCTACAAAAACGGAACAGACACATCAATCCCAAACCCCACCACCCTACAAAAACGGAACAGACACATCAATCCCAAACCCCACCACCCTACAAAAACAGAACAGACACATCAATCCCAAACCCCACCACCCTACAAAAACAGAACAGACACATCAATCCCAAACCCCACCACCCTACAAAAACGGAACAGACACATCAATCCCAAACCCCACCACCCTACAAAAACAGAACAGACACATCAATCCCAAACCCCACCACCCTACAAAAACGGAACAGACACATCAATCCCAAACCCCACCACCCTACAAAAACAGAACAGACACATCAATCCCAAAACCCACCACCCTACAAAAACAGAACAGACACATCAATCCCAAACCCCACCACCCTACAAAAACGGAACAGACACATCAATCCCAAACCCCACCACCCTACAAAAACGGAACACACATCAATCCCAAACCCCACCACCCTACAAAAACGGAACAGACACATCAATCCCAAACCCCACCACACTACAAAAACAGAACAGACACATCAATCCCAAACCCCACCACACTACAAAAACAGAACAGACACATCAATCCCAAACCCCACCACCCTACAAAAACGGAACAGACACATCAATCCCAAACCCCACCACCCTACAAAAACAGAACAGACACATCAATCCCAAACCCCACCACACTACAAAAACAGAACAGACACATCAATCCCAAACCCCACCACCCTACAAAAACGGAACAGACACATCAATCCCAAACCCCACCACCCTACAAAAACGGAACAGACACATCAATCCCAAACCCCACCACCCTACAAAAACGGAACAGACACATCAATCCCAAACCCCACCACCCTACAAAAACAGAACAGACACATCAATCCCAAACCCCACCACCCTACAAAAACAGAACAGACACATCAATCCCAAACCCCACCACCCTACAAAAACGGAACAGACATCAATCCCAAACCCCACCACCCTACAAAAACAGAACAGACACATCAATCCCAAACCCCACCACCCTACAAAAACAGAACAGACACATCAATCCCAAACCCCACCACACTACAAAAACGGAACAGACACATCAATCCCAAACCCCACCACCCTACAAAAACGGAACAGACACATCAATCCCAAACCCCACCACCCTACAAAAACGGAACAGACACATCAATCCCAAACCCCACCACCCTACAAAAACGGAACAGACACATCAATCCCAAACCCCACCACCCTACAAAAACGGAACAGACACATCAATGCCAAACCCCACCACCCTACAAAAACAGAACAGACACATCAATCCCAAACCCCACCACCCTACAAAAACAGAACAGACACATCAATCCCAAACCCCACCACCCTACAAAAACAGAACAGACACATCAATCCCAAACCCCACCACCCTACAAAAACAGAACAGACACATCAATCCCAAACCCCACCACCCTACAAAAACGGAACAGACACATCAATCCCAAACCCCACCACCCTACAAAAACAGAACAGACACATCAATCCCAAACCCCACCACCCTACAAAAACAGAACAGACACATCAATCCCAAACCCCACCACCCTACAAAAACGGAACAGACACATCAATCCCAAACCCCACCACCCTACAAAAACAGAACAGACACATCAATCCCAAACCCCACCACCCTACAAAAACGGAACAGACACATCAATCCCAAACCCCACCACCCTACAAAAACGGAACACACATCAATCCCAAACCCCACCACCCTACAAAAACAGAACAGACACATCAATCCCAAACCCCACCACCCTACAAAAACGGAACAGACACATCAATCCCAAACCCCACCACCCTACAAAAACAGAACAGACACATCAATCCCAAACCCCACCACCCTACAAAAACAGAACAGACACATCAATCCCAAACCCCACCACCCTACAAAAACAGAACAGACACATCAATCCCAAACCCCACCACCCTACAAAAACGGAACAGACACATCAATCCCAAACCCCACCACCCTACAAAAACGGAACACACATCAATCCCAAACCCCACCACCCTACAAAAATGGAACAGACACATCAATCCCAAACCCCACCACCCTACAAAAACAGAACAGACACATCAATCCCAAACCCCACCACCCTACAAAATCAGAACAGACACATCAATCCCAAATCCCACCACCCTACAAAAACAGAACAGACACATCAATCCCAAACCCCACCACCCTACAAAAACAGAACAGACACATCAATCCCAAACCCCACCACCCTACAAAAACGGAACACACATCAATCCCAAACCCCACCACCCTACAAAAACAGAACAGACACATCAATCCCAAACCCCACCACCCTACAAAAACAGAACAGACACATCAATCCCAAACCCCACCACCCTACAAAAACGGAACAGACACATCAATCCCAAACCCCACCACCCTACAAAAACGGAACAGACACATCAATCCCAAACCCCACCACCCTACAAAAACGGAACAGACACATCAATCCCAAACCCCACCACCCTACAAAAACAGAACAGACACATCAATCCCAAACCCCACCACCCTACAAAAACAGAACAGACACATCAATCCCAAACCCCACCACCCTACAAAAACAGAACAGACACATCAATCCCAAACCCCACCACCCTACAAAAACGGAACAGACACATCAATCCCAAAACCCACCACCCTACAAAAACGGAACAGACACATCAATCCCAAACCCGACCACCCTACAAAAACGGAACAGACACATCAATCCCAAACCCCACCACCCTACAAAAACGGAACAGACACATCAATCCCAAACCCCACCACCCTACAAAAACGGAACAGATACATCAATCCCAAACCCCACCACCCTACAAAAACAGAACAGACACATCAATCCCAAACCCCACCACCCTACAAAAACGGAACAGACACATCAATCCCAAACCCCACCACCCTACAAAAACGGAACAGACACATCAATCCCAAACCCCACCACCCTACAAAAACAGAACAGACACATCAATCCCAAACCCCACCACCCTACAAAAACGGAACAGACACATCAATCCCAAACCCCACCACCCTACAAAAACGGAACAGACACATCGATCCCAAACCCCACCACCCTACAAAAACAGAACAGACACATCAATCCCAAACCCCACCACCCTACAAAAACGGAACAGACACATCAATCCCAAACCCCACCACCCTACAAAAACAGAACAGACACATCAATCCCAAACCCCACCACCCTACAAAAACGGAACAGACACATCAATCCCAAACCCCACCACCCTACAAAAACGGAACAGACACATCAATCCCAAACCCCACCACCCTACAAAAACAGAACACACATCAATCCCAAACCCCACCACCCTACAAAAACGGAACACACATCAATCCCAAACCCCACCACCCTACAAAAACGGAACAGACACATCAATCCCAAACCCCACCACCCTACAAAAACGGAACAGACACATCAATCCCAAACCCCACCACCCTACAAAAACAGAACAGACACATCAATCCCAAACCCCACCACCCTACAAAAACGGAACAGACACATCAATCCCAAACCCCACCACCCTACAAAAACAGAACAGACACATCAATCCCAAACCCCACCACCCTACAAAAACGGAACAGACACATCAATCCCAAACCCCACCACCCTACAAAAACGGAACACACATCAATCCCAAACCCCACCACCCTACAAAAACAGAACAGACACATCAATCCCAAACCCCACCACCCTACAAAAACGGAACAGACACATCAATCCCAAACCCCACCACCCTACAAAAACAGAACAGACACATCAATCCCAAACCCCACCACCCTACAAAAACGAAACACACATCAATCCCAAACCCCACCACCCTACAAAAACGGAACACACATCAATCCCAAACCCCACCACCCTACAAAAACGGAACAGACACATCAAACCCAAACCCCACCACCCTACAAAAACAGAACAGACACATCAATCCCAAACCCCACCGCCCTACAAAAACAGAACAGACACATCAATCCCAAACCCCACCACCCTACAAAAACGGAACACACATCAATTCCAAACCCCACCACCCTACAAAAACAGAACAGACACATCAATCCCAAACCCCACCACCCTACAAAAACAGAACAGACACATCAATCCCAAACCCCACCACCCTACAAAAACAGAACAGACACATCAATCCCAAACCCCACCACCCTACAAAAACAGAACAGACACATCAATCCCAAACCCCACCACCCTACAAAAACAGAACAGACACATTAATCCCAAACCCCACCACCCTACAAAAACAGAACAGACACATCAAACCCAAACCCCACCACCCTACAAAAACAGAACAGACACATCAATCCCAAACCCCACCACCCTACAATAACCGAACACACATCAATCCCAAACCCCACCACCCTACAAAAACAGAACAGACACATCAATCCCAAACCCCACCACCCTACAAAAACGGAATAGACACATCAATCCCAAACCCCACCACCCTACAAAAACGGAACAGACACATCAATCCCAAACCCCACCACCCTACAAAAACGGAACAGACACATCAATCCCAAACCCCACCACCCTACAAAAACAGAACAGACACATCAATCCCAAACCCCACCACCCTACAAAAACAGAACAGACACATCAATCCCAAACCCCACCACCCTACAAAAACGGAACAGACACATCAATCCCAAACCCCACCACCCTACAAAAACAGAACAGACACATCAATCCCAAACCCCACCACCCTACAAAAACGGAACAGACACATCAATCCCAAACCCCACCACCCTACAAAAACAGAACAGACACATCAATCCCAAAACCCACCACCCTACAAAAACAGAACAGACACATCAATCCCAAACCCCACCACCCTACAAAAACGGAACAGACACATCAATCCCAAACCCCACCACCCTACAAAAACGGAACACACATCAATCCCAAACCCCACCACCCTACAAAAACGGAACAGACACATCAATCCCAAACCCCACCACACTACAAAAACAGAACAGACACATCAATCCCAAACCCCACCACACTACAAAAACAGAACAGACACATCAATCCCAAACCCCACCACCCTACAAAAACGGAACAGACACATCAATCCCAAACCCCACCACCCTACAAAAACAGAACAGACACATCAATCCCAAACCCCACCACACTACAAAAACAGAACAGACACATCAATCCCAAACCCCACCACCCTACAAAAACGGAACAGACACATCAATCCCAAACCCCACCACCCTACAAAAACGGAACAGACACATCAATCCCAAACCCCACCACCCTACAAAAACGGAACAGACACATCAATCCCAAACCCCACCACCCTACAAAAACAGAACAGACACATCAATCCCAAACCCCACCACCCTACAAAAACAGAACAGACACATCAATCCCAAACCCCACCACCCTACAAAAACGGAACAGACATCAATCCCAAACCCCACCACCCTACAAAAACAGAACAGACACATCAATCCCAAACCCCACCACCCTACAAAAACAGAACAGACACATCAATCCTAAACCCCACCACCCTACAAAAACGGAACAGACACATCAATCCCAAACCCCACCACCCTACAAAAACAGAACAGACACATCAATCCCAAACCCCACCACCCTACAAAAACAGAACAGACACATCAATCCCAAACCCCACCACCCTACAAAAACAGAACAGACACATCAATCCTAAACCCCACCACCCTACAAAAACGGAACAGACACATCAATCCCAAACCCCACCACCCTACAAAAACGGAACAGACATCAATCCCAAACCCCACCACCCTACAAAAACAGAACAGACACATCAATCCCAAACCCCACCACCCTACAAAAACAGAACAGACACATCAATCCCAAACCCCACCACCCTACAAAAACGGAACAGACACATCAATCCCAAACCCCACCACCCTACAAAAACGGAACAGACACATCAATCCCAAACCCCACCACCCTACAAAAACGGAACAGACACATCAATCCCAAACCCCACCACCCTACAAAAACAGAACAGACACATCAATCCCAAACCCCACCACCCTACAAAAACAGAACAGACACATCAATCCCAAACCCCACCACCCTACAAAAACGGAACAGACATCAATCCCAAACCCCACCACCCTACAAAAACAGAACAGACACATCAATCCCAAACCCCACCACCCTACAAAAACAGAACAGACACATCAATCCCAAACCCCACCACACTACAAAAACGGAACAGACACATCAATCCCAAACCCCACCACCCTACAAAAACGGAACAGACACATCAATCCCAAACCCCACCACCCTACAAAAACGGAACAGACACATCAATCCCAAACCCCACCACCCTACAAAAACGGAACAGACACATCAATCCCAAACCCCACCACCCTACAAAAACGGAACAGACACATCAATGCCAAACCCCACCACCCTACAAAAACAGAACAGACACATCAATCCCAAACCCCACCACCCTACAAAAACAGAACAGACACATCAATCCCAAACCCCACCACCCTACAAAAACAGAACAGACACATCAATCCCAAACCCCACCACCCTACAAAAACAGAACAGACACATCAATCCCAAACCCCACCACCCTACAAAAACGGAACAGACACATCAATCCCAAACCCCACCACCCTACAAAAACAGAACAGACACATCAATCCCAAACCCCACCACCCTACAAAAACGGAACACACATCAATCCCAAACCCCACCACCCTACAAAAACAGAACAGACACATCAATCCCAAACCCCACCACCCTACAAAAACGGAACAGACACATCAATCCCAAACCCCACCACCCTACAAAAACAGAACAGACACATCAATCCCAAACCCCACCACCCTACAAAAACGAAACACACATCAATCCCAAACCCCACCACCCTACAAAAACGGAACACACATCAATCCCAAACCCCACCACCCTACAAAAACGGAACAGACACATCAAACCCAAACCCCACCACCCTACAAAAACAGAACAGACACATCAATCCCAAACCCCACCGCCCTACAAAAACAGAACAGACACATCAATCCCAAACCCCACCACCCTACAAAAACGGAACACACATCAATCCCAAACCCCACCACCCTACAAAAACAGAACAGACACATCAATCCCAAACCCCACCACCCTACAAAAACAGAACAGACACATCAATCCCAAACCCCACCACCCTACAAAAACAGAACAGACACATCAATCCCAAACCCCACCACCCTACAAAAACAGAACAGACACATTAATCCCAAACCCCACCACCCTACAAAAACAGAACAGACACATCAAACCCAAACCCCACCACCCTACAAAAACAGAACAGACACATCAATCCCAAACCCCACCACCCTACAATAACGGAACACACATCAATCCCAAACCCCACCACCCTACAAAAACAGAACAGACACATCAATCCCAAACCCCACCACCCTACAAAAACGGAATAGACACATCAATCCCAAACCCCACCACCCTACAAAAACGGAACAGACACATCAATCCCAAACCCCACCACCCTACAAAAACGGAACAGACACATCAATCCCAAACCCCACCACCCTACAAAAACAGAACAGACACATCAATCCCAAACCCCACCACCCTACAAAAACAGAACAGACACATCAATCCCAAACCCCACCACCCTACAAAAACGGAACAGACACATCAATCCCAAACCCCACCACCCTACAAAAACAGAACAGACACATCAATCCCAAACCCCACCACCCTACAAAAACGGAACAGACACATCAATCCCAAACCCCACCACCCTACAAAAACAGAACAGACACATCAATCCCAAAACCCACCACCCTACAAAAACAGAACAGACACATCAATCCCAAACCCCACCACCCTACAAAAACGGAACAGACACATCAATCCCAAACCCCACCACCCTACAAAAACGGAACACACATCAATCCCAAACCCCACCACCCTACAAAAACGGAACAGACACATCAATCCCAAACCCCACCACACTACAAAAACAGAACAGACACATCAATCCCAAACCCCACCACACTACAAAAACAGAACAGACACATCAATCCCAAACCCCACCACCCTACAAAAACGGAACAGACACATCAATCCCAAACCCCACCACCCTACAAAAACAGAACAGACACATCAATCCCAAACCCCACCACACTACAAAAACAGAACAGACACATCAATCCCAAACCCCACCACCCTACAAAAACGGAACAGACACATCAATCCCAAACCCCACCACCCTACAAAAACGGAACAGACACATCAATCCCAAACCCCACCACCCTACAAAAACGGAACAGACACATCAATCCCAAACCCCACCACCCTACAAAAACAGAACAGACACATCAATCCCAAACCCCACCACCCTACAAAAACAGAACAGACACATCAATCCCAAACCCCACCACCCTACAAAAACGGAACAGACATCAATCCCAAACCCCACCACCCTACAAAAACAGAACAGACACATCAATCCCAAACCCCACCACCCTACAAAAACAGAACAGACACATCAATCCCAAACCCCACCACACTACAAAAACGGAACAGACACATCAATCCCAAACCCCACCACCCTACAAAAACGGAACAGACACATCAATCCCAAACCCCACCACCCTACAAAAACGGAACAGACACATCAATCCCAAACCCCACCACC
The DNA here is from genome assembly GCF_048418815.1 of Hemitrygon akajei. Lineage (NCBI taxonomy): Eukaryota > Metazoa > Chordata > Chondrichthyes > Myliobatiformes > Dasyatidae > Hemitrygon > Hemitrygon akajei. The sequence continues at coordinate 116,314,231 of NC_133126.1, forward strand.
CTACAAAAACGGAACAGACACATCAATCCCAAACCCCACCACCCTACAAAAACGGAACAGACACATCAATGCCAAACCCCACCACCCTACAAAAACAGAACAGACACATCAATCCCAAACCCCACCACCCTACAAAAACAGAACAGACACATCAATCCCAAACCCCACCACCCTACAAAAACAGAACAGACACATCAATCCCAAACCCCACCACCCTACAAAAACAGAACAGACACATCAATCCCAAACCCCACCACCCTACAAAAACGGAACAGACACATCAATCCCAAACCCCACCACCCTACAAAAACAGAACAGACACATCAATCCCAAACCCCACCACCCTACAAAAACAGAACAGACACATCAATCCCAAACCCCACCACCCTACAAAAACGGAACAGACACATCAATCCCAAACCCCACCACCCTACAAAAACAGAACAGACACATCAATCCCAAACCCCACCACCCTACAAAAACGGAACAGACACATCAATCCCAAACCCCACCACCCTACAAAAACGGAACACACATCAATCCCAAACCCCACCACCCTACAAAAACAGAACAGACACATCAATCCCAAACCCCACCACCCTACAAAAACGGAACAGACACATCAATCCCAAACCCCACCACCCTACAAAAACAGAACAGACACATCAATCCCAAACCCCACCACCCTACAAAAACAGAACAGACACATCAATCCCAAACCCCACCACCCTACAAAAACAGAACAGACACATCAATCCCAAACCCCACCACCCTACAAAAACGGAACAGACACATCAATCCCAAACCCCACCACCCTACAAAAACGGAACACACATCAATCCCAAACCCCACCACCCTACAAAAATGGAACAGACACATCAATCCCAAACCCCACCACCCTACAAAAACAGAACAGACACATCAATCCCAAACCCCACCACCCTACAAAATCAGAACAGACACATCAATCCCAAATCCCACCACCCTACAAAAACAGAACAGACACATCAATCCCAAACCCCACCACCCTACAAAAACAGAACAGACACATCAATCCCAAACCCCACCACCCTACAAAAACGGAACACACATCAATCCCAAACCCCACCACCCTACAAAAACAGAACAGACACATCAATCCCAAACCCCACCACCCTACAAAAACAGAACAGACACATCAATCCCAAACCCCACCACCCTACAAAAACGGAACAGACACATCAATCCCAAACCCCACCACCCTACAAAAACGGAACAGACACATCAATCCCAAACCCCACCACCCTACAAAAACGGAACAGACACATCAATCCCAAACCCCACCACCCTACAAAAACAGAACAGACACATCAATCCCAAACCCCACCACCCTACAAAAACAGAACAGACACATCAATCCCAAACCCCACCACCCTACAAAAACAGAACAGACACATCAATCCCAAACCCCACCACCCTACAAAAACGGAACAGACACATCAATCCCAAAACCCACCACCCTACAAAAACGGAACAGACACATCAATCCCAAACCCGACCACCCTACAAAAACGGAACAGACACATCAATCCCAAACCCCACCACCCTACAAAAACGGAACAGACACATCAATCCCAAACCCCACCACCCTACAAAAACGGAACAGATACATCAATCCCAAACCCCACCACCCTACAAAAACAGAACAGACACATCAATCCCAAACCCCACCACCCTACAAAAACGGAACAGACACATCAATCCCAAACCCCACCACCCTACAAAAACGGAACAGACACATCAATCCCAAACCCCACCACCCTACAAAAACAGAACAGACACATCAATCCCAAACCCCACCACCCTACAAAAACGGAACAGACACATCAATCCCAAACCCCACCACCCTACAAAAACGGAACAGACACATCGATCCCAAACCCCACCACCCTACAAAAACAGAACAGACACATCAATCCCAAACCCCACCACCCTACAAAAACGGAACAGACACATCAATCCCAAACCCCACCACCCTACAAAAACAGAACAGACACATCAATCCCAAACCCCACCACCCTACAAAAACGGAACAGACACATCAATCCCAAACCCCACCACCCTACAAAAACGGAACAGACACATCAATCCCAAACCCCACCACCCTACAAAAACAGAACACACATCAATCCCAAACCCCACCACCCTACAAAAACGGAACACACATCAATCCCAAACCCCACCACCCTACAAAAACGGAACAGACACATCAATCCCAAACCCCACCACCCTACAAAAACGGAACAGACACATCAATCCCAAACCCCACCACCCTACAAAAACAGAACAGACACATCAATCCCAAACCCCACCACCCTACAAAAACGGAACAGACACATCAATCCCAAACCCCACCACCCTACAAAAACAGAACAGACACATCAATCCCAAACCCCACCACCCTACAAAAACGGAACAGACACATCAATCCCAAACCCCACCACCCTACAAAAACGGAACACACATCAATCCCAAACCCCACCACCCTACAAAAACAGAACAGACACATCAATCCCAAACCCCACCACCCTACAAAAACGGAACAGACACATCAATCCCAAACCCCACCACCCTACAAAAACAGAACAGACACATCAATCCCAAACCCCACCACCCTACAAAAACGAAACACACATCAATCCCAAACCCCACCACCCTACAAAAACGGAACACACATCAATCCCAAACCCCACCACCCTACAAAAACGGAACAGACACATCAAACCCAAACCCCACCACCCTACAAAAACAGAACAGACACATCAATCCCAAACCCCACCGCCCTACAAAAACAGAACAGACACATCAATCCCAAACCCCACCACCCTACAAAAACGGAACACACATCAATTCCAAACCCCACCACCCTACAAAAACAGAACAGACACATCAATCCCAAACCCCACCACCCTACAAAAACAGAACAGACACATCAATCCCAAACCCCACCACCCTACAAAAACAGAACAGACACATCAATCCCAAACCCCACCACCCTACAAAAACAGAACAGACACATCAATCCCAAACCCCACCACCCTACAAAAACAGAACAGACACATTAATCCCAAACCCCACCACCCTACAAAAACAGAACAGACACATCAAACCCAAACCCCACCACCCTACAAAAACAGAACAGACACATCAATCCCAAACCCCACCACCCTACAATAACCGAACACACATCAATCCCAAACCCCACCACCCTACAAAAACAGAACAGACACATCAATCCCAAACCCCACCACCCTACAAAAACGGAATAGACACATCAATCCCAAACCCCACCACCCTACAAAAACGGAACAGACACATCAATCCCAAACCCCACCACCCTACAAAAACGGAACAGACACATCAATCCCAAACCCCACCACCCTACAAAAACAGAACAGACACATCAATCCCAAACCCCACCACCCTACAAAAACAGAACAGACACATCAATCCCAAACCCCACCACCCTACAAAAACGGAACAGACACATCAATCCCAAACCCCACCACCCTACAAAAACAGAACAGACACATCAATCCCAAACCCCACCACCCTACAAAAACGGAACAGACACATCAATCCCAAACCCCACCACCCTACAAAAACAGAACAGACACATCAATCCCAAAACCCACCACCCTACAAAAACAGAACAGACACATCAATCCCAAACCCCACCACCCTACAAAAACGGAACAGACACATCAATCCCAAACCCCACCACCCTACAAAAACGGAACACACATCAATCCCAAACCCCACCACCCTACAAAAACGGAACAGACACATCAATCCCAAACCCCACCACACTACAAAAACAGAACAGACACATCAATCCCAAACCCCACCACACTACAAAAACAGAACAGACACATCAATCCCAAACCCCACCACCCTACAAAAACGGAACAGACACATCAATCCCAAACCCCACCACCCTACAAAAACAGAACAGACACATCAATCCCAAACCCCACCACACTACAAAAACAGAACAGACACATCAATCCCAAACCCCACCACCCTACAAAAACGGAACAGACACATCAATCCCAAACCCCACCACCCTACAAAAACGGAACAGACACATCAATCCCAAACCCCACCACCCTACAAAAACGGAACAGACACATCAATCCCAAACCCCACCACCCTACAAAAACAGAACAGACACATCAATCCCAAACCCCACCACCCTACAAAAACAGAACAGACACATCAATCCCAAACCCCACCACCCTACAAAAACGGAACAGACATCAATCCCAAACCCCACCACCCTACAAAAACAGAACAGACACATCAATCCCAAACCCCACCACCCTACAAAAACAGAACAGACACATCAATCCTAAACCCCACCACCCTACAAAAACGGAACAGACACATCAATCCCAAACCCCACCACCCTACAAAAACAGAACAGACACATCAATCCCAAACCCCACCACCCTACAAAAACAGAACAGACACATCAATCCCAAACCCCACCACCCTACAAAAACGGAACAGACATCAATCCCAAACCCCACCACCCTACAAAAACAGAACAGACACATCAATCCCAAACCCCACCACCCTACAAAAACAGAACAGACACATCAATCCCAAACCCCACCACCCTACAAAAACGGAACAGACACATCAATCCCAAACCCCACCACCCTACAAAAACAGAACAGACACATCAATCCCAAACCCCACCACCCTACAAAAACGGAACAGACACATCAATCCCAAACCCCACCACCCTACAAAAACAGAACAGACACATCAATCCCAAACCCCACCACCCTACAAAAACGGAACAGACACATCAATCCCAAACCCCACCACCCTACAAAAACAGAACAGACACATCAATCCCAAACCCCACCACCCTACAAAAACAGAACACACATCAATCCCAAACCCCACCACCCTACAAAAACGGAACAGACACATCAATCCCAAACCCCACCACCCTACAAAAACGGAACAGACACATCAATCCCAAACCCCACCACCCTACAAAAACGGAACAGACACATCAATCCCAAACCCCACCACCCTACAAAAACGGAACAGACACATCAATCCCAAACCCCACCACCCTACAAAAACAGAACAGACACATCAATCCCAAACCCCACCACCCTACAAAAACAGAACAGACACATCAATCCCAAACCCCACCACCCTACAAAAACGGAACAGACACATCAATCCCAAACCCCACCACCCTATAAAAACGGAACAGACACATTAATCCCAAACCCCACCACCCTACAAAAACGGAACAGACACATCAATCCCAAACCCCACCACCCTACAAAAACAGAACAGACACATCAATCCCAAACCCCACCACCCTACAAAAACAGAACAGACACATCAATCCCAAACCCCACCACCCTACAAAAACGGAACAGACACATCAATCCCAAACCCCACCACCCTACAAAAACGGAACAGACACATCAATCCCATACCCCACCACCCTACAAAAACGGAACAGACACATCAATCCCAAACCCCACCACCCTACAAAAACGGAACAGACACATCAATCCCAAACCCCACCACCCTACAAAAACAGAACAGACACATCAATCCCAAACCCCACCACCCTACAAAAACGGAACAGACACATCAATCCCAAACCCCACCACCCTACAAAAACGGAACAGACACATCAATCCCAAACCCCACCACCCTACAAAAACAGAACAGACACATCAATCCCAAACCCCACCACCCTACAAAAACGGAACAGACACATCAATCCCAAACACCACCACTCTACAAAAACAGAACAGACACATCAATCCCAAACCCCACCACCCTACAAAAACAGAACAGACACATCAATCCCAAACCCCACCACCCTACAAAAACAGAACAGACACATCAATCCCAAACCCCACCACCCTACAGAAACAGAACAGACACATCAATCCCAAACCCCACCACCCTACAAAAACGGAACAGACACATCAATCCCAAACCCCACCACCCTACAAAAACAGAACAGACACATCAATACCAAACCCCACCACCCTACAAAAACAGAACAGACACATCAATCCCAAACCCCACCACCCTACAAAAACAGAACAGACACATCAATCCCAAACCCCACCACCCTACAAAAACGGAACAGACACATCAATCCCAAACCCCACCACCCTACAAAAACAGAACAGACACATCAATCCCAAACCCCACCACCCTACAAAAATGGAACACACATCAATCCCAAACCCCACCACCCTACAAAAACAGAACACATCAATCCCAAACCCCACCACCCTACAAAAACGGAACAGACACATCAATCCCAAACCCCACCACCCTACAAAAACAGAACAGACACATCAATCCCAAACCCCACCACCCTACAAAAACGGAACAGACACATCAAACCCAAACCCCACCACCCTACAAAAACGGAACAGACACATCAATCCCAAACCCCACCTCCCTACAAAAACAGAACAGACACATCAATCCCAAACCCCACCACCCTACAAAAACGGAACAGACACATCAATCCCAAACCCCACCACCCTACAAAAACGGAACAGACACATCAATCCCAAACCCCACCTCCCTACAAAAACAGAACAGACACATCAATCCCAAACCCCACCACCCTACAAAAACGGAACAGACACATCAATCCCAAACCCCACCACCCTACAAAAACAGAACAGACACATCAATCCCAAACCCCACCACCCTACAAAAACAGAACAGACACATCAATCCCAAACCCCACCACCCTACAAAAACAGAACAGACACATCAATCCCAAACCCCACCACCCTACAAAAACGGAACAGACACATCAATCCCAAACCCCACCACCCTACAAAAACGGAACACACATCAATCCCAAACCCCACCACCCTACAAAAATGGAACAGACACATCAATCCCAAACTCCACCACCCTACAAAAACAGAACAGACACATCAATCCCAAACCCCACCACCCTACAAAAACAGAACAGACACATCAATCCCAAATCCCACCACCCTACAAAAACAGAACAGACACATCAATCCCAAACCCCACCACCCTACAAAAACAGAACAGACACATCAATCCCAAACCCCACCACCCTACAAAATCGGAACACACATCAATCCCAAACCCCACCACCCTACAAAAACAGAACAGACACATCAATCCCAAACCCCACCACCCTACAAAAACAGAACAGACACATCAATCCCAAACCCCACCACCCTACAAAAACGGAACAGACACATCAATCCCAAACCCCACAACCCTACAAAAACGGAACAGACACATCAATCCCAAACCCCACCACCCTACAAAAACGGAACAGACACATCAATCCCAAACCCCACCACCCTACAAAAACAGAACAGACACATCAATCCCAAACCCCACCACCCTACAAAAACAGAACAGACACATCAATCCCAAACCCCACCACCCTACAAAAACGGAACAGACACATCAATCCCAAACCCCACCACCCTACAAAAACGGAACAGACACATCAATCCCAAACCCCACCACCCTACAAAAACGGAACAGACACATCAATCCCAAACCCCACCACCCTACAAAAACAGAACAGACACATCAATCCCAAACCCGACCACCCTACAAAAACGGAACAGACACATCAATCCCAAACCCCACCACCCTACAAAAACAGAACAGACACATTAATCCCAAACCCCACCACCCTACAAAAACAGAACAGACACATCAAACCCAAACCCCACCACCCTACAAAAACAGAACAGACACATCAATCCCAAACCCCACCACCCTACAATAACCGAACACACATCAATCCCAAACCCCACCACCCTACAAAAACAGAACAGACACATCAATCCCAAACCCCACCACCCTACAAAAACGGAATAGACACATCAATCCCAAACCCCACCACCCTACAAAAACGGAACAGACACATCAATCCCAAACCCCACCACCCTACAAAAACGGAACAGACACATCAATCCCAAACCCCACCACCCTACAAAAACAGAACAGACACATCAATCCCAAACCCCACCACCCTACAAAAACAGAACAGACACATCAATCCCAAACCCCACCACCCTACAAAAACGGAACAGACACATCAATCCCAAACCCCACCACCCTACAAAAACAGAACAGACACATCAATCCCAAACCCCACCACCCTACAAAAACGGAACAGACACATCAATCCCAAACCCCACCACCCTACAAAAACAGAACAGACACATCAATCCCAAAACCCACCACCCTACAAAAACAGAACAGACACATCAATCCCAAACCCCACCACCCTACAAAAACGGAACAGACACATCAATCCCAAACCCCACCACCCTACAAAAACGGAACACACATCAATCCCAAACCCCACCACCCTACAAAAACGGAACAGACACATCAATCCCAAACCCCACCACACTACAAAAACAGAACAGACACATCAATCCCAAACCCCACCACACTACAAAAACAGAACAGACACATCAATCCCAAACCCCACCACCCTACAAAAACGGAACAGACACATCAATCCCAAACCCCACCACCCTACAAAAACAGAACAGACACATCAATCCCAAACCCCACCACACTACAAAAACAGAACAGACACATCAATCCCAAACCCCACCACCCTACAAAAACGGAACAGACACATCAATCCCAAACCCCACCACCCTACAAAAACGGAACAGACACATCAATCCCAAACCCCACCACCCTACAAAAACGGAACAGACACATCAATCCCAAACCCCACCACCCTACAAAAACAGAACAGACACATCAATCCCAAACCCCACCACCCTACAAAAACAGAACAGACACATCAATCCCAAACCCCACCACCCTACAAAAACGGAACAGACATCAATCCCAAACCCCACCACCCTACAAAAACAGAACAGACACATCAATCCCAAACCCCACCACCCTACAAAAACAGAACAGACACATCAATCCTAAACCCCACCACCCTACAAAAACGGAACAGACACATCAATCCCAAACCCCACCACCCTACAAAAACAGAACAGACACATCAATCCCAAACCCCACCACCCTACAAAAACAGAACAGACACATCAATCCCAAACCCCACCACCCTACAAAAACGGAACAGACATCAATCCCAAACCCCACCACCCTACAAAAACAGAACAGACACATCAATCCCAAACCCCACCACCCTACAAAAACAGAACAGACACATCAATCCCAAACCCCACCACCCTACAAAAACGGAACAGACACATCAATCCCAAACCCCACCACCCTACAAAAACAGAACAGACACATCAATCCCAAACCCCACCACCCTACAAAAACGGAACAGACACATCAATCCCAAACCCCACCACCCTACAAAAACAGAACAGACACATCAATCCCAAACCCCACCACCCTACAAAAACGGAACAGACACATCAATCCCAAACCCCACCACCCTACAAAAACAGAACAGACACATCAATCCCAAACCCCACCACCCTACAAAAACAGAACACACATCAATCCCAAACCCCACCACCCTACAAAAACGGAACAGACACATCAATCCCAAACCCCACCACCCTACAAAAACGGAACAGACACATCAATCCCAAACCCCACCACCCTACAAAAACGGAACAGACACATCAATCCCAAACCCCACCACCCTACAAAAACGGAACAGACACATCAATCCCAAACCCCACCACCCTACAAAAACAGAACAGACACATCAATCCCAAACCCCACCACCCTACAAAAACAGAACAGACACATCAATCCCAAACCCCACCACCCTACAAAAACGGAACAGACACATCAATCCCAAACCCCACCACCCTATAAAAACGGAACAGACACATTAATCCCAAACCCCACCACCCTACAAAAACGGAACAGACACATCAATCCCAAACCCCACCACCCTACAAAAACAGAACAGACACATCAATCCCAAACCCCACCACCCTACAAAAACAGAACAGACACATCAATCCCAAACCCCACCACCCTACAAAAACGGAACAGACACATCAATCCCAAACCCCACCACCCTACAAAAACGGAACAGACACATCAATCCCATACCCCACCACCCTACAAAAACGGAACAGACACATCAATCCCAAACCCCACCACCCTACAAAAACGGAACAGACACATCAATCCCAAACCCCACCACCCTACAAAAACAGAACAGACACATCAATCCCAAACCCCACCACCCTACAAAAACGGAACAGACACATCAATCCCAAACCCCACCACCCTACAAAAACGGAACAGACACATCAATCCCAAACCCCACCACCCTACAAAAACAGAACAGACACATCAATCCCAAACCCCACCACCCTACAAAAACGGAACAGACACATCAATCCCAAACACCACCACTCTACAAAAACAGAACAGACACATCAATCCCAAACCCCACCACCCTACAAAAACAGAACAGACACATCAATCCCAAACCCCACCACCCTACAAAAACAGAACAGACACATCAATCCCAAACCCCACCACCCTACAGAAACAGAACAGACACATCAATCCCAAACCCCACCACCCTACAAAAACGGAACAGACACATCAATCCCAAACCCCACCACCCTACAAAAACAGAACAGACACATCAATACCAAACCCCACCACCCTACAAAAACAGAACAGACACATCAATCCCAAACCCCACCACCCTACAAAAACAGAACAGACACATCAATCCCAAACCCCACCACCCTACAAAAACGGAACAGACACATCAATCCCAAACCCCACCACCCTACAAAAACAGAACAGACACATCAATCCCAAACCCCACCACCCTACAAAAATGGAACACACATCAATCCCAAACCCCACCACCCTACAAAAACAGAACACATCAATCCCAAACCCCACCACCCTACAAAAACGGAACAGACACATCAATCCCAAACCCCACCACCCTACAAAAACAGAACAGACACATCAATCCCAAACCCCACCACCCTACAAAAACGGAACAGACACATCAAACCCAAACCCCACCACCCTACAAAAACGGAACAGACACATCAATCCCAAACCCCACCTCCCTACAAAAACAGAACAGACACATCAATCCCAAACCCCACCACCCTACAAAAACGGAACAGACACATCAATCCCAAACCCCACCACCCTACAAAAACGGAACAGACACATCAATCCCAAACCCCACCTCCCTACAAAAACAGAACAGACACATCAATCCCAAACCCCACCACCCTACAAAAACGGAACAGACACATCAATCCCAAACCCCACCACCCTACAAAAACAGAACAGACACATCAATCCCAAACCCCACCACCCTACAAAAACAGAACAGACACATCAATCCCAAACCCCACCACCCTACAAAAACAGAACAGACACATCAATCCCAAACCCCACCACCCTACAAAAACGGAACAGACACATCAATCCCAAACCCCACCACCCTACAAAAACGGAACACACATCAATCCCAAACCCCACCACCCTACAAAAATGGAACAGACACATCAATCCCAAACTCCACCACCCTACAAAAACAGAACAGACACATCAATCCCAAACCCCACCACCCTACAAAAACAGAACAGACACATCAATCCCAAATCCCACCACCCTACAAAAACAGAACAGACACATCAATCCCAAACCCCACCACCCTACAAAAACAGAACAGACACATCAATCCCAAACCCCACCACCCTACAAAATCGGAACACACATCAATCCCAAACCCCACCACCCTACAAAAACAGAACAGACACATCAATCCCAAACCCCACCACCCTACAAAAACAGAACAGACACATCAATCCCAAACCCCACCACCCTACAAAAACGGAACAGACACATCAATCCCAAACCCCACCACCCTACAAAAACGGAACAGACACATCAATCCCAAACCCCACCACCCTACAAAAACGGAACAGACACATCAATCCCAAACCCCACCACCCTACAAAAACAGAACAGACACATCAATCCCAAACCCCACCACCCTACAAAAACAGAACAGACACATCAATCCCAAACCCCACCACCCTACAAAAACGGAACAGACACATCAATCCCAAACCCCACCACCCTACAAAAACGGAACAGACACATCAATCCCAAACCCCACCACCCTACAAAAACGGAACAGACACATCAATCCCAAACCCCACCACCCTACAAAAACAGAACAGACACATCAATCCCAAACCCGACCACCCTACAAAAACGGAACAGACACATCAATCCCAAACCCCACCACCGTACAAAAACGGAACAGACACATCAATCCCAAACCCCACCACCCTACAAAAACGGAACAGACACATCAATCCCAAACCCCACCACCCTACAAAAACAGAACAGACACATCAATCCCAAACCCCACCACCCTACAAAAACGGAACAGACACATCAATCCCAAACCCCACCACCCTACAAAAACGGAACAGACACATCAATCCCAAACCCCACCACCCTACAAAAACAGAACAGACACATCAATCCCAAACCCCACCACCCTACAAAAACGGAACAGACACATCAATCCCAAACCCCACCACCCTACAAAAACGGAACAGACACATCGATCCCAAAACCCACCACCCTACAAAAACAGAACAGACACATCAATCCCAAACCCCACCACCCTACAAAAACGGAACAGACACATCAATCCCAAACCCCACCACCCTACAAAAACAGAACAGACACATCAATCCCAAACCCCACCACCCTACAAAAACGGAACAGACACATCAATCCCAAACCCCACCACCCTACAAAAACGGAACAGACACATCAATCCCAAACCCCACCACCCTACAAAAACGGAACACACATCAATCCCAAACCCCACCACCCTACAAAAACGGAACACACATCAATCCCAAACCCCACCACCCTACAAAAACGGAACAGACACATCAATCCAAAACCCCACCACCCTACAAAAACGGAACAGACACATCAATCCCAAACCCCACCACCCTACAAAAACGGAACAGACACATCAATCCCAAACCCCACCACCCTACAAAAACGGAACAGACACATCAATCCCAAACCCCACAACCCTACAAAAACAGAACAGACACATCAATCCCAAACCCCACCACCCTACAAAAACGGAACAGACACATCAATCCCAAACCCCACCACCCTACAAAAACGGAACACAGATCAATCCCAAACCCCACCACCCTACAAAAACAGAACAGACACATCAATCCCAAACCCCACCACCCTACAAAAACAGAACAGACACATCAATCCCAAACCCCACCACCCTACAAAAACGGAACACACATCAATCCCAAACCCCACCACCCTACAAAAACGGAACACACATCAATCCCAAACCCCACCACCCTACAAAAACGGAACAGACACATCAAACCCAAACCCCACCACCCTACAAAAACAGAACAGACACATCAATCCCAAACACCACCGCCCTACAAAAACAGAACAGACACATCAATCCCAAACCCCACCACCCTACAAAAACGGAACACACATCAATCCCAAACCCCACCACCCTACAAAAACAGAACAGACACATCAATCCCAAACCCCACCACCCTACAAAAACAGAACAGACACATCAATCCCAAACCCCACCACCCTACAAAAACAGAACAGACACATCAATCCCAAACCCCACCACCCTACAAAAACAGAACAGACACATTAATCCCAAACCCCACCACCCTACAAAAACAGAACAGACACATCAAACCCAAACCCCACCACCCTACAAAAACAGAACAGACACATCAATCCCAAACCCCACCACCCTACAAAAACGGAACAGACACATCAATCCCAAACCCCACCACCCTACAAAAACGGAACAGACACATCAATCCCAAACCCCACCACCCTACAAAAACAGAACACACATCAATCCCAAACCCCACCACCCTACAAAAACGAAACACACATCAATCCCAAACCCCACCACCCTACAAAAACGGAACAGACACATCAATCTCAAACCCCACCACCCTACAAAAACGGAACAGACACATCAATCCCAAACCCCACCACCCTACAAAAACAGAACAGACACATCAATCCCAAACCCCACCACCCTACAAAAACGGAACAGACACATCAATCCCAAACCCCACCACCCTACAAAAACGGAACACACATCAATCCCAAACCCCACCACCCTACAAAAACAGAACAGACACATCAATCCCAAACCCCACCACCCTACAAAAACGGAACAGACACATCAATCCCAAACCCCACCACCCTACAAAGCAGAACAGACACATCAATCCCAAACCCCACCACCCTACAAAAACGGAACACACATCAATCCCAAACCCCACCACCCTACAAAAACGGAACACACATCAATCCCAAACCCCACCACCCTACAAAAACGGAACAGACACATCAATCCCAAACCCCACCACCCTACAAAAACAGAACAGACACATCAATCCCAAACCCCACCACCCTACAAAAACAGAACAGACACATCAATCCCAAACCCGACCACCCTACAAAAACGGAACAGACACATCAATCCCAAACCCCACCACCGTACAAAAACGGAACAGACACATCAATCCCAAACCCCACCACCCTACAAAAACGGAACAGACACATCAATCCCAAACCCCACCACCCTACAAAAACAGAACAGACACATCAATCCCAAACCCCACCACCCTACAAAAACGGAACAGACACATCAATCCCAAACCCCACCACCCTACAAAAACGGAACAGACACATCAATCCCAAACCCCACCACCCTACAAAAACAGAACAGACACATCAATCCCAAACCCCACCACCCTACAAAAACGGAACAGACACATCAATCCCAAACCCCACCACCCTACAAAAACGGAACAGACACATCGATCCCAAAACCCACCACCCTACAAAAACAGAACAGACACATCAATCCCAAACCCCACCACCCTACAAAAACGGAACAGACACATCAATCCCAAACCCCACCACCCTACAAAAACAGAACAGACACATCAATCCCAAACCCCACCACCCTACAAAAACGGAACAGACACATCAATCCCAAACCCCACCACCCTACAAAAACGGAACAGACACATCAATCCCAAACCCCACCACCCTACAAAAACGGAACACACATCAATCCCAAACCCCACCACCCTACAAAAACGGAACACACATCAATCCCAAACCCCACCACCCTACAAAAACGGAACAGACACATCAATCCAAAACCCCACCACCCTACAAAAACGGAACAGACACATCAATCCCAAACCCCACCACCCTACAAAAACGGAACAGACACATCAATCCCAAACCCCACCACCCTACAAAAACGGAACAGACACATCAATCCCAAACCCCACAACCCTACAAAAACAGAACAGACACATCAATCCCAAACCCCACCACCCTACAAAAACGGAACAGACACATCAATCCCAAACCCCACCACCCTACAAAAACGGAACACAGATCAATCCCAAACCCCACCACCCTACAAAAACAGAACAGACACATCAATCCCAAACCCCACCACCCTACAAAAACAGAACAGACACATCAATCCCAAACCCCACCACCCTACAAAAACGGAACACACATCAATCCCAAACCCCACCACCCTACAAAAACGGAACACACATCAATCCCAAACCCCACCACCCTACAAAAACGGAACAGACACATCAAACCCAAACCCCACCACCCTACAAAAACAGAACAGACACATCAATCCCAAACACCACCGCCCTACAAAAACAGAACAGACACATCAATCCCAAACCCCACCACCCTACAAAAACGGAACACACATCAATCCCAAACCCCACCACCCTACAAAAACAGAACAGACACATCAATCCCAAACCCCACCACCCTACAAAAACAGAACAGACACATCAATCCCAAACCCCACCACCCTACAAAAACAGAACAGACACATCAATCCCAAACCCCACCACCCTACAAAAACAGAACAGACACATTAATCCCAAACCCCACCACCCTACAAAAACAGAACAGACACATCAAACCCAAACCCCACCACCCTACAAAAACAGAACAGACACATCAATCCCAAACCCCACCACCCTACAAAAACGGAACAGACACATCAATCCCAAACCCCACCACCCTACAAAAACGGAACAGACACATCAATCCCAAACCCCACCACCCTACAAAAACAGAACACACATCAATCCCAAACCCCACCACCCTACAAAAACGAAACACACATCAATCCCAAACCCCACCACCCTACAAAAACGGAACAGACACATCAATCTCAAACCCCACCACCCTACAAAAACGGAACAGACACATCAATCCCAAACCCCACCACCCTACAAAAACAGAACAGACACATCAATCCCAAACCCCACCACCCTACAAAAACGGAACAGACACATCAATCCCAAACCCCACCACCCTACAAAAACGGAACACACATCAATCCCAAACCCCACCACCCTACAAAAACAGAACAGACACATCAATCCCAAACCCCACCACCCTACAAAAACGGAACAGACACATCAATCCCAAACCCCACCACCCTACAAAGCAGAACAGACACATCAATCCCAAACCCCACCACCCTACAAAAACGGAACACACATCAATCCCAAACCCCACCACCCTACAAAAACGGAACACACATCAATCCCAAACCCCACCACCCTACAAAAACGGAACAGACACATCAATCCCAAACCCCACCACCCTACAAAAACAGAACAGACACATCAATCCCAAACCCCACCACCCTACAAAAACAGAACAGACACATCAATCCCAAACCCCACCACCCTACAAAAACGGAACAGACACATCAATCCCAAACCCCACCACCCTACAAAAACGGAACAGACACATCAATCCCAAACCCCACCACCCTACAAAAACGGAACAGACACATCAATCCCAAACCCCACCACCCTACAAAAACAGAACAGACACATCAATCCCAAACCCGACCACCCTACAAAAACGGAACAGACACATCAATCCCAAACCCCACCACCGTACAAAAACGGAACAGACACATCAATCCCAAACCCCACCACCCTACAAAAACGGAACAGACACATCAATCCCAAACCCCACCACCCTACAAAAACAGAACAGACACATCAATCCCAAACCCCACCACCCTACAAAAACGGAACAGACACATCAATCCCAAACCCCACCACCCTACAAAAACGGAACAGACACATCAATCCCAAACCCCACCACCCTACAAAAACAGAACAGACACATCAATCCCAAACCCCACCACCCTACAAAAACGGAACAGACACATCAATCCCAAACCCCACCACCCTACAAAAACGGAACAGACACATCGATCCCAAACCCCACCACCCTACAAAAACAGAACAGACACATCAATCCCAAACCCCACCACCCTACAAAAACGGAACAGACACATCAATCCCAAACCCCACCACCCTACAAAAACAGAACAGACACATCAATCCCAAACCCCACCACCCTACAAAAACGGAACAGACACATCAATCCCAAACCCCACCACCCTACAAAAACGGAACAGACACATCAATCCCAAACCCCACCACCCTACAAAAACGGAACACACATCAATCCCAAACCCCACCACCCTACAAAAACGGAACACACATCAATCCCAAACCCCACCACCCTACAAAAACGGAACAGACACATCAATCCAAAACCCCACCACCCTACAAAAACGGAACAGACACATCAATCCCAAACCCCACCACCCTACAAAAACGGAACAGACACATCAATCCCAAACCCCACCACCCTACAAAAACGGAACAGACACATCAATCCCAAACCCCACAACCCTACAAAAACAGAACAGACACATCAATCCCAAACCCCACCACCCTACAAAAACGGAACAGACACATCAATCCCAAACCCCACCACCCTACAAAAACGGAACACAGATCAATCCCAAACCCCACCACCCTACAAAAACAGAACAGACACATCAATCCCAAACCCCACCACCCTACAAAAACAGAACAGACACATCAATCCCAAACCCCACCACCCTACAAAAACGGAACACACATCAATCCCAAACCCCACCACCCTACAAAAACGGAACACACATCAATCCCAAACCCCACCACCCTACAAAAACGGAACAGACACATCAAACCCAAACCCCACCACCCTACAAAAACAGAACAGACACATCAATCCCAAACACCACCGCCCTACAAAAACAGAACAGACACATCAATCCCAAACCCCACCACCCTACAAAAACGGAACACACATCAATCCCAAACCCCACCACCCTACAAAAACAGAACAGACACATCAATCCCAAACCCCACCACCCTACAAAAACAGAACAGACACATCAATCCCAAACCCCACCACCCTACAAAAACAGAACAGACACATCAATCCCAAACCCCACCACCCTACAAAAACAGAACAGACACATTAATCCCAAACCCCACCACCCTACAAAAACAGAACAGACACATCAAACCCAAACCCCACCACCCTACAAAAACAGAACAGACACATCAATCCCAAACCCCACCACCCTACAAAAACGGAACAGACACATCAATCCCAAACCCCACCACCCTACAAAAACGGAACAGACACATCAATCCCAAACCCCACCACCCTACAAAAACAGAACACACATCAATCCCAAACCCCACCACCCTACAAAAACGAAACACACATCAATCCCAAACCCCACCACCCTACAAAAACGGAACAGACACATCAATCTCAAACCCCACCACCCTACAAAAACGGAACAGACACATCAATCCCAAACCCCACCACCCTACAAAAACAGAACAGACACATCAATCCCAAACCCCACCACCCTACAAAAACGGAACAGACACATCAATCCCAAACCCCACCACCCTACAAAAACGGAACACACATCAATCCCAAACCCCACCACCCTACAAAAACAGAACAGACACATCAATCCCAAACCCCACCACCCTACAAAAACGGAACAGACACATCAATCCCAAACCCCACCACCCTACAAAGCAGAACAGACACATCAATCCCAAACCCCACCACCCTACAAAAACGGAACACACATCAATCCCAAACCCCACCACCCTACAAAAACGGAACACACATCAATCCCAAACCCCACCACCCTACAAAAACGGAACAGACACATCAAACCCAAACCCCACCAAACTACAAAAACAGAACAGACACATCAATCCCAAACCCCACCGCCCTACAAAAACAGAACAGACACATCAATCCCAAACCCCACCACCCTACAAAAACGGAACACACATCAATCCCAAACCCCACCACCCTACAAAAACAGAACAGACACATCAATCCCAAACCCCACCACCCTACAAAAACAGAACAGACACATCAATCCCAAACCCCACCACTCTACAAAAACAGAACAGACACATCAATCCCAAACCCCACCACCCTACAAAAACAGAACAGACACATTAATCCCAAACCCCACCACCCTACAAAAACAGAACAGACACATCAACCCAAACCCCACCACCCTACAAAAACAGAACAGACACATCAATCCCAAACCCCACCACCCTACAATAACGGAACACACATCAATCCCAAACCCCACCACCCTACAAAAACAGAACAGACACATCAATCCCAAACCCCACCACCCTACAAAAACGGAATAGACACATCAATCCCAAACCCCACCACCCTACAAAAACGGAACAGACACATCAATCCCAAACCCCACCACCCTACAAAAACGGAACAGACACATCAATCCCAAACCCCACCACCCTACAAAAACAGAACAGACACATCAATACCAAACCCCACCACCCTACAAAAACAGAACAGACACATCAATCCCAAACCCCACCACCCTACAAAAACGGAACAGACACATCAATCCCAAACCCCACCACCCTACAAAAACAGAACAGACACATCAATCCCAAACCCCACCACCCTACAAAAACGGAACAGACACATCAATCCCAAACCCCACCACCCTACAAAAACAGAACAGACACATCAATCCCAAACCCCACCACCCTACAAAAACAGAACAGACACATCAATCCCAAACCCCACCACCCTACAAAAACGGAACAGACACATCAATCCCAAACCCCACCACCCTACAAAAACGGAACACACATCAATCCCAAACCCCACCACCCTACAAAAACGGAACAGACACATCAATCCCAAACCCCACCACACTACAAAAACAGAACAGACACATCAATCCCAAACCCCACCACACTACAAAAACAGAACAGACACATCAATCCCAAACCCCACCACCCTACAAAAACGGAACAGACACATCAATCCCAAACCCCACCACCCTACAAAAACAGAACAGACACATCAATCCCAAACCCCACCACACTACAAAAACAGAACAGACACATCAATCCCAAACCCCACCACCCTACAAAAACGGAACAGACACATCAATCCCAAACCCCACCACCCTACAAAACGGAACAGACACATCAATCCCAAACCCCACCACCCTACAAAAACGGAACAGACACATCAATCCCAAACCCACCACCCTACAAAAACGGAACAGACACATCAATCCCAAACCCCACCACCCTACAAAAACAGAACAGACACATCAATCCCAAACCCCACCACCCTACAAAAACAGAACAGACACATCAATCCCAAACCCCACCACCCTACAAAAACGGAACAGACATCAATCCCAAACCCCACCACCCTACAAAAACAGAACAGACACATCAATCCCAAACCCCACCACCCTACAAAAACAGAACAGACACATCAATCCCAAACCCCACCACCCTACAAAAACGGAACAGACACATCAATCCCAAACCCCACCACCCTACAAAAACAGAACAGACACATCAATCCCAAACCCCACCACCCTACAAAAACAGAACAGACACATCAATCCCAAACCCCACCACCCTACAAAAACGGAACAGACATCAATCCCAAACCCCACCACCCTACAAAAACAGAACAGACACATCAATCCCAAACCCCACCACCCTACAAAAACAGAACAGACACATCAATCCCAAACCCCACCACCCTACAAAAACGGAACAGACACATCAATCCCAAACCCCACCACCCTACAAAAAACAGAACAGACACATCAATCCCAAACCCCACCACCCTACAAAAACGGAACAGACACATCAATCCCAAACCCCACCACCCTACAAAAACAGAACAGACACATCAATCCCAAACCCCACCACCCTACAAAAACGGAACAGACACATCAATCCCAAACCCCACCACCCTACAAAAACAGAACAGACACATCAATCCCAAACCCCACCACCCTACAAAAACAGAACACACATCAATCCCAAACCCCACCACCCTACAAAAACGGAACAGACACATCAATCCCAAACCCCACCACCCTACAAAAACGGAACAGACACATCAATCCCAAACCCCACCACCCTACAAAAACGAACAGACACATCAATCCCAAACCCCACCACCCTACAAAAACGGAACAGACACATCAATCCCAAACCCCACCACCCTACAAAAACAGAACAGACACATCAATCCCAAACCCCACCACCCTACAAAAACAGAACAGACACATCAATCCCAAACCGCACCACCCTACAAAAACGGAACAGACACATCAATCCCAAACCCCACCACCCTACAAAAACGGAACAGACACATTAATCCCAAACCCCACCACCCTACAAAACGGAACAGACACATCAATCCCAAACCCCACCATCCTACAAAAACAGAACAGACACATCAATCCCAAACCCCACCACCCTACAAAAACAGAACAGACACATCAATCCCAAACCCCACCACCCTACAAAAACGGAACAGACACATCAATCCCAAACCCCACCACCCTACAAAAACGGAACAGACACATCAATCCCATACCCCACCACCCTACAAAAACGGAACAGACACATCAATCCCAAACCCCACCACCCTACAAAAACGGAACAGACACATCAATCCCAAACCCCACCACCCTACAAAAACAGAACAGACACATCAATCCCAAACCCCACAACCCTACAAAAACGGAACAGACACATCAATCCCAAACCCCACCACCCTACAAAAACGGAACAGACACATCAATCCCAAACCCCACCACCCTACAAAAACAGAACAGACACATCAATCCCAAACCCCACCACCCTACAAAAACGGAACAGACACATCAATCCCAAACACCACCACTCTACAAAAACAGAACAGACACATCAATCCCAAACCCCACCACCCTACAAAAACAGAACAGACACATCAATCCCAAACCCCACCACCCTACAAAAACAGAACAGACACATCAATCCCAAACCCCACCACCCTACCAAAAACGGAACAGACACATCAATCCCAAACCCCACCACCCTACAAAAACAGAACAGACACATCAATACAAAACCCCACCACCCTACAAAAACAGAACAGACACATCAATCCCAAACCCCACCACCCTACAAAAACAGAACAGACACATCAATCCCAAACCCCACCACCCTACAAAAACGGAACACACATCAATCCCAAACCCCACCACCCTACAAAAACAGAACAGACACATCAATCCCAAACCCCACCACCCTACAAAAACGGAACAGACACATCAATCCCAAACCCCACCACCCTACAAAGCAGAACAGACACATCAATCCCAAACCCCACCACCCTACAAAAACGGAACACACATCAATCCCAAACCCCACCACCCTACAAAAACGGAACACACATCAATCCCAAACCCCACCACCCTACAAAAACGGAACAGACACATCAAACCCAAACCCCACCAAACTACAAAAACAGAACAGACACATCAATCCCAAACCCCACCGCCCTACAAAAACAGAACAGACACATCAATCCCAAACCCCACCACCCTACAAAAACGGAACACACATCAATCCCAAACCCCACCACCCTACAAAAACAGAACAGACACATCAATCCCAAACCCCACCACCCTACAAAAACAGAACAGACACATCAATCCCAAACCCCACCACTCTACAAAAACAGAACAGACACATCAATCCCAAACCCCACCACCCTACAAAAACAGAACAGACACATTAATCCCAAACCCCACCACCCTACAAAAACAGAACAGACACATCAAACCCAAACCCCACCACCCTACAAAAACAGAACAGACACATCAATCCCAAACCCCACCACCCTACAATAACGGAACACACATCAATCCCAAACCCCACCACCCTACAAAAACAGAACAGACACATCAATCCCAAACCCCACCACCCTACAAAAACGGAATAGACACATCAATCCCAAACCCCCACCACCCTACAAAAACGGAACAGACACATCAATCCCAAACCCCACCACCCTACAAAAACGGAACAGACACATCAATCCCAAACCCCACCACCCTACAAAAACAGAACAGACACATCAATACCAAACCCCACCACCCTACAAAAACAGAACAGACACATCAATCCCAAACCCCACCACCCTACAAAAACGGAACAGACACATCAATCCCAAACCCCACCACCCTACAAAAACAGAACAGACACATCAATCCCAAACCCCACCACCCTACAAAAACGGAACAGACACATCAATCCCAAACCCCACCACCCTACAAAAACAGAACAGACACATCAATCCCAAACCCCACCACCCTACAAAAACAGAACAGACACATCAATCCCAAACCCCACCACCCTACAAAAACGGAACAGACACATCAATCCCAAACCCCACCACCCTACAAAAACGGAACACACATCAATCCCAAAACCCCACCACCCTACAAAAACGGAACAGACACATCAATCCCAAACCCCACCACACTACAAAAACAGAACAGACACATCAATCCCAAACCCCACCACACTACAAAAACAGAACAGACACATCAATCCCAAACCCCACCACCCTACAAAAACGGAACAGACACATCAATCCCAAACCCCACCACCCTACAAAAACAGAACAGACACATCAATCCCAAACCCCACCACACTACAAAAACAGAACAGACACATCAATCCCAAACCCCACCACCCTACAAAAACGGAACAGACACATCAATCCCAAACCCCACCACCCTACAAAACGGAACAGACACATCAATCCCAAACCCCACCACCCTACAAAAACGGAACAGACACATCAATCCCAAACCCCACCACCCTACAAAAACGGAACAGACACATCAATCCCAAACCCCCACCACCCTACAAAAACAGAACAGACACATCAATCCCAAACCCCACCACCCTACAAAAACCAGAACAGACACATCAATCCCAAACCCCACCACCCTACAAAAACGGAACAGACATCAATCCCAAACCCCACCACCCTACAAAAACAGAACAGACACATCAATCCCAAACCCCACCACCCTACAAAAACAGAACAGACACATCAATCCCAAACCCCACCACCCTACAAAAACGGAACAGACACATCAATCCCAAACCCCACCACCCTACAAAAACAGAACAGACACATCAATCCCAAACCCCACCACCCTACAAAAACAGAACAGACACATCAATCCCAAACCCCACCACCCTACAAAAACGGAACAGACATCAATCCCAAACCCCACCACCCTACAAAAACAGAACAGACACATCAATCCCAAACCCCACCACCCTACAAAAACAGAACAGACACATCAATCCCAAACCCCCACCACCCTACAAAAACGGAACAGACACATCAATCCCAAACCCCACCACCCTACAAAAACAGAACAGACACATCAATCCCAAACCCCACCACCCTACAAAAACGGAACAGACACATCAATCCCAAACCCCACCACCCTACAAAAACAGAACAGACACATCAATCCCAAACCCCACCACCCTACAAAAACGGAACAGACACATCAATCCCAAACCCCACCACCCTACAAAAACAGAACAGACACATCAATCCCAAACCCCACCACCCTACAAAAACAGAACACACATCAATCCCAAACCCCACCACCCTACAAAAACGGAACAGACACATCAATCCCAAACCCCACCACCCTACAAAAACGGAACAGACACATCAATCCCAAACCCCACCACCCTACAAAAACGGAACAGACACATCAATCCCAAACCCCACCACCCTACAAAAACGGAACAGACACATCAATCCCAAACCCCACCACCCTACAAAAACAGAACAGACACATCAATCCCAAACCCCACCACCCTACAAAAACAGAACAGACACATCAATCCCAAACCGCACCACCCTACAAAAACGGAACAGACACATCAATCCCAAACCCCACCACCCTACAAAAACGGAACAGACACATTAATCCAAACCCCACCACCCTACAAAAACGGAACAGACACATCAATCCCAAACCCCACCATCCTACAAAAACAGAACAGACACATCAATCCCAAACCCCACCACCCTACAAAAACAGAACAGACACATCAATCCCAAACCCCACCACCCTACAAAAACGGAACAGACACATCAATCCCAAACCCCACCACCCTACAAAAACGGAACAGACACATCAATCCCATACCCCACCACCCTACAAAAACGGAACAGACACATCAATCCCAAACCCCACCACCCTACAAAAACGGAACAGACACATCAATCCCAAACCCCACCACCCTACAAAAACAGAACAGACACATCAATCCCAAACCCCACAACCCTACAAAAACGGAACAGACACATCAATCCCAAACCCCACCACCCTACAAAAACGGAACAGACACATCAATCCCAAACCCCACCACCCTACAAAAACAGAACAGACACATCAATCCCAAACCCCACCACCCTACAAAAACGGAACAGACACATCAATCCCAAACACCACCACTCTACAAAAACAGAACAGACACATCAATCCCAAACCCCACCACCCTACAAAAACAGAACAGACACATCAATCCCAAACCCCACCACCCTACAAAAACAGAACAGACACATCAATCCCAAACCCCACCACCCTACAAAAACGGAACAGACACATCAATCCCAAACCCCACCACCCCTACAAAAACAGAACAGACACATCAATACAAAACCCCACCACCCTACAAAAACAGAACAGACACATCAATCCCAAACCCCACCACCCTACAAAAACAGAACAGACACATCAATCCCAAACCCCACCACCCTACAAAAACGGAACAGACACATCAATCCCAAACCCCACCACCCTACAAAAACAGAACAGACACATCAATCCCAAACCCCACCACCCTACAAAAACAGAACAGACACATCAATCCCAA
Source organism: Hemitrygon akajei (assembly GCF_048418815.1). Lineage (NCBI taxonomy): Eukaryota > Metazoa > Chordata > Chondrichthyes > Myliobatiformes > Dasyatidae > Hemitrygon > Hemitrygon akajei. The sequence continues at coordinate 116,340,594 of NC_133126.1, forward strand.
ACCCCACCACCCTACAAAAACGGAACACACATCAATCCCAAACCCCACCACCCTACAAAAACAGAACACATCAATCCCAAACCCCACCACCCTACAAAAACGGAACAGACACATCAATCCCAAACCCCACCACCCTACAAAAACAGAACAGACACATCAATCCCAAACCCCACCACCCTACAAAAACGGAACAGACACATCAAACCCAAACCCCACCACCCTACAAAAACGGAACAGACACATCAATCCCAAACCCCACCTCCCTACAAAAACAGAACAGACACATCAATCCCAAACCCCACCACCCTACAAAAACGGAACAGACACATCAATCCCAAACCCCACCACCCTACAAAAACGGAACAGACACATCAATCCCAAACCCCACCTCCCTACAAAAACAGAACAGACACATCAATCCCAAACCCCACCACCCTACAAAAACGGAACAGACACATCAATCCCAAACCCCACCACCCTACAAAAACAGAACAGACACATCAATCCCAAACCCCACCACCCTACAAAAACAGAACAGACACATCAATCCCAAACCCCACCACCCTACAAAAACAGAACAGACACATCAATCCCAAACCCCACCACCCTACAAAAACGGAACAGACACATCAATCCCAAACCCCACCACCCTACAAAAACGGAACACACATCAATCCCAAACCCCACCACCCTACAAAAATGGAACAGACACATCAATCCCAAACCCCACCACCCTACAAAAACAGAACAGACACATCAATCCCAAACCCCACCACCCTACAAAAACAGAACAGACACATCAATCCCAAATCCCACCACCCTACAAAAACAGAACAGACACATCAATCCCAAACCCCACCACCCTACAAAAACAGAACAGACACATCAATCCCAAACCCCACCACCCTACAAAAACGGAACACACATCAATCCCAAACCCCACCACCCTACAAAAACAGAACAGACACATCAATCCCAAACCCCACCACCCTACAAAAACAGAACAGACACATCAATCCCAAACCCCACCACCCTACAAAAACGGAACAGACACATCAATCCCAAACCCCACCACCCTACAAAAACGGAACAGACACATCAATCCCAAACCCCACCACCCTACAAAAACGGAACAGACACATCAATCCCAAACCCCACCACCCTACAAAAACAGAACAGACACATCAATCCCAAACCCCACCACCCTACAAAAACAGAACAGACACATCAATCCCAAACCCCACCACCCTACAAAAAACAGAACAGACACATCAATCCCAAACCCCACCACCCTACAAAAACGGAACAGACACATCAATCCCAAACCCCACCACCCTACAAAAACGGAACAGACACATCAATCCCAAACCCCACCACCCTACAAAAACAGAACAGACACATCAATCCCAAACCCGACCACCCTACAAAAACGGAACAGACACATCAATCCCAAACCCCACCACCCTACAAAAACGGAACAGACACATCAATCCCAAACCCCACCACCCTACAAAAACGGAACAGATACATCAATCCCAAACCCCACCACCCTACAAAAACAGAACAGACACATCAATCCCAAACCCCACCACCCTACAAAAACGGAACAGACACATCAATCCCAAACCCCACCACCCTACAAAAACGGAACAGACACATCAATCCCAAACCCCACCACCCTACAAAAACAGAACAGACACATCAATCCCAAACCCCACCACCCTACAAAAACGGAACAGACACATCAATCCCAAACCCCACCACCCTACAAAAACGGAACAGACACATCGATCCCAAACCCCCACCACCCTACAAAAACGGAACAGACACATCAATCCCAAACCCCACCACCCTACAAAAACGGAACAGACACATCGATCCCAAACCCCACCACCCTACAAAAACGGAACAGACACATCAATCCCAAACCCCACCACCCTACAAAAACGGAACAGACACATCAATCCCAAACCCCACCACCCTACAAAAACAGAACAGACACATCAATCCCAAACCCCACCACCCTACAAAAACAGAACAGACACATCAATCCCAAACCCCACCACCCTACAAAAACGGAACAGACATCAATCCCAAACCCCACCACCCTACAAAAACAGAACAGACACATCAATCCCAAACCCCACCACCCTACAAAAACAGAACAGACACATCAATCCCAAACCCCACCACCCTACAAAAACGGAACAGACACATCAATCCCAAACCCCACCACCCTACAAAAACAGAACAGACACATCAATCCCAAACCCCACCACCCTACAAAAACAGAACAGACACATCAATCCCAAACCCCACCACCCTACAAAAACGGAACAGACATCAATCCCAAACCCCACCACCCTACAAAAACAGAACAGACACATCAATCCCAAACCCCACCACCCTACAAAAACAGAACAGACACATCAATCCCAAACCACACCACCCTACAAAAACGGAACAGACACATCAATCCCAAACCCCACCACCCTACAAAAACAGAACAGACACATCAATCCCAAACCCCACCACCCTACAAAAACGGAACAGACACATCAATCCCAAACCCCACCACCCTACAAAAACAGAACAGACACATCAATCCCAAACCCCACCACCCTACAAAAACGGAACAGACACATCAATCCCAAACCCCACCACCCTACAAAAAACAGAACAGACACATCAATCCCAAAACCCCACCACCCTACAAAAACAGAACAGCACATCAATCCCAAACCCCACCACCCTACAAAAACGGAACAGACACATCAATCCCAAACCCCACCACCCTACAAAAACGAACAGACACATCAATCCCAAACCCCACCACCCTACAAAAACGGAACAGACACATCAATCCCAAACCCCACCACCCTACAAAAACGGAACAGACACATCAATCCCAAACCCCACCACCCTACAAAAACAGAACAGACACATCAATCCCAAACCCCACCACCCTACAAAAACAGAACAGACACATCAATCCCAAACCCCACCACCCTACCAAAACGGAACAGACACATCAATCCCAAACCCCACCACCCTACAAAAACGGAACAGACACATTAATCCCAAACCCCACCACCCTACAAAAACGGAACAGACACATCAAT